>NW_022995376.1:6573529-6879422 GCF_004354385.1 Drosophila innubila
CGTTGTATGAAATGTTGGCAGCATTTTGCAGCACTGACTGCTGAGATTTAAGTTATGGCTATGTACGTGCATTACATCTAATTGAATAGCGCTGCTAAACATGCGCCATAATTAGGCGGCGTTTTGTGCAAGTGTACACATATATATACAGTATATATGTATGCATGTATATGTGCATACTTGTGCAAAACAAAGGCACCAATTGGGTCAGCCAGTTAGTGTTGTTGCAGTTGCATGTAAATGGGCACAGTTACTTCTTGTTATTATGCTGTAAGTGCCCCATGAGCTGGCAACGTCCAATTCATATTTGACTGGCACTCGGCATAGGCACAGTAGCGAATCCGCCGGAGTCGTGTCCGGGTCTTGTTGCTGTTCTTGTTGTTGCTGTTGTTTTTTGTGCAATTTCCATGAGTGGCACTCGGGCAAAATATACTATTTATTTCGCTACTCTCAGCACAACGCCAGCATAGAGTGGCCCAAAATGAACCACATTCCAAGCTGGCCAACTTTTTTGCGTATAAAAATAAAACACAGCACACACACATAGACAGCAACATGCACACACACACTTAGGTATGTAGCTACTACTGAGACAGAGATGAGAGGCAGCTGTGGCATTGTTGTTGTTGTTGTTGCTGTTGTTGTTGCACTTCTACACTTTGTTGCCGCTACCTAAAAGCTCGTTGAGTGCAAAACGTCGAGTTAAGTATGTGTGTTTTAAAAAGCGATATGATACACTCAGAAAATTTATTTCCTATATTTAAGAAAGTCGACAGAAAGTTAGAATTTCCGAAAATTGACAAAAATTTTTCAATGTTGAGAGAAATTTATTAGAAAATTTATTTCCTATATTTAAGAAAGTCGACAAAAAGTTAGAATTTAAGAAAATTTACAAAAAAAATTTATTAAAAACAAATAAATTATATAATTAACATGTATCTGAAAAGAAAACTGTAATGATTGGTCTAACGTTACGCTAAAATTTTTTTGAGTGTACATACACTCTCACAGAGATAGAGAGTTCACAGCTCAGAGCTGGCAGCAGTTTCTCGAGTGGCACTCACCTTGCACAGGACGCGAGCTGAGACCCGGACAACAGGACGACAACTTGTAGTTGCCTGATAGAAGAGAGAGAGAGAGAGAAAGCGGGGAAGACAGGCTTTTTACCTAGCCCAAAAGTATGCTGCTAACATGCCACTACGAGCTGCTACATATATCTCTCCCTTTTTCCCCCCCTCTCTTTCGCTCTCACTCAATCTCTGTCTGTGTGTGTGTGTATTTATGTCTGTCTCTGTATTTGGTTAGTTTTCATTTTTGTATTCGTTTTAGTTTTAATGAAATGTAAATGTTTAGTTATACACTCATACACACACACACACACACACACACACACACACACAGGGACATTCTCGAATTGTAGGTGTATACTTTTACTCACGGCAATGCCAAAACAGCCAGTTCGTTGCAGCAATGCAAATTTATGTTAAGCTGCTTTTCCCAGTTGTAATTTTTCCAGCAGTGAATGCAAATCAGCATTTGCGCCAAATATATTTTAAAAAGGAAACTCCCAAAAATCAACTGAAACGCAAAAGCTTTGTGTATGTGGTACCAACAAGTTTAGGTTTTTTATTTTATTTGTTTACTCTCGAAAATAATGCAGCGTTCATTGCAATCAGCTAAAATTTCAAATAAATGGCTGGTAAAAACTATGTACTCTTTCACATTAAATGGCAGAGCACATTAGAATAGTTAAGCATGGTCTGAAATTGTTGGAATGGATGCTTTCAATGGGTATTAAAAGGAGTTGGAAAATTTTAATTTAAAGGAATTTACGTTAGGGTTTATAACAAAACAAAAGAGAGACTTTAAGAAGCTATTAAAAATTTTTTAGTTAAATAGATTTAAATAACAAATATTGATTTAATAAACTTGGGGTTTAAAAAACTAAGAATATATGAGGTTTTCTATATTTTCAAGAAGTTTTGATGCTTAATGAATTTTTATGACAAAATTCTTAGTTTTGAGTTACAATTTGATTTCTTCTTAATAGACTGGTGAGTCAGTAAAAAAAATCCCTACTCTATGCTCAAAATCTCAAACATTTCATTATAAAGCTGGCATAATATGAAACAGATAAATTCTCTAAGCTCTTTGAGATTGATCCAAAAAATGTCAGCTGTGATGCCTTAAGGAAAAATCTAGATATTTTCTAAAAATTCGACTAGAAAAGTTTAAATTAGAAAATAGACTAAAACAGATCGTTCACCACACACTCTCTAAAGAATCTCAATTATTTTAAAAGCTCTTCTACCTCTTGTTAAACGTCCTAAAAAGCTCTCAGATTTTGTTTTAACAAGGGTTCCATTGCCTAAAAATAAACAAAGAGTTTCCACTGCTGAAATGCCTATGCACTGGCATTTTCCATATACATTTTTTTGTAATGCACTTGGCTAGGTTTGTTTCGGTTCAGAGGGTAAATTTACATTTGGCGCATTGTGTGTTTAGCAACAGTTACAATTTCAATAAGCCAAAGTGCGTTTTGTGGTCAGCTCTGCATATTTATTAAAAATTGTTGATAATAAAGCACAGAGAGAAGCGAGCAGCTTCCAAACAGCGGCAGAAACCAACAAACAAACAGAGAACAAACAACTGAATAAACATTGGGCAATTGTAAACACTGATAAAATGGCCATAGATAGAATGGGGATGAGGAGGGGTGGGGAGGGGAGGGAAGGGGTAACTGTGGGCTTAACACGCTTGTCAACGTTGGCACCACTAAAAGTGGTAAGAGAGGGGAACGAGGGAATATAAAGGGGGACAGTTGCGTGTTGCGACTAAATGGCATTTCCTTTTGGCTCTGTTGGCTTTTCGTAAGCGACGCATCGCTTGTATGTCCGAGTATTTTCCGCCGGATTTTGTTTACAGGCCACGCCACGAAAACAAATTGAAAATGCACAGCAGCAACAGCAGCGATAACAACAACAATAACACGGAGTGACAACGGCAATAATAGCAGTTGCAGTCCACGAAAATGGTGACAACTCTGGCGGCTGCCAGATGCATTTGTGTGCCTTTGTGCGGCATTGTTGTCAAATTTATTAAGTTACTCATACGCCATGTTGTCGTCGTTGTCGTTGTCGTCCCACTGCAGCCGCAAACAAGTGACAGTCGCGACGAAGAGAAGAGATAAGAAGGGAAGAGAGGAAGGGGGAAAGGGAAAAAAGGAACGTCGGCTCCAAGCGGTCCCAGGCGTCTCCACATGTGTTTGGCATATCAAATGTTGTTTTCGTTTGTCAAAATGACAAAACCCAAAATGAAACGAAAAATTCCATTGGCTGACAAAAACAGGCATTCTGTTAAGTTTAACTCTACACTGGTTACAATTTTTAGCCAAAACTTGATTAAATTAAAACTGATAGCTGATTTGTAGAGTTTGTATAAATTCTAGAAATTACAGATAATTTTAATGAATTAATTTGCATTGTCTAAAAAGTATTTCTAGTGAACGACAGATATAATAACTTTTTAAACTTTGTCTCAATTTGTCTCTGTTCTCTATCCATCTGTCTCTTATTGATATATCAATAGAATAATAATCCTATTTCAATTGCTTTTGTCATATTTCTCATTCAGCTCCATTTCGTTTTGTCAATTCCCCTGACATGAGTTTTGTAATAACCTAAAATATATATGTTTTATTTTTTTTACATTTTTTTTTGTTTCGGTTCCACTGTGTGGCACACTTATGTAACATGTGAGTTGCCACTTGCCACTTGTCGTGTCCAGTTGGGGGGTCGTCTCCCGCTGTAAGTATATCCTATTTGGCAGTCACAGGCTTGGCTGGCATTTTGGGTCGCTCAGTGTCATTTTAGACGGTTTGTTTGGTTTGTTACATTGTTGTTGCTGTTGCTGTTGTTGCTGTTGCTGTTGTTGCTTTGCCGTCAATAAACAGCAGACAGTTGGCAAGTTTGGAAGCTGCTCAAACTGCTCATGTTTGTGCTTGTTTGCTGCTGCCACCCACACACACACACACACAGACAGTCGCGTCGAGTGTCGGATTCGTCGTCGTTGTCGCCATTGGCCATAAATATTCGGCTAAATATGCTGGCCAGCTGCCCAGCGACTGCCTAAGGCCAAAATCAGTCTTAATATGCTCCACACACTTCTAGCTAGCTGTTGCTATGCCCACGTGTGTGTGTGTTTGTGTGTGTGTTTGTGTGTGTTACTTACCGTTTGCTTGTGTTGACGGGATTTATGTTGTATGGCCAAGTTTGTGTTTTTTATGTTGAACTTAAAGACATTTCTAAGTACGTTTTGTGCACTTTGTGCTGTGCCACTTTTTTTTTTGCTTCTCTTATTTCTTCGCTTACTTCTCCCTTCGCTTACTTCCTCCTACTGCCTCCAACTGTTGTTGTTGCCGCACTTGAAGTTTGCTTCTGGGAGCGCTTCAGGACATTCAACTTGCTCTGTGCCTTGTTCATCCTGCTCGTTGTTCTTGGCAACTGTTATGTTTGTATTTTATGGTCATCTCTAATGTGCTGTGTGTATGTGTGTGTGTGTGTGTGTGTGTTGCTGTGGTGTGTGTGCCCAAGTACTTAGTGTTAATAAACTTTTATAAATATTCTCTTTGACACTTTTAGCACGAAATAAAACTGACAAATAAATCTGATTAATCATTGCACTTTGTGTTCTGTAATAGCATTTCCCGTATTTTATTTTCACAAGTGTAAATGCCAAGTTTCACCTGCAACTTTGTGGGCGGAAGGGGAAGCAGCAAGTGTGCGTGACCTTTGTCCAGGAAATACTGATCATATTATTGCTGTGAATGCTGTTTGTGAAATGTTTTAATCCAGAGCTTTAGTTTGCTTACTCATTTTATAGATGACTGTCCTTAATGCTGGAAATATGAAGCAGACACAGGGAGAGACAGCAAGAGACAGAGAGAGAGAGGGAGTGCGGGGCGAGGAGGGGGGGGAGGGGGGGTAGAAGGAAGTCGAAAAGCTGCTTATGTGGCAAACAAAATAAGACATGCATTACATTTCCAGCTGACAGTCGGAGGGGTAAAAATGTGCTCATTATTTCTATTTACTTATTTTTAGCAGCAAGCTAAAAATAATATCGCTATTCTTAAACAAGACTAAAAAACTCAAAGAATTACAAAATACTTTTTATTTAGTCTTATTTTTCTTTTAAATTTTTTTTTAAATTATATACATATTTATTGAATATATTTAGTATGACATCAAGACAGTGAGAGGGGGACTGGGAAATTAATTTTGAGATCTGCTTATGTGGCATAAAAAATAATACATGTATTACAATTCCAGCTGAAAGTATGAGGTATAAAACTGTGCTCATTATTTCTTTATACTTATTTTTAGCAGCGAGCAAAAAAAAATTTTGATACCCTTCGACAAGGCTGAAAGACTGATAAAAAATGAACACTATATTTTATTATTCTTATTTTTCTTCTTATTATTTTTTAAAATAATCATCATATTTATTAAATATAATTAGTATATAGAATTATTTAACCAAAAAATGGCTATATATATGTAAATCTAACATTAAATAATTTAATAGATTCCATTATTTTTTTACTATATAGTTAGTATAACGTAAAAAAGTTGGAAATTTAGGAAATTTCTTAAAACTGCTAAAATCACTATCAACAGTTGCCATATTTTGATTTGAATCCCAAATTGAATTACACTTTGTGCAATTTACTGACCGTTCAACAGCATCGATTGGCTACGATTGAGCGCCTTTATTACATCGGTACCAATATGCAATATATCTGCAGGCGCTATATATCGTATATATCTGGCTTTTAGCCAACTGGAAATGTTTGATATCTAAAAACGTTTCGTTGGCCAGCGAACGCAATGCACTCATCAAATCCAATGAAAAAATCAAAGTGCCCCAAAGGCCAATTGGCGTTGCATCCGCGGTGCGTCCTGTGCGATGGCCATGCCACGCCCACAGCGCCTACACACTGCCTAACTCCAACTATTGCTCTCATATCCACAATGCTAGGCAAATACAATTTTGAACGCATCACAACACGCAAACACAATCACCAAAGGGGTCCAGTGATATTGAGAAGGAGGAGGAGCAGGGAAACGGGTGTTGTTCGTTTTGTTGTTGTTGTTGTTGTTTGCCGGCTGCAACTGCAAATGGAGTGTCGGAGCAGCACTTGGCAAATGTGTGTGAATGTCCGTCCAAGCATTGATATGCACGTTGGCCAGGATTGCCAACTTTTTCGTTGTTTTCTCGCGCTGTTCACAACCACGCGAAGAGGTCACACTTAATTTCCGCTCCAAGTTCGCACAATGCACCAACAACACGAACAACCAGCAGCAGCAGCAGCAACAACAACAACACTCACATCAGCAGTGGCACAAGCAAACGTAGCATACTTTTTGGGGCTGCCACTGTTGCTGTCATTGTTGACGCTGGCGACCTCGTCCTGGCCTGACGCTGTCAGTCTTGCTGAACTTTCAACTTCCGCTTTTCATTTACACACACACACACGCATACGCACACACACATACACACACACGCACACAGAGACAGAGCGAGATAGGCAGTTTTTCGTGGTAGTCTGTTGCTGCTTGTTGTTGTTTGCAACATCTGTTGATTATTTTGGCGTTGCTTGTTTTTTGCACTTCACATTGTTGCAACAGCTACAGTGCTGCATGTGTCTGTGTGTATATGTGTGGTTTGTTTATTGCACTCACTCGCAGCATACATGACGCAAGGTGGCCAAAGTTTTTTTTTTTTTTCTGTTTGTTCATGTGCCGCGTTCACTTCTTTTATTTGCAGAACCTTTTGCATCAGTCACACTCACTCACACACACTCCTAGAGAGAGAGAGAGAGGTACATGTCAGCGACAAAATTGATTATGAAATGATTTATTGGCCTCAAAAACTGCTTCAATATTGATTAAAGTTGCTGCCTTTTGTAGCGGCTTTCCTCTCTTTCGTTTCTATTTTGTTCTTTTCTTTCTGTTTGCATTTACCCATTTCCTGCACTTGGGTCATGTGGCGTATACGCAATACGCTGCCACACTTTTCAGCCATTCAGCCAGTTTTCATCGCTTTTATTGTGCCGCTGACCGGTTAAATGCATTTTTGTTAGCTACCAAATATCCGTTGCGTTGTTTTTTGACAATTCCCAGTTATTTATTGAAAAAACAAAAATGATACCAAAAACAACAACAACAAAAATAACGAGAAAAATAACAATGTAAATAAACAAAAAAACATTTACAGACAGTTTCTGTTTGTTATTCAATTCAATTGCTGAAATTTTAGGTTAGAGTTACAAAAACAATCCAATGCATAGATATTTCTAATAAAAAATATACATATTTTCAGCGGGCATTTTTAACTTTTGGCGAATTTCAATTCATATTTGCATATTTGCCGATGGGAGAGTAAAGCTTGACTTGGCATTTAGACAAACCTAATATGCGAAAAAATTTTTATTATATATGTATTTTCTACATTAAGGAAAAATTTTTGTTTTGTAATATTTATATTAATTGAAATGTGATGATAATATTTGTTAACGACTTTTGTTTATTATAAAATATGATTTATTGTTATATTGGATTATATTTAATTTGATATTTAAAAACCCTAAAAGCCGATGCAAGTGGTATTGTAAGCATGTTTGAGATTTAAGATATAATGTAAGATAAATATAAATTTGCCGCTGAATCTAACTCATAGTAGATTTATTAATTTAATTATGCCTAATCAAAGGGTATCTACTTGTCGTATTACTCTGCTTAGAGCCAGCCTACATGTTTTATTTAATTACATTTTACTTTGTGCCACATTTTTATATTATTTCATTCACATTTTTATATATTTTGTTTTGCCTGTCAACACTTGTCAACACCGAATGTTGCCCTGTAGCGCCTGTGGTGTTGTTTGAATCTGTGTGAGTGAGTATGTGTGTGTGTGAGTATATTTGCAGAAATACCATCTGAGTGGGTGTTATGAAAGTTTTGTGTATTGCATTTGTAGCGTTAAATCATTCATGTTGATTTAATTATTTTACGTTGTTGATACAATAATTTTTTATTTGATTTATTTATTTATACTTGTGTGTGGCAAGCTCACGTTTAATGCTATTATGTAGAGAGTATGCCACACGCCGATTTAAGTGACACCATCAATCAATCAATCAATCAATCACGACAATTCTGTGACAGCGCCAAATGCGCTGAAAAGCAACTCAATACAATAGTTATCACACACGATAGATACAGAATCCATCATAGACATGAGGTTGAGGCTATGCAAATATTATTGCAAATTAAATAACATTTTAAGCTGCATTCATTAAGCTCCGAGATTTTTTTATAGAATCGGCTTAATAAATTATGATTAAACACATGTACAACAAAAAGCAAAAATATTTAAAGTATTAATTACGTTTTATTACGGACATAAATAAGATTAAAATCGAAAATTAAATTTAAAGCAGAAAAAATTATTTTTTAAAATTAAATTCTGCGATCAGCTAAAATAACATTCATACTTCCATCTCAGTTATCTCATCTTCCCCAATAAATAAGTCTGAATATTGAAATTCAATATTCCATTAGGGAAAAACTTTTTGGTAGTTGCGCAAAAAAATATGCAATGGTTTTCTTAACGAATAATGCCAAAAATTGTGCCGGCTGATTAAAAGTGCAGGGCGTGAAATGCAGCGCACAATAAATTTAAATGATTTCGTTCATGCAAAACCAAATGGCACTTGGATTTTCGCTCTCTCTCACTCTCTCTCTCTTTTTCTGTGCATTGTTGTACTCTTGTAATCGTTGTTGTTGTTGTTGTTGTTGCCTTTGTTGTAGTTTGGTGGCCCATTGCCGAGAGCGCTTTTAGGATTTATTATTATGATTTGAAAGTGCATAAAGCACTCGAGGGCGATTCGCGCATTTCGCTCCATAATTGGCACAATCAGCCAAAGGCTGGCGATAAAATCTCGAGACGCGCAGCAGCAGAAGCCCTAAAAAACGATGCCAGCACTCCAGACCTCTCCGTTTCCATTTATTTAGCACGCCCACCAAAGTTGGTCGAAGCCATAAAGAGGCGCTTCAACTTGAAGCTCTATTGCACTAAGGGCTGGAGCTTGTGTTGATTTTTCAACGTTTTAATTAAGTGACAAGCCGCTTGCCAGGGATACAGGGACAGAGTCAGAGTCAGAAAGAGGGCAACAAGTGCCAGACAAGGACATTATAATGACGGGAAATCGGGCGTAGAAAGTCAACAAATAAACAAACAAATCGCTGGCACAACAAACAGACAAACAGATAAACAGACAAACAGACAAACAACGCAAGGCAGCGCAGACTTGGTCCCTCAGACAGGCAGACACTGATTGAAAGAAGTCTGCACACATGTCAGATGTCCAACTATGCCACACACTCACACACTCTCCGACTCTGATCCCGGCCCAACTTGAAGGCAGGTGGCAACTGGTGCGCTCATTAAAATGCAACTGTGTGCGGCAATAGCCAAAAGAATTGTGCAATAAAAACATGCAGAATCAACGCCAGCAGCCTGGAAACACATTTCGCTTTATGCAAATGCATAAAAAAATGCACGTACCACATCCAAAAAATAAAATGAGGCGAAAAAACGCGATGGCGTTGAAATAAAAACTCAACGAACTTCCAGCAAAATGGAACAGCTTTGCACAGAAAAAAAAAGCATGTGCGTCTGAGTGATTTGTTTCTACTTTGAATGGCAGCAAACATTTCACTTATTCGCAGAGCAACATAGAAATGTCTTTAAATTACTTATTGACTTGAGTTTCTGCTGGCATTAAAGCTAAGCAAAGCCAAGCCTTGGGCAGCAAAATATAAAAAAAAATTACGTATACGCCATGTTTGTTAATTATCGACAAAGCTGTGATGTTATTGTTGTTGTTGATGGTGCTTCTGGCATTGGCAGCTTTGACAACCAGATTCTGAAGCAGAGGTGTGAGCCCGTAATTAGCTTTTGTTTAGCGTCAAGCTAAACAAGCCACAAGACAGAGATCTAGGCCCTTAGCGCCCAAAGCAAAAGTAAAAGCAAAAGCAATTTTTAGCGCTTTGCGCGTCTTTTTCTCTTTCAAATTTCGCGCTTCACTGCCGAGCCAAAAGCCAAAAGCAAGTTCAGAAAACTCAATCGCCTCAGAAAGTTCTTCAAACTGCATTAAGATAAATACATCATAAGCAAAAGTCAAGAAAATCAACGGAAATCGACAGCGAATGTAAAGAGAAAATACAGTATATATATTTATTTAATGCGAAAATGGTTGTGCATGAGAAAGAAGTGATTTGTGGAACATCTTCGATTACTTAAGTTGCCTTTTATGAGCACTTTCTCTTTTTCCCTCCGTGTTCTCTGGGGCTAATCAGCGCAGCATCTGGCGATTGGGCAAAGCGCTTTCAGTTTCAGCTGTCTGTTGGGTCAGACAAACATCAATAAATTAGAAAATGAATAAATAAATAAGCTACAAGCATGGCAGACTGATGGACAAACAGACAGACGGACAGACGGACGGACAGACGGACACGCACACCAAACCAATGTACTATATCTACAGGGAAAATAAGTAATAGAGCGGGCAAATAAATCACCACAATAAATCTTTAGGGTCGCAGTTGTGAGCACTTGTGGGTGACCTACCAACCCCCTCCCTCTCTCTACATGTCTCTCCTTCCTGCTTCTTTGTGCTGCTGGCACATTTTTCTGCTTGGCATAAATATCTAACTATAAATACTTGTATATTTATGCATGCATGACATAAGTTTGTTCTGCATAAACGACCCAAAATGGATGAGCTGCGCTTTTGTTGGCTAACATACACACACACACATACACACACACATGTAAAGTGCGCATGTGTGAGTGTGTGTGTCTGGCATTGATTCTGGCCCAGCGCCCAAAGCAATGCTGCTGAAGCAGCCTAACTGCAAATCTGCTAAACTTTGAGTAACTTAAGGGGCAACCGCAACACCGCCAACAGTCAATATACGAGTACTCTTTATACTAAAGGACGACAACGAATTCAAGTCTATGAAGCATGCGACAATGCACATAACTTCAACAGTATAATGGATGGCAAGCACAAGGCCAAATCGCATTAATTTCACAAATTTGACTGGCAAAAGTTTTTGCCAGCGTGAGGCACTTGAAGTTAAATGCCACTTAAAGACAAAGGATACACTCGTAGCTCGTAGTTGGAAGCTCAACGTAGTTGGCAAAGCAACAGCAGCTAAATTGTGAGAAACACTCGATAGCTAATGCTGCTTTTGATGCTACTCAACATATGATGATGCTGCTCTAATTTGTTGTTGTTGAAGCGTGTGGAACTGACAAAGTTTTTAGCCTAGTTTAATGTGAAGGAAAAATAAAATACAAATCAAATACATAACAATAAAGAAGTGATCTCCCTTGTATATAATAATAAATATCTAGTAACTTTAGCTGTAATAATTTCTAACAACTTTCGAGCTCAGGCAACACAATTTCTGTCTAGCAATTTAAGTATTTTTGTTGCTTAATTTTATAAATGAGCTGCGAGTACTTAAATAGGCATTCAGCTCATCAAGCAAGTTGCATGATTGTTGAGACATTGCATACACGAAATTAAGCAAATTAATCATACGCACTGTGGGCAGGCAGCTAGCCAGCCAACTGCATAGTAAATTTACATTTATTTTCGGTAGTCCTACTCATCGTATATGCAGTCAATTGGAATTTATGTGATTTGTGTGCTCGAGGACCTGTTTGGGTTATCAACAACACGGCAGGCTCTTTACTCCATTTTGGGTCTCTGCCAGTTTGCCAGTCTGCCATTCTCTGACCATGACTTTGGACTTTGGACTTTTGGCGTGTGTGTGTGTGTGTGTGCTTAAAAGTATTTATAAAGCAGCCGGATTTTAGGTCTTTTAATTAGCTGTCGTTTGAGTGTATTTTAGGTAAAGTTTTTGGGGCGACATTTTAATATTGTCATCATTATAATAATTGAAATGAAGCAGCAATCTCGGCATCTACTTTTCCTATGAGTATACCCCTTAGCCAGGCTCGAGGCGTGACCCAACTGTTTTTTTCCACCTTCCTTTTTTTGTTTTTCGTATTTATGAATTTCGTGTGCTACTTTTTCACTTTGGTGCACAACTTGTGGGGTTTTTTTTGTGTCCATGCTGCGCCACTTTTATGTGTTAGTTTTGGCCCAAAAAGTGTTTTGGCCAGCGTTTACCTTTATAAGCGGCTTTGGACAATTTGTGGACGGGGTATGGCGGCTATATACTGATATGTTTATGTGTGTGCGTGTGCGCCCACGTGGCTGTGGGTTGTGGCTACTCCGGTTGGAGGTTGGAGGTTGGTGGTTGGCATCCAACTCGTTCACCTTTCGAGTGGGGATTGGGGCCGATGTTGCAGGTTGCCGGGTAAAGCGGTTTATGCGGTTGCTTGTTATCATTTATGGCTTACACATTTGCGTACTTTTCGTTGTCATTGCTGTTGTTGTTGTTGCTGCTGCTGCTGCTAGAGTCATTTTCTGGCCCAATGAAATTTGTTAATTATATTTTCTGGCCAAAGAGAATTTTAAAGGCATGTTAAATAAATTGTCGCATCTCAATTTAGAATCAATAAATCAGCAACATATGGGATTTCATTTGATTAACATACACCATGAATTTTAATTGGGAATTATGTGCAATTTTAGCTAGATCCATTTGCCATTATTTAAGCGCTTAATGCATTGACACAGAATTCCACCGAAATTTCGATCAGTGGCACAAAAAGCGGCAGCCAACCGAAAAATGTGCGGACGGTGCAAAAGTTTTTACGAGTAAAGCGACAAAACAACAAAATTTAAATTTGCATAATACACACACAGTTACACGGATAGATGGACACACTGTGAAGTGAGTTGGTGGGGGAGGGAATGGGGAGGTATGGGAATTTAATAGCTGCAACGACAAACGACAAAACTCAAACTGCGGTTGTTTAGAAGGCAGCGCGAATTCGGAGCATTTCATGTGCTTTATGCGCAAGCAATGAACTTTTAATACACAACAACAACAGAAACAACAGGAACAACAGTAACAGTGGACGATGTATCACAGCTAAGCACTCAGAAACTCACACACACACATACACAGACAGACAAACAGACAGACATAGCGCGATAAGAGCCAAACGCCCACATTTAAACACAGATCGAGCGTGAGAGAGAGAGAGTGTGTGGGAGAGGGAGGGAGAGAGGGAATACACTCAGCTATACGTAAGTTTTTTGCTTACAATTCGCGCTTTTGGATTTATGAGGCAAAAGAGAAGTGGCTAAAACTGAGAGCAACTACACAGATACATCTGTAAATATTCGTATAAATGTGTGTGAGCAACAACTGGTCAGAGTTAAAAGAACTAGCCTGTCTGGCGAATACATAAATATGATATAAATGAAGTAAACAGAGATTTAAATATGCCAAAAGGAAACAAAATGTAAAGCAAAATATAAACAAGAGCATAACAGAATAGAGTATGACGGTAACAAATTGAGAAGCCTAAAGTAAAAACCGCTTTTCACTAAAATAATATGATTTTTAATTTTTTAGAATTGTGGCTTCTGAAATTTGTTATTATTTTTATTAGTGTAGTGTACCATTTGTTTACCCTGACTTCAACTAGTTTAAATCTCAGCCTGCCGCAAAAAGTATTTAAAAAGCCGCAGCTAATAGCTTTCATATGCATAAGCAGTATCAAGGCTCTTTCTAAATACAACAAAAAATAATTAAACAAAAAAAAAGTTATAATTGTAGCGCGCATGTTGCACGGCCACTAAAATCTTACCAGCATGCCTCTCGCTTAAAGCTGAGACACATGTGCTGCCTGGTTTTCAAGTCTCTCCTCTCTCCCCTCTCCTCTCTCCTCTCTCCTTGCCAGTCCCAGTCTCTCATTTTCTAAGCTTAAGCTGTCTCCTGCTATCTAAAGATGTGTGTGTGTGTGTGTGTGGGCGTCTAATTAATTGCCACCACGTTGAAAATATTATTTTTAATTGTGTGTTTATGGGCGTGGCGGGTGTGGCAGCAGAGGGGAGGTGCAAAAGGTTATGAGAGCTCACCCAAAAACCAAGCCTGTGTTCAGCTGCTGCCGCTGCTGGCAGCAAACAAGCCTCAGATACACAGAAAGATATACACAACGCATACACACATAAATACATACACACACAGTTGGCAGCATTTGGTTGTGCACTAAGCAAGGCTGGCTGCCACATTCCCCTCCCTTTCCCCCGTTCGTAGCAATTGCCAACGTGCTACAACGCAACTCTAATATTTATGAAAATTATCCTTTCGCTGTGGCTTTTTAAGATGCTCATAATTTATATTTAAGTTAAGTTTAGTATGTCGCCATGCGAGCAGCAACAACAACAACAACAACAACTACAACAACAACAACTGCGGCTTGTTTATATGCGCCTGAGTTATGAGCCAACGAAAAATATGCGTTCATGTTTAATGGCGGAAGCTGTTTAGTGTCGTGGCTTCCAACATAAATCTCAACCATGCCCACCGAGCCGTAAGTGTCAAAGGGTATCAAAGGCGGAAAGTGACTAGTGGAATAGGGAATGGAGGGGGAATGGGGATGGTGAATACGATGGCGTTAACGCTTTTAATTGGCTACGAAAGGCAGAGCAAACAAACCTGGCCAACTGCAGCCAGCAACTGCAAATATTTGCCTATCGACAGTGACTTTGAGCAGTTAGCTGACCAACGTCAAGTCAACGGCAAACGCAGGCCATTAAATAAACGCAGCGAGCGTTTCAAGTGGTTCAAGTGGTTTTTGTGCAAAATGCAAAGTAATTTCCACTTTGAGCCACCAAAATGGCGGCGTTTGCATCTTTAGTCATGCATGAGGAGCACCAAAGGCAGAGGCAGAGGCAGAGGCAGTGGCAGAGTCGGAGTCCGAGTCAGAGCTGAAGGCAGAGTTCCAGGCGCAGCCAGAGGACCAAAGAGGAAACTGAATTGGATGCCTGGGCTCTTATCGTTAGGTCCTTGCACGACAGGATATGAGCATTTAAATTTATAGTAGTTGTCGCGTGAAGCATATCGATGGATTTCTTCCCACTCTCCCACTGTGTGTACATAAATTAAGCTCAGCATTCGTCGAGACTGTGGCGTCAAAGCAAATGACAAACGAAACCATATAATTGAGTGGTGCGAACCACTTGTGTGGCGGCAAATGGCAAAGTGCTAGCAAATGGCAGCCAGAAATGCAACTGCAATTGATTAGACTTAAATGAAATACGTGTGGAAAAGTTAAAGGTGGATATAAGTAAAGAAGCCAGGAGTTGACTTATATTTAAACTCAAGATTGCATGATGTAGAACAGAAGACGACAAAAAAATTGGTTTAAGTAATTTATTTGTATATGCCGAAATAATTAAGAAGTCAAATAACGAACAAAATGACATTCCGTCTGAATATCGGTTCAGTTTTAACAAAGTTATGCAAGTTTAAAGTTTGGTAAAACTTTGGTCTGTCAACTTTACAAGTTAAATTTTTTGTTAATTTTGGCTTGATGTTTGACAGGAAAATGAACCCTCTCTGAATCAAATTTAAAGTGTCGTTTCATACTAATTGGGTCAACAAGAGTTGAATAAAAGTGAAAACTCAAGATTTAAAATTTTGAAAAAAATATTTTTTCCGAAAATGCAAAGGGGGGAGTACATGATGTTTAACCAAAAAATCGAAAAATTATTATTTTTTTTAAATTATTTTTGTTTTAGCAGAACCAATTTAGATACCAAATAATGACCAAAATGACATTCCGTTTGAAATTCGGTTCAGTTTTGACAAAGTTATGCAAGTTCGAAGTCCGCCATATCTTTGGACTGGCAACTTTACAAGTCAAATTTTTTGTAAATTTCGACATGATTTTTGACAGGAAAATAAACCCTCTCAGAATCCAATTTAAAGTGTCGTTTTATACTAATTTTGGCACCAGGAGTTGATTAAAAGTAAAAACTCAAAATTTAAAATTTTGAAAAAAATATTTTTTCCGAAAATGCAAAGGGGGGAGTACATGAAGTTTGATGAAAAAATCGAACAATTATTTTTTGTTAAAAAGTAATTATTTTTAAATGTAGAATCGATTTAGAGACCAAATAATGAGCAAAATGATATTCCGTTTGAAATTCGGTTCAGTTTTGACAAAGTTATGCAAGTTTGAAGTGTGGATTATTCATTCATAGGATAATAAAACATGGTACTATAAAGAAGTACCGACAAGACTTTTTAATAACTCTCAGCTTAAAATCGCTATTATTCTAAGCCTTTGCAATAATAATTAATTTAGCTATAAAGCAAAGAACTTGCTGTATTTTCAATTTAAAAAAATCTAGAACCAAAATAAAAAGCTTTTGTTTTATAATCCAAGAACTATAAAATCGAAGTTTCTAAAATTTCATTGCACACACATCAAACAAAGCGCAGCCAACACCGCCAACAATAACTAAGCACAACACAAACAACAAAGCGAACGACAGTTTTTTGTTGTGCGTTGATTTTAATGAAATGCAAGCAATCAACACTAAGCGGATCAATTCGTGAGTCGATGCACGAGTGTGCTTTGAGTATCGAGTGAATATTCATGCTGTTCTATTGCGCTTTTTGTGCACTGTAGAGTGTACATTGTTGTTGCTATAGTTGTTGTCTTTCATTTGCATTGCACAAAAGTTTTGTTTAATGAAATAAGCAAAGCAATCGATTGTATTTCGTTGCCATTGTTGTTGTCGTTTGTTGTTGTAAATTAAACTAAGCTCTTTTCTTTGCCGCCTTTTGTTTGAACTCCTCATCCACTCTCCGCCGCCCCTGTTCGACACGCCTTTAATCAACTACACCCTGCACATTATGGACTGGTTGTGTATTTGTTCAAGTGTCGTATCGGTTGCGGCTGCGGCTTAGCTGGATACCGCTGTTTGAGTATATCTGAATATGCATGAGTGTGAGTGTGAGTGTGAATGTGAATGTGAATGTGTGTGTGAGTGCGGTTAAAAAACAGCAATTCAATTAATTTCCGTTGCTGTTTAAAGCCGTAATGAGCATTTAAATTGCTTTTGAATGGCCCCTTTGCGGTGCCCACAATTGAACAAAAGGCATTACAAATGCCGTGCCACATGGCTCTTTAGTTTAAACATTAAGTGTATTGAACGCTATTAGTAAATGAACTTGAGGTATTGGCGGTTTTCATAGATCTATAAATCAATCAAATCTATCAATCAATCTGTGCAGCTGAAAAGCGTTTTGAAATAATCATACGCACTGTTATCACTCTGATTTATTTTAATTTATAATAAATATTTCAACCTATTTATTTTATTAGTTAATCTATATTTTTTATTTTTAATGCAGTGTTTTTATAGTCGATAACCATTAGTTGTCGTAAATAAATAAACAGCTGAAACATTCATGACGCTCATAAAAAATAAAATTTAACAGTATTCATAAAAACTTTACATTTATTAATTTTATTTGTTTTTTTTTAGTTTTCTGAATATGAATACTAAGTATTATTTCATTTGTCGACTACTATTAGTTCACGTAAATAAATAAAGAAGTGAGTTTATAGCTGAATCATTCAATAAGGGTCATAGCAAATAATTCCCACATCGTTGAGCATAAATCTGTCCAACAGAGCATTTGAGTGGAATTTTATTTCTCACATACAATCAACTATAATTGTCAATGGCAAACTGTTGATCAGCATGGGCAACAAGGACAGCACCTGTCAATGTCCGCCAACGCATACAAAAAGGGAAAACTAACTGCCTGAAGATTTATGGGCGTCAATGCGAAATCCATTAAGTCAAAAGCTGTAGAACGATGCGTGCATAACCTTTTAACATTTATTGAAGTTTATTGAGTGACCCGGCAGGCGGCACACGTTCACTCCAGTCAATGTCCACTTTAGTCCAGTCTCCGACTCAGACTTAGAGCTAGATCCTGTGGCTTTATTTGTTATGCGAGCAAAGAGGCAGCAGCCATTTCAACTGATAAACGCATTCATTGCTTTTGTGTATCTATTTGTGTGTCTTTGTGTGCGTGTGTGTGTGTGTGTGTGCTTGCCTGTGTGTATTGTCAACAAATTAATCAATGTTTATTTGCTAAGTAAGTTTGCCCTCAAGGCTGGCATCTATTCAGGGCGACAGACAGACTGAAAAGCATATACTCCTATAGTACAAGGCAAGGTTGGCTGTCAGGCGGCGCGTCAGGCTAATGTTTTGTTTCCTTTTGCCATTTCCTAGTTCCGGCCGTGTGCGTGTATCTCATTGTGTATAAGTGCGTGTGTGTTTGTGTGTATGTGTGTGTTTGGTGTGCTGCTTTGCGCCTTTGTATTTGTGTAACTAATCGTGTTAATAGAGTGGATAATACGCCTCAGGTATGCGAGGCGCCACAGAGTCTTCAAATGCCATTGGCGAACACAATCGCAAAGCTAACCCATTGAAAGTGTATACCAAGTGTGTGTGTGCGAGTGTGTGTGTGCTTGGCTCATGGGCGAGCATCTGATTAAGCGCTGCTTATCGACGTCTGTTATTTGATTTTGGATTTTGGGGCGGCAGTAAAGTGCTTTAAGTGTCGCTAGCTAAGTAAATGGTGCGTATGCGTAATATTCAATTTGAACAAATTACAGAGACGGAACCCAACAATTTCGTTATTCTTTATTCAGCTGCGTTGAAAGGTAATTGCATGTGATTAACACAATTGATTGTTATCGATTTGTGGGCATAGCTGGCAACGCCACAAAACTATCAACAAAGTGGGTCATAACAAGCAACAACAATAAAAAATGTGGGCATATATAATAACCTATGGATAATTGAGTTATAAACGATAGCAATAGATTCTATAAAATTGTTGGAAACTTAAATTACTTTATTATATTGACCCAGTTGCCTGTTTTCAATCTCAATTTTATACCGCTTTAAGAACCTTTAGTATCTGTAATGCAAGCGATAGCTTTGTATGTGTATTGTGTGTGGCAGGCTGCGTTGCAAATGGGCATCAAATGACGCAGCAACATTGTCAAAGCAATCGTAACAAATGAAGTCAGCTGCAATGGAGACCGACCGACGTCCATGTCGATTTTCTTTTGCTTTTCCTTTGGGGGTTGCATTGTTTTGCCAGCCATTTAATGCAAGTTTTTACCAGCTCCTGATACCTCCTGATGTAACCGAGTAACCGAGATTGTCGACTTTTTGCCGTTGTTGCCACATTTGCCACATTATTAATATGAAGCGTAGGTGGCTGCCACGTCTCCATTTACCTCTTGCCCCAACCAACTTCAACTGCAGCGCCATTGGCATCGGTTTTCGCACAGTGTATGGCGTTGTCATGCACTGACATGGTGCATGTGCAACGGTTGCGGCTCCAGTTGCCTTCAAGTGGCCAAGGCATGTGAATTTATGGCAAATACGGAAATGCGAGCCGACTGCCAACTGCCAACTACGTTGCCAACGTCAATGGCAGACTGAGGCAGAAGGCAGAAGGCAGAAGGCAATGCACGCGTTGATTATGAAATGCGGCTCATTAAAAACCCCAACTGAAGCCCAGGCCCAAGTAACAGTTGTGTCACACACACACACACACACGCATACACGCACACACAGCTGCTGTCGATGGCAACTTCTGACCTAATTCGTTGCGGCTGGCAACAGACACAGACACAGACAGGGAGAGAGACTGAGAGGGAGTTGAATGGATAGCGCCTAAAAAGTTTGTCGCATGATATTCATGCTGCGGTAAAAACATCATCAACACTCACAATTTGGCCCAATCTCCAAGTGGGCGACTGTCACACGCCTCGCAAATATTTTGATATGCAGCTGTTGGCCAACACCAACATTAAAAAAAAAAAAAAAAAAAAAAAAAAAATAAAAGCAGCAGCAACACAAATTGGCAGTAGCATTTTTGCAACAATATTTTTACAGCTGCGCATGGGACTCAAAATATTTGGTTAGCCCATATAATTGAGGGCCGTGCGCTATCAACTAATTTTGGTCTAAGGATATATGTTGTGGCTTTGTAAATATGTTGCATATGAATAAATTCAGTTAAAGTTAGCTAAGATAGTTCAGGCTGAGATTAAAGCAGGCCGTAGTCGACCCTAGACCCATATGCTGAGCCGGTTTGCATGTTAATCGCTTACAGGCAATGACCCAATTCTGTCAGCAGAATATCAAAAGGCCGCATAGATACGAGTAACAGGACAGGCATACACATAAGTGTATGACAGGCAACTAGAAGTTGGCAGTAGTTGGTAGTTGGTAGTTGGTAGTCACAAGGCTAAGAGCTCTAGACAACGTCTCCCACTCTTTTGGCCATTTAACACTTTCATATTTCGTCGTCAGGTTGTTTACTGCCTCGGTACAGACTTTTACTTTACTTTACCTACACACACACACACACACAGTCACACATACTTACATATACATAAATGTATGTATGCAGCGCGCTTATAAATTTTGTCTGGCGGCGTCTGGCAAAGCCGCTGCCATATTTGTGACTCCCCGGGCGCCCATTTTGGGAATGACAGCGGGAATAGCGGCAAGGGTTAGAGCTTTTGCTTTGCCTGGGGCTTGGCTTTGGGATTGGCACTGGAACAGAGACTGGGATTGGGAAATAGGGACTCAGGGAAACAGGGAAACAGGGAAACAGGGAAACAGGAGCTGACTCAGGCAGTTGGTCCGCTTTTTTGTTTCGACTTGGAACGTGGCAAACAATTTATCAAACAAAATATGCACTTGAAATACACGTAACTATGGCTACAACATTTTGCCCTGCACATTGCACGTTGAGTGCATTTTTATTCAATTTTCAGACATCTCCTGCCCTCTCTTTCCCCCTATCACCTCTCTCTCTTACTCCCATGATAAAGTGCGGTAGTGAAATGAATTCACAAGTGTCAGGAACTTGGAATGTGGCCCAGTTGCGTCAACGAATTTAGTGCCAACGATATTTAAAGGGATTTTGATTAAAGTGTGGAGAAAACAGAACGAAAGAGAGTGTGATAGAGTCAGTAAAAGATAGATATAAATAGAATTCGTTGCATTTAATATTCAATATTCAATTCGAATTTTAGTCCTCCTGATAAATTCCTCTGCAACTTTATGCACTCTGACTTTGATTTAATTTATTATTTGGCTTGCATTATTTATGGGGCGCACATTAACTGTAGTTTGTTGGCACATTTTACAGCTTGTGGGCGTGGCATATTGTTGGCAACTTACTATGGAAATATTTGCCAAGCGAGCGTCAACTTTTCAGCTCAGCGCCAATTAAAAGTTAAATTATTCTAAGTATTTTGATTATGTCAAATTGCTCTTTGACATGCAATGGCGCCCTCTGGCGACCAGAGGCAGCAATAACAGCAATAGCGGCGGAAGTAGCGTTAAGCAGCTAACATGAGCATACACTGCGTATACGTATTTATAATGATGTTGATGATAATGTCTGCTTAAAGTTCACCAAACGCTTTAAGATACAAATGTATCTTAAAGATGTCAAACACACACACACACAACACACACTCAGACAGAGTTTGGCGTGTGCTCAATTTGTGCGGATCGTTGCACACATTAATCGTGGCACACGGTTTTATTGATTTCCGTTGCGCTAATGCAAACCCATAAATTTGCCGAATGAGTCGATTTGTAGGTTCGTCTCCCACATGCGAGTGAAGTACCAACAATTTAGGCCTAATATCGGGACACGGGACACGGGACACGAGGCTGCCAGGCGGACAATAGCAATGAACTGTTGCTATTGTTTGTTATTAGTTTTTATGGCTGTGGCTCTGGTTGTGGCAGGCTCTTGGGGCATGCTACCAAATGTAATTTGTCTCCATTTTTATCATTAAAATAACAATTAAAGCTTTTGTGTATTGCCTGCGTGTGCCGCTTGTAAATGTGTGCAGCATTTGCGGTCTATATATCATTATGACTCTGTGTGTATCTGTGTGTATCTGTGTGTGTGTGGATTATGTGTATGCTATTTGTTTTGCTAGTTTTATTGCTTGTAAACATTTATACTTATTGTTAGCCATTTACACAGATACACAGTACACAGACAGTTGCAGATACATAGATACATATACAAATGACACGTTTATGCATTTGTAGAGCGTGTTAAATTGAGCTACAGTCGCAGTCACCATAGTCAATCAATACGTTACTTAATTCATGTGTTTATGGCACCCTGAATTATGCTAATAACATTAACAGCAAAGCTCACGCTAATGAATAGCTTCAAGTCAAAGGACATGGACTAGAACAGAAACCGAATGACACCCCAGAGACACATTTAATTACTGGGCCAATCCCAAGCCCAATCCCAGGCCCAATTTCAATCCCAATCCCGAAACTAGTTTCAATTCCAGCAAAAAAGCTTTTGCCATAAGTTTGCATGTTCAAAATGCATAAAACTGTCTATAGAATACAAACAGGAAATACACATGTGAAGAAAGCGAGACAGATAGAAAAAGAGAAAGAGAGAGAGAGAGAGAAGTACATATGTTATAGTATGGATCCGACATGCTTTCAGCAACATGAAAATGCTTTATAGCTATTAAAAACGGCAATACATAAATTGTAAACTCTACTAAAGCAACAAAAAAATAAAAAAAAATAAAATAAAATAAAAATCAACCACATCATGTGTACAAGTTTTGTTTTGGTTATTTTTGTATACAAAAGTACAAAGAGAGACAAACAATTTGAAATGCCAAAAGACATGATGCAAATCGTAGACATTCCAAATATCGATTTCACCTTAGTTGTGAACTACTTTATGAGTTTTCTTTGCCAAAGTGTGCTCAAGGGACTTAGTTTTGAGTAGATTTAAAAGAAAAGTTGTTGAAATGTGGCAGAAATCGTAACGCGGAATGCTTTTATATGTATTAGCTGCGATTTTGTGTGTAGCACAAAATGTCAATTTGTAGGTAAAAGCAATTGGAATTAAATGTCAAACAAACACACACACACACAAACACACATATACATTGGTGTCCAGTTTGGGGTAGGGGTTGAGCAATTGAGGTAGAACTGCGATATTCGCTAGACGACATTTAAATGCCGTAAATATCCCATGTACCTACAAATACAAAAGTATTTGTGTAATGCACTCGATAAGCTCATGTATTGATCCACTAACATGTGTATGTGTGAGAGAGTGTGTGTGAGTGTGGGGGTGAGGGTGGGGGTGAGGATGGGTGTGTATTGCACCTCCTCTTCAGTGATTTCGGGTTAAGCTTTAGCGCCATTTTGGAATATTTTCATGGACCATTGGACGGCGTCTAAACAAATGAAGCGCCAATTGAAATGTATGTATGTTTCTGTGTGTGTGTTACACAAATACAAATGCGCTTCGCTGCCAATAATGTGTGCACAAACACACACACAAAGACGGGGGAGACTGAGGGACACTTGACAGCTACAAACGTGGCTACATGTGTATGTAAAATACTTTGCATAATTTGACTAACAATTAAGCTCAAGTGCACACAGAGAACAGCACGAAACCAACACAGACAGACACACACACACACACACAAACACACAACACACACTTGCTGCTTTGTTTGCAGACAGTGACACCAATACATCAACACAGCGACATAAACGCGCTTTGAACTAATGAAGCTTTGCAAGTTTGTTAATTTCTGTTGCCTACTTTCGTGCGCAAAAAGTTAGTTAGGTATTAACTTTTTATTTGATCATTTTATGGCTCATTAAAGCGTAACTTTAATTTGTAAATTTGCCGTTTTTATCTGCTTTAAATAAATATATTCTCAACTTGTTTTTTTTCTTTCAGATTTCCTCGAAAACATCTCGTAAACAGCAGGTAAATATTTTATGAGTTGATTTGAGAAATATATTTTCCGAAATTCTTTCTACTTTATGAATTTTTCTGTGGTGACTTGCTCGAATTAGATTTCATGTTCATATTCTGTCTCCTTGTTTTTGTCTGCAATTTGCCAAAAGTATTTTCAAATATGCATTTCAATAAATCACACTTAAATGAAGTCTAGGCTTTTTGTTTATGCATATTTGCATAGATAGTATTCTGTTTGTTGCCTTTTATATTTTGCTCAAAGCAGTTGGCAGCTGCAAATGCTGTTTGCCTCTTGTTTCATGCTGTTTGCCTGATGGCCGCCTGCAGTTGCAATTGATTTTACAAATAGCAAATAAAATGCAGCAAACAGAGCACTAAATTGCAAGTCTACCAGAAAATCCAAAGGCATCAAAAGATATTTCATAGATACAAGCATTTTTCATATTTAAACTGTAAAATATAATTGAAATTGAAAATTTGTTTCTTGATTATGCATATGGCTATGCACTTAAGAGATTCATTTAAATTTCCAATCCTTTCGGCCAAGAGACAGTTTTTTTTCTTTCTGTTGTTAATTAGACAGCTTAACAGCATGCCAAGGCAGTGTTAAAATGCAAAAGTAGTGGGCGTGGCATTAGATTTTGTATGCCAATAAAAAGCACAACTCGCATCGTTTGCTTTGTAATGCAAATCGCACTCAAATGTTGCCAGTGAAAATATGAAATAAAGCCATCGCAACCCATTCTGGCCAGACTCAGACTCTCTGGCTCTTGGCTCTGGATCTGGCTCTGGATCTGGCTCTGGCTCGACCTATTACTTTGAGAGGGTTTGCATGCTGAAAGGGGTTATGCAAAGTCAAGCAACCTGAAAAAGACACATTTGTGATGCAAATTTGCGAGACTCTCGAGGTTGGGTGCTGACTTTCCATGGCAACGTGTAAATCAGGCTAAGTACGTGGCCTTTTTGGTCTTTTAGCTGCCATGTGCTTTTGTAGTTGTGTCGCTGTGACGTTGTGCGTTTTCTGCCTTATCCAAAATAAAAAATGAAAAAAAGAATGTACAAAAATATATGCAACAATTTTTGCCATCGCATCGCTGTTTGCCCAACTTTGCAAACGGTTTTTGGGGTTTGGGCTTTGGGGCTGTTTTAGGGTTTGAGTTTGAGTTGAGTTTTTAATATGAGCCCGAACACAGCAAGCAGGTGAATCTCAGCACTCGAAGCTTGTTTACACGTCGCAAACATTTGGCCGACATTTGCTTTGCGAATCGCTTTTGCTAGCCATGGAATAATTACATATGCATGACATGACAGTCAAAGCCAAAGCCAAAGCGTGGGCGTAACCAATACACACTGTATGAATGTATGAGTATGAGAATGAATATGATGAGGATGTGTACAGTGTGCGAATATTCCATATACACCATACACCATACACCATTCAGCAATTGCAAGCTATTGAAATTGCGCATACGCCATGGACGCCCCAAGCGTAAACTGTCCGCTCACGTAGCGAGGGCCGAGCCAGCCAATTGTTGTTTTAAATTAATTAATTTCGTTTTCATTAGCAACAGCAGCAGCAGCAACAACAATAACAAGAAAAATAACAACAACAACAAGAACAGGAACAACAACGATGGCAATGAAAATAGAGAAAAAGCTTTTGTTTTTTAATTTTATGCTTTCATTTACCATTATTTTTACGCTATTTGCCAATTTGCGCGCCGTTGTTTCATTTAAAGCGATTTTCGCGCCCCACTAATTATTATTTAAATTTTGATATGCAATGTGCAATGGACAACAAATGGGATTATTTAAATAAATAAATGCATGTGGAAAATCAAGAAGTTAGCAATACACAAACATAAAAACACATTGCGCCCAATTAACAGCTCACAAAAAGTCGCTACAATTAAGTAACATTAACTAACTGAAGCCTTTTGTAACTGTCTGAATAAATAAATTAAGTAACTTGTAATAAATAAGCAATTTAAGGTATTGATAAATTTATAAGAAGAAAAATTAATGTAGTGTAAGTCTAATTGCACTCATTTAAGGGTAGCTTTAATTCGGCTAATGGCTGATGGGGCAAATTTAAATCGCACACAGTTTTTTGTACCGTTGCCCGGCCAGTCAATCGCAATTATTTTTTATCTCTTTGGAAATTGGCATTGTCTGCCAATTTCGCGCATTGTTTATAAACTCATTTCGCATTGTAATCCGCCGAATTGGCAAGCGCCCTCATGCGTGCCTAGTGAGCGTAAAGTCGCCCCAATCTGTGGGCAGTTTGGTAGTTTGGGTTGGTAGCATTACAATGTAATTACACCAAATGCAACTTTGTGCGTTGCAAAATGTATGAGAATTATTGCCAACAATGCGCCAAGCTTCATTGGCGTTAAGAGTGCACAGTGGGCAGCATTCAGGGGAAGCACAGTGGGGCTTGAGTGTTGAGGGTTAAAACTTGGACAGACATCGAGTGCTATGTTGGCAAAATGTTTATGAAATTAGTCAGGGGGGTAGACGAGATTTTAAAGCGCCAAACAACAAAGTGAAATTTTAATGCAAACTAATGCAAAATCTTTCGGTATAAAACAAAACAACAACAACAACAATGAGCAAAACAAAAAAGGCAAAACACGCGCAGCATCAACAAAATAAATTGAAAAGCAAAATGCAAAGTGCGCGCTCGCCGTGGCGTTCACATCCTGCTTCTGCTTCTGCTCCTGCCACGCCCACGCCCACTCCCAGTCCCACTCCCCTTCCTGCTTGCCTCTTCTTTCCGCTGCAAGACAAATGAGTCTGCATCAATCTTAATTAATTATTTAAACGCAGCGGGCATGGAAATGGCTGCTATGCCATTAAAGTAGTGTCTACGCCTCTCGCAAAAGCCAAGCAAGCAGCTCCCTTCTTCAGTTTCCCCCCAAGTCGGCATCGGGTCCTGACTCTGCAGCTGAGTTGGCTGTGAAGCCACAGCTTTTGACTGCTGCTGCGTATCTTTAGCTGTTGCTGTTGCTGTTGCTTTTTTTTATTCTTTGTGTTGCCTTTGTATTTGCTTTTGTTTTCGTGTTGCGCGTAATTAAAACGAAAGCCTTTTGATATTTAAATTATTTTTCATAAATTGCATTGCAGCAGCTAAAGCGACAGCAGCACAAGCAACGGCAATAGCAGGCAATCTGCAACGAATTATATATACTCTATGAATAAAATGTCTCTCATTTCCAAAAAAAAAAAACAACTTTATTACAGCTGTAGTTATAATTCCATTTTATATAGATACAATTGTATCTTTTGTGTTTAACAAGAAAGAGTATCTAACATTAGTTGCTCCTTTTGATTCAACAGCAACGAATTATATATACTCCATGAAAAGTATGAGTCTCATTTCTCATTAAATAAATAAATATTTATTTAAAAATCCATCTAAATTGCAGCTCTATTCTTATTGCTTTTTCATATATAGAAACAATTGTGTCTGTTGTGTTTAGCAAGTAAGATTATCTAAGTTTAGTTGATCCTTTTGATGCAACAGCAGACAGTAAGCAACGAATTATAAATACTCTATAAGCTGTATGATTCGCATTCCCAAATAAATAAATATTTTAAATTGCATATAATTATATATATAGATACAATTGCTTTTTTTTTTATGTATTTGACAAGTAAGAGTATCTATCATTAGTTGATTTTCTGGATGCATTATCTTCACATTTACTGTGCACGCTCTTTCGCACTTCCTTTTAATTTTAAAAAGTGACCCCGGGACTAACATAAGGTTAATTTGCTTTGGCTTGTGCTTAAATTAACTCTCTGCTCTACACTAAAAGTGAGGTCAGCGTGCAACAGTCACAACCGCCACACATGTGTCACCACACAAACTGTCAATCGTTTGACCCCTTTTCCCCTTCCTTCCACTCAGCAAATTAAACACTACAATTAAGCTAAAATGTCACAAAAATCTAAACATAAAGGCATAAAGTCTATCGTGTCGTCTCCTTTCCTTTCCTCTTCTCTCTTTACTTTGTTGTCTCTCTTACCGTTTTGCTGCTTAGTAATTATGATTAATCTCATTTAAATTAAATGGCTTAATTGTGTGGCGCGCGTCTTGTCATTAAATGATTTTTATCAGCGCCACAAAATGTAATTTGCCCCATCTTTCCATTGTCTAGCTGCCCCTCAAAATCCTTGCCACCTGCTCACTCTCATTTACAGTATTTTAGCCACTAATGAATACAGTTTTCGTATTGGATTTTCGGAGGCAAGTTGCTGCATACCTGAGTGCCTTTCAAATTGCAACTGTTGCTGTTGTTGCCGTTGTTGCTGAGACTCCAAAGTAAAGTGAAATGACATTTGTAGAGATTTAAATTCATGCTTTTAGCATTTAATCCTTTTATCACGGCACAACGAAATGAGCAGCGGACAGCAGCGTTCCAAGCAGGGAGCAACCACTGTTAGAGTCTGTGTTGTGGGTATAAGAATACCCTGTAGTCCTTCAAAAAGGGACTGCTAATTTATGGGTATGTCTGAAACAGTCAAAGAGGCTCAGCTTCAGTCTTTAAAGTATATATAGAACAAACTTAACAAAAGTATTCTCGGGCTTAAACTATTTATAATATTATTTCCATTATTATTATTTCCAAACAAAATTAATTAAATTTCTGCTATTATTGGCTGAAAAATAACAGGTTTTGTTTTTTTAATTTTACTGTCCCCCATGACATTTTTTTTCCTGATATTTTTTGATATATTCATAGAATATTCTTTAACAGAATAGTAATTTATTCTTGTCTATCTTGCTCTTAAATTATGTTGATTACAGACAATACAACTAAATAAAAAATATTATTTTTTTTATGTTATTCACTGTGATTTTATATGCGTTTTTTTTATATACGTACTAACAGGAATTATTAGTTAGTTCTCATGTTAAGTCCGAGCTAATCTTCAGCTCAGCTTCAGATTAAAGTCAGAGCTGGCTACAGGGTATCTAACACAGTCAAACACTCTCTAAAATAGCTTTTCTAGTTGCTGCTATTGCTTTGCTATTACTCTTAAGGATAATGCCACATGCGGGGGCATGTTGGCAGGTCACTAAGTAAATAAGTAAATCCGAATTGAAATATTTTGTATTTTACATTTACAAAGTGCACTGTTATTGTCACACAGTAGTTGTTGTTGTTGTTGCTGCTGCTGCTGTGAAATGAAGCTATTAGCATGGTAAATATTATTTTTTTATCAAATTAAAATGTACAATACTTAGCGATGCGTCACGTAGCCGCCCCGTTGCACACACGCGTTGCACGCAAACAGACCGAAAAATTGTGAAACTGTTGAACTGTTGCATACACTCTCGTATTTTCAGGGGCAATGTCTGCTGTTTGAACTGTTAATACAGCAATTCGCTTATGCATATATTAAATGTGTCATGCCGTCTCGTTTTTATGCGCTTAATTTAATGCAATTGTGTGACAGTGCCAAAAAAAAATATCCAGTTGCGACTGCCAAAAAATGAACGAAAACAATGCCAACAAAACGAGACATAAATCGCAATGTGAATACCCTTAATACACAGACTCAATTATAGCTTTGCTTTTACAATTTGCTGATGCTGTAACGAAGCAGACTTATGGCATATAGAATATGTTATTATGGTCTTTTGAGGAATTTGCATAGTTCTTAGGAGTTAAACCATAATTTGTTATGGCACTCAACATATTGCCATATTTCAATTATGATGATGTTCTCAATGAATTGTTATGGTCTGGCTACCTACTGCGTCTAGACCTCATTGATGCTGATGATGATAGTAATGATGATGATGTCTGAGTGCAGCTCACACAGTCCACAAAATTTATGACGCGACGCAAATCTGCTCAAAATACTCGTAATTGCACAATGCGACGGTTTTTGGGCTGTGGCTCTCTCTCACTATGACTGTGAATGTGGTTCTGATTCTGGCCTAACCACTTGGCTGGTGCCAGCCAACAAAAGTGGATAATATGTGGATATTTTTGGTCACGTTTGAATTTATTTGATTGCTAGCACTTTTCGCATTGTTGTAGCTGACGTTTTATTTAATGCCCTGCCAACAGCAGCTGTAACATTCGACAACAAGGACAACGGCCGGCCAACAACTGTGTTCCTACACCAAACACAGTTGCCAGTCGACAGTTGCCAGTTGTGGGCCATGGAAATTGCTCAGGAAACGTACAATTTATTTCAGTTCATTTCTTTTTGCCACCATTTGGCGTCGCAGCCGTTGTGCAGCGTGCCACGCCCACAATTGATGTTGATGTTGCCTACTTTCGATTTTGGCATGTCGCGCCGCTCACGTTCCGCAATTGTCCGTGTCCATGTTCATGTCCAAGTCCGTGTCCGTGTCCGTGTCCCTAGCCGCGTCCTTCTTTTGCCCTCTTCCTGCCCATGTGTTCTATTTGCCTTGCCTGCCATTTGGCGGTCGTCGTACTCGGCATAATTTGAACAGCACCAAAAACAGTAGAAGACAAAAAAAAAAAAAATAGGAAAAAATACAAAAGCAAAACAGAAAAACTGAATGGAACCCGCAGACAAACACAAGTTGCCAAGTTATCAAGCAGACAGTGGCGACAGCAGCGATCCACCTGGCATAATGGCATTTGGGGCGGAGCTGAAGGGACAGTCCAAAAGTAAAAGCAAAGGCAAAGGCAAAGGGAAAGCTAAAGCCAAACAAGCCATTTGATGTTTTCATTTGGCTGGCCCCATCAACTTTGTGGTCGCTCAACGAGCCGACCCCCCACCGCCTTTGCCAGGACCCTTTTGTTTTTACCAAATAGCTGCCAAAAGACTTAAATGAAGGGTGCAGCCCGAAAGCACACCGAAGCGTAAGTGCTCTACGTGCAATGACGTTACTAATTCAACAGCTCTGCAGATTGTTAAGGCACTTGAAGCCAATATAAAGAAGGGTGCATTATATTAAGCCAGTGAAATAATTAAGTTAGTCGTGATTATAAAATTAGAGCACTCATGTTTGTCTTGATATTTGTTGAAGTAACATTGTCAAATATTCAGCATAAAAAGAAATGTTTCTACAGTTAAGAATTTTCAACTTGAATACTTTATTTTTAAAATAAAAGTAGTTAAATCCAAAAATACAAAAATGCAATATTTAGAAACAAGATTAATCGTTTTCCAGTCATTCTATTTTTTTTTAGATACAATAAATAATTATAATTTTAATAAGAGATAGAAATTAAGAAAAATATACAAAAATTACAATATTAATAAAAAAATTAAAGGGTCTTACAATCATTTTATTTTTAAATTTTTTTGTTTTTAGATAAAATTAAAATTTCTATTTTAAATATATTCCGAAAATAGATATACTATATTAAGGTATTTTATAATATAAATGCATATTTCATACATCTTTGAAGAGATGTCCAAAAATTGAAAAAAGTAGTCTATAAAATATATTTTCGTAATTGTAATTTTTAATTTAATAAATTATAATTTTGGATATTTATGACATATTGCCTTATACAACATGTATTTCAAAAGCACTACATTATCAAAGTATCTTTCATGCACTAGAGTATAGATATTATTATGTTTGCTAATATTTCCGGTTGGTCTGAGTTAGCTGCTCCCCATGGTTTTTCTTCCCAGCTCAAAGTTTTCTATTTTTCTTCTTTTTTTCATACTCTTCCTCGTATCTGTGGAGCGGCATTCGTGACAAAACCAAATAAATTGCAGCGTTATTTGCATAAAAATGCGGTACGCCTTAGTGCGAGTGACAATGAAATTTAAATATTTATGCTATACGCTTAATATTATTAGAGTTGCTAAAAACTTTGGGGGCTCCATTGGAGCCATGTACATTGTACATAGCTGGTTGGATGTGCTTCGCCTGATGGCATTTTGAGTTACCCAAAAACTTATATTAAAACATATTTTGCGGATTTTTGTTGTGCGTGACGGGCAGTGTTCATTGTTGTAGTTGTTGTGGTTATTGTTGCTGGTTGGCTTTTGACAATGGAGCATTGGGAGCATGAAACAAGCATAAAAATACCAAGAAATTGAGTCATAATTTGGCCGAAGGGGAATGTTGCAAATTGTGCAACTTTAAACCCGAATTGAGTGTGACGTGTCCGTTTAATGAGCAGCGGCAGCAAAAGGAAAGCAACATGCAATGAAAATGAAAATGAAAGCAAAAACAGACACGCAACTAGGACACACAGCACAACAACAACAGCAACAAGAGCGACAACAACAACTAAGCGCATAGAAGTCAAAGCGTCAAAGCAATGAATCACCAAGCCAGGCAGCTAGCGAATGTTGCACAGTCTCCATCCGCCGCTGCCCCTGCCACACTGTGGCAACCTCCTATGCCCCACTTGGCCCCAGCAAACAGCAAACAAATTCAACTTGAAGTGAACTCGACTTCGAGTTGACTTTTGACCGTCAAACAAACGCTGCAACTCGGCGAAGTCCACGCTCTGCCGGCAAAGTGGAAAGTGTGTAAAGTGCATGCAAGCGAAAGTCGAGTCGCAAGACGCCAACTGACCTCCAGTTTGATCCCCGAACTTCAACCCAAACCCCTGAACAACCCGGGGAAAGAAGGGCGAAGGAAGCAGGCTACACAACGGCGTCATTTTAGTTTAGTTTAGCCAAAGTTTCGAAAAGTATTTTGCACCGTTGCAGACGAGAACTGGAAACTGATAGCAGTCGGTTAATAAATGGCATACGCTTTTCCAAACTGAGCGCAGATAGTAAGAAAAAAAAGTTGAAAATAAAAGAAAAACTGCCGAAATTAAAGAGAATCAGTGTGTAGTCCATTGATTGCCTTGCTTTGGATTGCTGGGCGTGGCTTAGGATAGTCCCATATAAAGGAACGAAAGACGTTTGCGTTCTGATGAACACACAGAACATAAGGCAGAGAGCAAAGATTAAAACTCAACTGAAAAAATAATCCTTGTGAATAGTGAGTAGATGATGGACTCGTCTTTCAAACACTCTCGTAGAAGTAAGCTTTGAGAATTTTATATCAATTAATTTTTGAGGTTTTTAATTGGTTGAAATTGCCAAAGAAAGAAGAGGAGAAAAGCAAAGAGAATCAAACAGAAGATTTCAATTCAATTTTATTTGATTGATTTAAAACAAAGTGCTTAAAGCTGCAATAGTTTTTGATATATAATATACTTTAAATGGAATTTTAAGTACATTACCATGTGCATTATCATATTACTGATTATTTAACTTTCATTTCTAGCAAGTTTGATTACACATCGGAATACATACAAATTTTAAGTGCTTGCTGCTCATATTCCTGTGGTTACTTCGCAACCACAAAATTCGCACCACTTTGTGGTTGGGCCTGTTGTTGATGGCTTCCAAGGCTGATGCAACCGCATTAATAAGCAGTTGCCAATTAATTTCATAAAATTCACGCGTGTCAATATCCCCATATTAATTAATTCTGATCACATGAATTATTAATAACATAAATATATGAATTTATAACAGAAATTAGCTGTTAATATACCTCAGCATCATTAACTTGAGCACTTTTTTTTAGCTGCAAGCCTAAAAATGTATAATTAACATGTATATAAATAGCTATTAAATGGTTTAAATAACTGCAAATAATTAAAACAAAAATCAGCATAAAGAAAAAACGTTTAGAGAAAGAGTCAAACTGTATAAAAGCTGGCAAAAAACGTGAATTGTTGGTGCACAGAAAAAAACAAAAACCCAGCTGCCTGAACTCTGAGAGGGCAAACCATTTACATTTACATTCGCATTCCTATTTCCATTTCCATTTCCATTGCCTAACATAAATGCTAGCCGCAAAAGTCACTCACACAACATAAAAATGCTTTTAAAATGTCAAAGCGCGTAAAAGAAAGCTCTGCAAGTGGGTGACAGAGAGAGAGAGAGAGAGACGAGAAAGGGAAGGGGCTGCTAACTAGCTAACATCAGCCAAAGGATTGATGCCAGGCAGCGCTTAAATAAGCCATGTTGAGGGCAAAGTTCATATTGCGTATACGCCGTGTGCCCAAAGTCAAACACGAAACGAGCGCCTAATCAAAAATGCTTTGCGTGCCCCGTTTGAAGTTGCATACACACACACAAAGAGAGAATGTGCTTGTGTAGTATACGCATATCAAGTATACGCCGCTTTGTGCAGCGCTTTGCCTGCGTTTTATTTGATTTTTATTAATGCTTAACGAATTCAGCGTAAACACGTGATGAATTAACTACTCTATTGATGAACTCACTGCTAAAGTTAACAAAGTTTCGTTTCACAGGTCTCAGCAAAATGTCTTTTCTTTCTGTGCAGTTTATGACTTGACGTAACGGCGTAGAAAAGATTTCTTGCATACGCTTAACAGTATCGTCCTTTGTCCTTCGCTCGTCGTACGCTCTCCTTTGTCACTCATTGCGTTTTGCGGGCTGTCAGAAAAACGAGCAAAAAATTATTCATACAATGTGAACGCCGCTGACGTTGCTGCCATCTCACAACTCATCAAGCCATCATCGTCAACCCCTTTGGCCCTTATTCAGCTTCAGTCAGCTGCCGCTTCATGGCCGCAGTCCGCATTTTGCCTCATCGTGAATAATTTGGGTCACTCGGCGGCAGTTAGTCAGTCAGCTGCATTGTTGCTATTGTTGCCGTTGTTGTCGTTGTTGTCGTTGTTGCTGTTGTTGTTGCTGCTGGCGCTGCGGTCGCGTTTTTCATTGTCGGCATGCGGCAGTGGCATTTTTCAAGAACCATCCCTGCTTAAACGCCTTTAAACTGAAAGACGACATAATTAATTAAGCAAGTCGGCTTGACTGATGTCCTGCGACCGGCAGCAACGTCCTTTACTGCTCACATTGTTATGCGTAACGCGAAAGGGTCGCAAATTTTTAGTTGAGCATCGCTTAAAAATGTATAAATGGTCAGTGTCGCAGTACTGACCCCAAAGTGTGACTCCTGTGGCTCATTTTCAGTTCAGACTCCAGAGCAATGAAATTTATGCGGCACTCAAAACTGAAGGCGGCTTATGACTCGACTCGCTGTCCATTTGAAAGTCAGAGCTCGGAACTCGGAACTGGGAACTCGAATCTCGAACCTCAGGCCATTTACAGTACCAGTATGTGGTGCCAGTGTGTGTCATAATTTAATAAAATGCTCTAACAGCACCACTGGATGTAAATGTGAAAAGTTTTCAAATGTTTGCCCAGCCAGCAGCCAAAAAAAAATGTGTGGAGAATAACGAAAATAATAATAATAAAAGAGGCAGATGCAGCTTCCAAAAAAAAAACATGCAGTCCGGAAGTGATGGCAGCGTTCGTTGTGATTGCCAACATGTTGTTGCTCTGCATTTCTATACACTCACATATGTGTGAGTCTGTCTATGGTACTGTGTGTATGTGTGTGTGTTGTTGTGTGTGCTACTCTTGTTGTGTGTTAATTTTTAAAAACTGCCCAACAGCCAAAACTGCAAACTGCAAACTTTTCACTGCAAATGAAATAACACAAAAGCCATTGCTGTGATTACTTTGCCTTCTGCCTTCCGAACGAACTCTGACCAGCTCTCCAGCCTCTGAATGCGCCGAATTTGAAAGCTGGTCAGAGCTGGCAGTGATTCAACAAAATACCTCGACATGAACTGTTGCAATTTTAATGCATTTCTCAGCTGCTTAGCTTCACTATGCGTGGGTGCTTTGAATCAACCCAGAGGTCAACAGTTCAACATCTAATATGCTCACTATATTCCAAACTTGATGCCAGAGAGAATGACAGCATGGTATTTAAAGTAACTGACATACCTTTGGATATATGAAATTATAAAACAAAATAAGGGGATATAAATTTTAAAACTCCAACTATTTTTTTTGCTGTAACAATAGCAATCAAAACAATGATAATTTTATCCAGGAAAAGTGAAGTAGATATGATAGACTTTTTTTTCAGATATTAGAATTTTTATTACTGGAATTATATGAATTTCAAGAACTTTGTTATGCAAATAACTTCCCTTTAAAATTGGAAAATTAAAATCATCAAATTTTAGGCTTTCTAGGATGAGTTTTTAGTAAAAACGTTTAGTGTAAAGAAACCCCAGTCTTTAGGTTCCTGGGACTGTCAATTTGTTTATTTTATGACAAACCTATTTATAACATTTATTCGCTTAAGTTCTTATGCCTCTTTGATTGAAAATAAAAGAGTAAACCAGCGCATGGATGATCTCCATTATTTGCTGTAATTTAAATTTAAATATGTTTATTTGTTTGTATGTAGGTCAAAAATAATTGCAGATAAATTAACAGAAATTCACCTTTTATGTACAGTTACAATTGCGCAAGTCATTCAGCCGTGTAACTGATGATAGTGACAGGAGTTTATCGAAAGGTTGAGATGATGCTTCTTTGTATGCATCTTTTGTTTATTGGCTGTCACCACAAGCTCATCTTGAAACGTCAGGGCAGCAGTTAACGCCAGAGTCAATAAGAAGTTTAATTGTATTTATTTATTTCATTGTTGCTGTGATTGCGATTGTGGTTGTTATTGTTGTTGCTGATGCTGTCAGCAGCATTACAAGTATTCCCCAAGTGTTGGCTGTCTGCCTGTTGGCCTGGTCAATGCGATTACGAACCTGTTTGCATTGATTGTCAATGCTCAATTCAGTGACAGGGCTGCTCTCTTTCATTTTAACGGCTTTTATTATTTATTTTGAGTTCATAATGTGCTGACAGGTCAAAGAGTCAGTGAGAGCAACTCAGCCAGTGATATGCTTAAGTGTAAATTAATTGAATAAATTAAGTAAATGAAAGTGCAGAGCTTCGCGTCTCTTCTCCTGCCACACACCACAAAAAAATAAGAGTCAAGTGGCACGCAGCGCATGCGGCGTATACGTAATGTAATGTCAGGTGATAACTGATGTGAAGAGCGAATTAACAGGTCAGAAAGCGCGTTGCTGCAAATGTACCCGTTAATGTGCAAATAATTATCTAAATAATTGAAAAGGGATGCCAAAAAGGAACCAAACGAAGCGCGAAAGCAAACGCAAATACAACAAACGACAGGCAACAGGCAACAGGCGACCGACAACTGGACAGACTAAACAGCTAAGACCAAGAGTTAAAACGTCTTGAACATCTAGCTGACAGTCCTTGCCATCCAGTGATGTTATATATATACCTTTTAATTATATACAACAGCAACAGCAGCTGGACGAACCGTGAAGCATTTGTTGTTTGTGCATTTGCGCTTTTATTATTTGCTTTTCTTCTTGCCACACGCTCACACCTTGCCACTTACAGCAGCGTATCTCGTACCTCTTTGATTTCTTTGCTGAACAATTTAATTTTTATTTTTTCTTACCCTGTGATCTGTGGCTGCTCAAGTTGCGGCAAAGTTTAAAGTGAAAGCGGCTTTTAAGTTGCTTTACCTTTAGCCTTGTCTTTTAATGGCTGCTTTAGGTTCTGTAAGCCAATTAGTTCTTAATTTGCAATTTGTTGTGTTGCAGTTGCCAAAAAAACAAAAAAAAAAAAAGTCGAGCAGAAAGAAAAGTGAAATAAAAGGAAACCAACAGCGCCAAAGGAGTTAAAGGCAAAGCCAACGAGCAGACGAGCATATTTAAAAAGTTTTGTTTTCAACTTTGTTACTCTTTTTGCCCTTTTTTTTTGTTTTGTTCCTGTGTCCATTGTTGTTTCACATTTTCACATTCTGTTGTTGTTGTTGTTGCTGTTGTTGCTTTTGCTTTTAATGTGAAACTTTTAACTGAATTAATTCCTTTTACTGCGCTGCTGCTTATCTCCAGTATAAAATGAGCAGCGAGCCGTTTAGTTTAATCTTTGCATTCCCCATTCTTCATTTTTTGTATTGTAGAATTTTCATTTAAAACTTGTTGTATTTTCTAGCATGTTGAATGCATTCCCAGATTGATTAAATTCAATTTAACAAATTTGTTAAATTTGTACCGCTTGCAAGCAGATGCCATAAATCATGCAGAGCAACACGCGGCGTATGCGCAATAAAACAGCAAATTAATATTTCAGTTGGTTTTCACGCTTGCATAAGAAAGGGGCACACAAATACCTGTCATAAAAGTAAATGTCATAAAGTGACGTGTGGGAGCCAACACACAGGGATGTTCCAAGGGTTAGGGGTTGGAATAGAGGGGTATATTGGGGTGCGTCTTGTTGCTCAAGTTTTATCAGCGGCAGGCGAAATGTCAGTGTAAGTGAAATATTTCCAAACAAATAAGAAGAAACGCAAACGCACGACAGAAAAAATGTGAAGGCAAACAAAAGGCAAAGTGAAATAAAGCGAACAAAATAAAGAAGAAGGAGAAGAAGCAGAAACAGAAGCAAAAGTGAAAGAAGGTAACATGACATAAACATGACATTTGACTTTTGTTTTGCGCCAGCTTTTACCTTGACTTGGATAGCTCTGACAGGCCGCGAGAGCTAGGAGTCTGTTGCAAGGCTGAGACGGGATTGCGACGGAGATTGCGATCTGAGACTGAGGCCCAAGTGGCACGTGACTGGCCGCGCTTAGCGGCGTTCAGACAGAGCTAAAAGCTGGCCAAATTATATGCACCTTTGTCAAGAAATTATAAGCCCGTCACCGCCAACTTGGCACGCGAATCAAAAATGCACGAAACGCGCACACTAACTATTCAGTTGGGTGTAAATGTTTGCAGGTAAAGCTTGACAAGGTATAGCAAATATAGAGAAATATATAAATAAATTCTAGATGGAATTAAATGCAAGAAACACTTGTTGAGCTAATTTTTTAATAAAGAGTATCTTTTATTCGACTCAACTTTATGAACTTGCTTTTATTTGTTTTATATTAATACAAAAGCCAAGTGGAAAGCCAGAATTAAAATAAGTATAGCACGGGTAATTTGGCAAATTGCTTGGCCAAAACAAAATGTTATGGCCGCGACATGTTGGCGCGAATTTATGTGCTCAACAAATGAGTCAACTGCTTGCCCAACAAAGCCAATCAAATGGCCAAAACCAGAAGGCAGGCAGCCCACAAAACCAATGTCCATTCAGCTTGAATGCATATCGATAAGGCACACTCTCCCTACTTTCAAGTAGTACTCAAACTGTCGACATTCGGCAATCGACAGTTGCCATAATAATTTGCCACATCATTAACAGCTCAGTGCATAAAAAGCAATGGCAATGGACATGACAAGGAGGGGAGAGTAAAGGAGGGGAATTTCCCAGCGGACTGAGATGAGATCAAAGCTGGGCAACAGCGACTTTATTAAGCCAGATAGACAGACAGTCAGAGATGGGAGATGGGAAACGTCGAAAGTAACTAACTTTTATACATTTTTGAGTACAAATTAAAATAGCGTTAAATGCGCTGGACTGGCAACGAGGCCAGAGAGGGAAAGCATTGGAAACAGGGCCAAGTCCAGGGCCAAAAGTTGCCAAAAAGTGAAAGCCGTCACGCGGCTGAGCTCGCTAGAGACATTAGCATTTTTAATTTCCAATAAAAATGCAAAAAATAGCCGCACAAGTAGGCGATAAAAAATTAATAAAGCTGCGATTATACAGACTGAGAGGCAGCAGAGAATAGAGAGAGACTACAGAGACTAGCAACAGTCGTACCATGGCTCAGTGTCAGTCAAGTGGATTTAGGGCGTGGCAGGGGAAGCAAGCAAGTCGAGTGAGAGCTGTGAAAATAATTTGAAATTCAATTTTCGACAATGGCACACAAAGGAATCGCAATAGAAGGACTGCGGCGATGAGCAGGAGCAACAAGACGAACCAAGGCTCGTTAGAAAGTGGCAACACCAGTCAGCTCACTCACCAAACCAGGCACCTGTGGCAATAGCCAGGCCAAGACAGCGTCCAAGCCAGGCCAAGAGAGCTAGAGCCAGCAGTTTGGCAAACGCTTGTTGAATGGCCAACAATTGCAATGCCTGCGGCTTGTTCAACAAGAGAGCGAGGGGGACAGAAAGAGTGGCAGAAAGAGATTGAGGTAGAGTGAAAAGACTCGGCGCATTCACTTGTAACATGGCACGAAAAATTTACGATTTTATTACTCAATAAATGCAAAAAGCTCGCCACTCGTAAAACCGTTGCCTGCTGCACTTGCTACCACCCCAAAAGAGGGGTGAAAAAGGGGAGTAAAAAGGAGAGACGGAAGCCGTTAGCGCTGTCTTTAAGTTTGGCTACTATGAAATTTAATACAGTGCAGATACTCGAGAATACACACCCTTTATAACCACCTACCACCTACCACCCTGATGCCGTTACACTGGGTTAATGTTGGCAGGTGAAAATTTCGAAATCCCTGGTGGTTAGCAAGCGCACCAGCGTCACTCCACTTGCTTCACTTGCTCCACTTGGTCATGCATAATTTAAAATTAATTTCGTTCTATGTAAAATGGCGAGGGTTTGGCCTCAAGTCGTTGTGGCACATTCAACCATCCAACGAAACAATAGCTGGCACATTGAATTATTATATATTTGGCCAACAAAAGCGTTAGCATTGTGTGTTATTAATAGGCAGAAATTGAAATTTTATGGTCACATTTCACATTCTTTGGGGGGCTGTTTGATTTTTGAATTGGCCACCCTTTTGAGGCCATCAATCAAATGCCGAATGGCAAATATCAAATGCTGAAGGTCACGCAGCTCACATTATTTAAGGTGTCTCACTTTAACGCTCTACTGCCATCTCACTTTATAGCAAATATTAAATTTGTGCTGCTTTCTTTCACTGTTTGAACTGCCTCCACATATGCAGGAAATAATTATGAAGTTTACTCCTAAAAGTTTGCACAAAAATTGCAGTTGGAGTTTTTGGTCGTAAGTTTTGTTTTGGCTCGAATGCCATTGCCAATTTTACGAGCATTCGGAACGGCATGCTTTAGCCGAAAATTCAAATGCCGACAGTGTCAAGACTTTTAATTGCAACAAAATAATTATGGCGCCCTATGGCAAATTGCAAATTGCAAATGGCAAAGTCTGCGATGCTAAACAGACGCTCGATGCTGCACTTAAAAACTTACTTTGCAAAATTAAAAGCAAATAAAACAATAGAACTATAACAAAACCGGCAAGAGCCAGTGCAAGAAAATGGCTAAGATAAACGGCTTCAAAAGCTGCTAACGACTGCACAATACCCTTTAAAATAATATGCAAAATTCACAACTATCTTTAGGCAGCTTTTTAAAAGTCTACAGAGCTTAAGAAGCTAGCTTAAAATATTTAAAGCACTTAATTATTAAATCTAAAGCTACCCTTTAATCATTTTCTACAGGGTATCCGCTTAAATCAGAAGCTTAAGTAACACTTTCAATAGTTTTAGATCTACTTTTAAGCGGATGCCAAAAGTTGACGAAAAGTTTGCACTTTGAAAAGTTTTGTGAACTACCCTATTAGCTGGCATTGCAGGGTATATGCACTGAGTATGGCAAACAATGGCGCAGCAGCTCGCGCCCAAAAGTGGCAAAAAGGGTCCGCAATCGATAGTTGGTTGGTTGGTTGGTTGGTTGCTTTGGCCTTTGTGTATTTAAGCGGAGAAGCCAAACCCAAACCCATTTTCAACAGCTTGGCGAAATCTTAAAGCCAACTGAATGCCAGGCAATTTATTGGCCAACAGCATGGGCCAACTTTCAAGCTTGGCTGGCTCAAATGTTGCGTACGAAAATTTAGTAATTTTTAGTGCGCATTTGGTGCCATTGGGCCATAGTCCATGGTCCATGCGGACTCAAGACTAAAGGAACCAAGCAGCCGAGTACCAAAGGACCAAAAGGCACCAAGGACTGCCAACTGCGGGTAGGGTAAACCATTTTGCAGTTAGTTTGGTTTAGGTTTTTACAGTTGTTGCTTATTTTATGCTATGCTGTGCCGGCGATATACTTTTTTTTTATGACTGCGCAAAGTGTTTGGGCCAAAAGTTTGCACTTGCCTTGAATTTTTAAGACACTTGCCCGTTTTTGGGGTTCGCTGTAAAACAGTGGACCAAGTGTGTCTTGGAGAGGGTGTGTTGTATTTCTCTCTAGTACTGTGTAGTATTTCTATTCTTTGGTTTCTACAGTGCGTGACGCATGTTGCCAGCTGCAATGCACTTCAAAGTTGCACGATTCTGAGTACTTGAATATCTTGGCCAAGAACTAGCAAATGTTGGATAAAGTTTCAGCGCCACTTTGTTGACTTGCCCGACCAAAATGTGTGCATAACAGTTGTCTCCCACACACACTCACACACACACACACACTGCATGCTGAGATTGTACTCAGTACTTAGTTGCACTAACTACTCGTAATTCAACATTTAAAGCAGCAACAAATTATGCTAGAACTGTTTCCTTTACTCGTTGCCATTTACATAGAAACTGTCTGCAGTTTCAAATATTTTAAGCCAAGCATCTGGCATTGAGTTTCGTTCGTGGTTAGTATAACATCTTGCACGGTCTTTTATTTATAACATTCGAAAGTTTTCTGTATACAAAGTGTTGTTCAAAACTATTACAGGGATACGTATTGCAGTCAGCTATGTATTTTTCGCATAAGTATAATAATTAAACTAAGAAATTAGACATTACTTAGAACTTTCAAACTTTTCATTGTTTATCCTTTTACTGAAAAATTTAAATAATTTTTAATTTATTCTAGATGTTAATCTAAATCACAATCTCACATATTTTATTATATTTACAATTAAAGTTAAACCAAAAAACAAAAAATTATTTACAAAACAAAATGGAATACAAATTTATAACATTTTTTCAATATAATTCTTTATTTGAAAAAATTAACTTCAACTTCATAATTTTCTGCTTTTAATAAATATATATTAATTTTAACAAATCATCTTTCATTTTGCGATAAAGTTTAAGTTTACATGGAAAAAAAAATGTATATAATTTGTTCTACATTATTCTTGTTATGAAAAACTTTAAATTCAACTTCATAATTTTCTGTTTTTAATAAATATGTATAAATTTTAAAAAAGCATCTTCCATTTTGCGATTAAGTTAAAGTTGATATAAAAAAAATATGTATATAATTTTTTCAATATTATTCCTTATTTGAAATGCTCTAAATTCAATATAATAATTATCTGCTTATAATAAATATATATTAATTTAAAAAAGGATCCTCTTTTTTGCGATATGTGTGGTTAAATTTTATATGGCTAAGTTTAACAGCTTTAAAAAATAAATTTCACATTTTTTTAACTTTTTAAGATAAGGTCAACACCGACTTAACCCATTTAGCTCCCAATAATTGTCTCAGACAAGCTGTTGCCAGGCTCAACGTTGTTTTTGTGCATTGAAAGTTGACTTTATTTGTGTAATTATAACAAATGACTAAGCTTGGCATTTATTGCCTGTTGGACTCCTGTCCATTATTATTATAATAATTATGTATAGAGTCGTTTTCCCACTGCAATATCCTATTGGGCTGTCATATAGTCAGAAAGCGGAAACAGAAAACGACGACAAGCGAAGAAAATTAAATAAATTACGTGATCTTATTAACTAGACACGCAATCTGCAAGTGGAGCCTCTGTTGGCCAAATATAAGTTTATTTGGCCTGACTAATCGTAACTAAGATTAACTGTTGCGCGGCATATAAATGCTGCACCTTTTTAGGACTCCAATTGCACGTGTGTGTGGCAGCTGAAAGGGAAGGGGCCTTCCCCCAAAAGGGGAGTTGGATACTAGATAGCAGAGGAAGGAAATTAAGTGCCCGACCAGCAGCAGTGAAATTTATAACAAAAAGTTAACGCGACTAGCACCAAAAATCGTGGTATGAGTAAACTCCCAGCCACAAAACCCATTTGGAGCTTCAGTTGAGGTTTGCGGAGAGTATCGACTCACTCCAAGCTCAACCTTAGTCGAGTTGCTTTTGTTCTACACGCAGTTGTGTAGTTCATTTGAAAGTTACCCAGTAACAAGAGCTTCCGTTTCCACGCCTTCTGCTTCTTCTACTTCTGCTTCTACTTCTGCTTCTGCTTCTTCTTCACTTCTGGCCATGTTGTTGCTGTTGGCCCAGACTGTAGCGGTGTATAAATCTTGCGCCGGTTTTATTTGGCTTAATGACCAGACGTGCACGGCTCCATAATTTACGGGGCGGCATGTAGATGAGCGAGCCAGACAAAGTAGGCAATGTCTATGTCTGAGCTCTGTTGGCCATTCTCTTAGTGTCTGTGTGTATATGTGTGTGTGTGCTACTTGAGGCAACATGTTGCGCTTTTACTGCCACAGCAGCGAGTTCCGGGAATCTCTACTTTGTCTTACTTTACGCTACTTTGTTGCGGCTTTTAATAGAAATCCTTTGCACAGTTTTGTTCACCTGGACGCGGCCACGCACTCCGATTATCTCTCAGGCCACGTTCAAACTCGTACCCCAATTACCCTAGAGGTAGCTGGGTTTGAATGCGCAACAAAGCGGGTCTCATCCGCATGGGGCTTATTCAAAAAAGAAAAAATTATAAGAGATGCGATTGCGGTTCGGTGTGTGTGGCTTGAGTAAATCTCATAATTTATTTAATTGTATTTTAGTATGTTCAATAAATTTCTATTAGTGTCAGTGTCGCCAACTGCCCGATTGCCCAGTCTCAGTCACACTCTCAGTCCCAGTCACATTCTTGCTTCCCTTCCCAGGTTTTACAGGGTTCGAGGTTTGAGTTGACCCGCATGTGGCACGGCAGGCAAACCGCAGGCAAACGAGTATAAAGAAAACCAGCAACCAGCACAAGGGGGTGCCAAAGAAACAGGCTCGAAAAATGAGGACACCAAGCGTAACAATATAATAAAGCCGATGTCAGGAAAAAGAAAGAGAGCGAGGGGAAAGAAGAGTGTGTGAGGTAGCCAAGTGCATATGCGAGTGCGAACAATGACTGACCAAATATTGACATAAATGTCAAACTCAAATTAGAGCTCAGGGTCAAGGGTCGTCCAGTGTGCCAGCAACCACCAGAAAAAAAAAAAACAATGCTTCCTGCCAGTATTTCCTATTTTTGTCTCGTTTGCTGGGGTTGCAAAAACCAAAAGCAAACAATCGAGTTAAACTTGGACGGCGCTACTCTCTAATCCTAAACAAACAGACCCACGCACTTCTCACACACACACATACACAGAGACAGACAGCCAGACAGACAGACGGACAGACAGACAGACAGACACTTGAGCCATTATGCAATAAAACAATAGATGGCATAGAATTCAATAGAAAAGAGTAAGAGTGAGAGAGAGCGAGAGAGGGAGATACACTGAAAAAAAAGAACAACTACTAATAAAAAGGTATATATAAATGAAAATTAAAAAAAAAAAAATAATAAATCTTAAAATCATTTTTAATTTTTATTTTATTTTTTGATTTTAATTTAAAAAAAAATTATTAATAAAATAAGAACTTGGTCTTATTTGCTATGTTCTCAAAACCAAGTTGTGTTTTCTTTATTTAAGAATTTTATGTTTTTTAGACAAAAATTCGTAGTTTTGAGAGCCATTTTTTGATTTTAGAACATTTTTTGTAACAGTGTAGCTGTAGGAGATTATGCAGTATAAGCATATTGAAATTGTTTGATAAATAAATGCAATGCAGCCTCGGCAAAAGAGCAGGATTAATGCTAAGTACGCGTGCATGTTGTCTGCTTTGGTGGCTCACTCACTCAGCTGGTGGTTGAGTGAGTGGGTGAGTGAGTGAATGGGTGGTTGGGTGGTTAGATGGTTAGTTCCGTTGATTGCGTCGTAAAACTGGCTGCCTGCAAATGAGCAAATTGCACGCTAATGCAAGGGCATTATTTCTAGCAGCGGATCGGCTTGAGTGGTATTTGGCTTAGGCGGGTGGTTCGCGGTGGTGCAAGTGGCAGTGCCAGCCATTTTGCCGTGCACTGCATTATTTCACCTTTAATCCGCACTTAGCCCAAGCTGCCACACAGCTGCCAGCAACAACAGCAGCAACAACAACCACAGCAACAACATGAGTAACAACAGCAATAAAAGCCATGTGTATTCATTCAATATGTTAGAAGTTTCGCTGTGTGCACTTTAAGTCGATTTCATTGCCACATGGCATGGCATATTGCTTGTGGAATGCCACAGACAGACAGACAGACAAACAGATAGACCAGATTCAATCACATTAATAAACATATTATTTATACTAACTAATTGCATTAAGACGGCTTTAATTTCTAATTAATTAAGCATTCGTATTTGGCAGTGCATTATGAATTGCATTGAATAATTTAAGATGGACTGATTTACACATTGACTGATTGACAGTATTGAAAGAGTTGCTATATCTTATGAATCTTTACCTCGTCATAACAATTGAGAATGGCAAATTAATTGAGTTGCATTCTATTTATATGTGTTTGTATGTATGTATTCTTAACCCCACAACACTCAAGTAGCAGTAATGACAGCAATAACAACAATACTGTTAGCAACAACAACAACATTAGCAGCTCTTAAGTGAAACCGAAATATTTCACAGCCTCAAAATACACGATGGCAATAATACAATATTGCCAGTAGCTCACACACACAGATACACACTTACACCTATGCATTTATGAGCAAATCAACATGTTAGCATAGACATGTTAAACATTGCACACATATGAGCATTGTGTCCATGTGGCAAATAATTATGGCATTAATATTCCTATGCAAATATATGTGGCATGCATTGTTAAACCCCACCCCGCTACCGCTCGCCCCACCCCTCACACAATTGGGTATTTGTACTTGAGTTACCATCCCCCACCCTCTAGATTTATATGTGTGTGTGTGTGTGCGTGTGTGTGTGTTTGTGCCTGTAAGTACCTTTGTTCATTAATATAATTAGAGCTGCTGCGGGCGCTGCATGCAACGTCCTTAATTCATATTTATTGGATCATTTGAGTTAGCCAAGTTAATCAGAAATCAATGCTAGACTTCATAGTGCCTATAACAATTGTATTTAACGTTAGTTCTTATACCGATTACTTATATGCATAATAAGTAAAAGGGTATGTTGTTTTCGTTGAAATGTTTGATGGTAGCTAACTTTATCTATTATCAATAGCTAACCAAAGTTATTACAAACTACGGCAATACAAGCACCCAAAAGTATGCAGTAGTTTTTATATAGTATTCTATGGTCAGGATGTCGACTATAGTCTTTTCGACTTGTTCAATCATCAGTCTGCTTAAGGCTCAAATCAATCACAGAATCAATGGAAATTGAGCTTATCAGCAGGTTTGGGATAGCTGATAGTACTGTAGTAGTTGCAGGTGGCAGCTACCTTCCTTCCCCTCAACACAGAGCCCTTGTAATTAACCGTGTCCGTTGTTGTAGCCGTTGCCAACAATTAGTAATAGATATTTGGCAAGTTAACAATGCATTGCGAGCAGCAACTGTTGCAACAACCCTTGCCACCCTTGTGGCAAGTAGGTAAAGTGCAGTTGCAGTTGGAGTTGGGGCAGATGAAGCAAGAGCCTGAAGCGCGCTTTTGGTTATGGATACGGTTAGAGGAGTATTATGTCCCTGTTTGGATTGGTATACTAATAGGACTCATCTCTAAAGCTTCGAGGCAGCTGCCACATACCTCATGCCACATGCTCCGGTTGCAGTCTGCTATTGTTGTTGCTGTCTGCTGCTGAATATGTGTAATATTGGTTGCCTGCGGTAACAGATGCGCTTTAATTGGAATACAAATGCGAATAGGAGAAATGGGCTAACGAAAATGCATCTGCCGAGTTTGCATTCTACGGAAAAATGGCGCCGAAGCCCAATTAAAAGCCTATTAGTTGGGACTTTGTAATGCCCATTCCATGAGCCGCAATTATTGTTGTTGTTGTTGTTGTTGCTGTTGCTGTTGCTGCTGTTGTTCGAATTGTAATTGCAACAGCAAACGGCGCTAATTTCGCTTGCCTGCCCCAAAGCGTGGCAACAAATTATGCTGCCGACTAATGAATAAATATCTACATGTGCTTGCCACACACAGTTGCCGCACCTAATTAACTCCATTTTTGTGCTCGCTATAAGAGAGCTTGGTTTGCCTCAAAATGGATAAAGGCTTAAGCGTAATTAATTAATTTATCTAACATTCCATTGAAGTACTCAATATCGAATGCAGCTGCCATATATATATATATATAGACGTATCTATAGATATTGAATTCTCTTGCTGCTGTTGCGGTGTTGCTGGCGTTGAAGCTGCACTAATAAGAATGCAACGAACACACACACACGCACACATGAAATTATTGCAAAAAGGCGTGTGTGCGTGTGTGTGTTTTGTACGTGTGGCTGCAGTTTGTGGCATGCCACATAAACTTGACGCTCCTGCTGCTGCCGCTGTTGCTGTTGCCTGATATTTAAGCATTGAGCGGATGCATTTGTCTGCTGACTGCGATATTTAAATCCATGTCGATGTTGTGGGCGATAGTAGGTAGAGGCTGTGGGGAATAGAGAGGGGTGGTTGGGGGGAAAGGGGAAACCATTGCGCTGCTGGCTTTTGTATGCGCATTAATGCAACGACTCTCATGTTTATTCACACACAAATTTGCTGCAAATGCAACGCACACTAACTGCGGGCAATACCAAAGCGCATCCGGATACATTTTCACTCAGCTACACATACACACGCACACATACACACAGATACAAGCTGCTCTTGCCACTCCCCTATAGTCGTGTTAGCTCTACAGAAACTGCTTCTGCTTCTGTTTCAGTTTCAGCTCGAGTTTGAGTTTCGAGCGGGAAATGCGCTTTACATTTTGCACACGCTAATACAATTTAATGGTCGCATTAATTTGGCGCATCTGTTGCATTTTAAAATACACACACACACACATACACTCCCCCGCTCTCTCTCTCTCTCTCACACACACTCTTTGCACAGACTGAGGGCAAACCGCAACCTCGGGTTGTTCGCCTTGTTGCGTTTTGCCAACTGCAGATAAAGTTAAATGCACTGCAAAAATTCAACTATACTAAATATTAATTCCACAAGATGGCTTAAGCACAAGACACACCACTCTAATGGTATGGGCGTGGCCGCTGCGCCCCCAAGCTGGCAACAGCTACAAATCGCTTTGTCAATGATTTCTGCTTAACCATTAAAAACAAATATATGATAAAAATTCATGACAAGAAGAGTAGGAATAAGAGAAAGCAAATAAATAGTATTATCTTTGTTACAAGTCCATTTTATTTCAACTGATATTATTTATTCATATCTTAAACTCAACTCAAATTTGTATAAACTGTATATCTTTGAATCATTGATTTTAATTTTCACAAGCTTTTTAAATTTTTCGACATTTAATACACTTTATTAAATCTACAATAATCCTATTGCATCTCATATTTTCTAATTGCAGTTAAAATATTTGGCATTAATATATTTATTTATTGAAATATGTATTTTTATCAATTATGTTTTCACAAATAAACTGTTTCTTTTAATGGTTATGCCAATTATTCAATACATATTTATTAATACTTTTAATAATAAAATAATACCATACAAAATTATACTTACAGTTGTATTATTCTATATTTATTTCAAGCATTCGAATTAATTTCATTGCATTGTGCAAATAAAATATTATTCCAACTATTCATATTTGATTAGGCATCATAAAAACATTTCTATTTGGCATATTTGAGTTTTATACTCATTTATTCCAAATTAGCTCCGTATCAGTGACTAAAAACTTTATAAAATTTTTGCTTTGCTATATCAAAAAATATTTGCTCGATTTAATTAAATATTTGATGTATTCGGCAATGCTGTAAATTCGCTCTGATTTAATCAGAGTTTCTCCTCATTTCTCATTTCTCATTTCCACTTGTTAGCCAAGCACAAACATATCACTCGTATATATGTATGCATGTGTTTGTATACATATATACTTTGGCAGGAAGAATATTATTGCGAATTCACAAAAGTTGTGACTGCTGCCAATTAGGTTGGATTCTGATTTTTGTGTTAATGTTTGCATATTACTTCTGCCCAATTTGTGTTGATGCAACATTTCGACGGCATTATGCAGCAGCAATGATCTGTAGCTCACTCTCACTTACATTCATATTCTATCTCTTTAGCTATCTCTCTCTCTCTCTCTCTCTCTCTCTCTCTCTCGCTTTCTCTGTGGCAACGCACAGTAAATGTCAAAATTAAAATATTAAAAGTGGCAGGCAACAGGCAACGAACTCGAGCTCCAGCTCGACAATTCGTTCTTGCCCCTCTTGCCACCGCTAAGTCCACAATCCGCAAACCAATCTGCCAGCTTGCCCCGCTTGCCACACACTGCTTGCCACACACTGCATGCCAGGCGTTGCACTAAGCGGATAAGCGCTTGTTAAATTTTTAATGCGTTGCATAATTTTTAGTTTTGCGCGCATATTTGCCACAAAATATTTTAATACATATTTGCCCCAACGCATTATTGTTGCTGCTACCAGAATGGTAAATGTGTGTCTATATGTGTGTGAGTGTGTGAGTGTGTTTGGCATATGCTAAGTGCAGCTGCTTTTTGCAACCGAGTTTCATACATGCCACGTGGCAATTTATAGTTTAGTGTTGCAACTTCACTTGGATAATCCGTGAATAATGCGTTCATTTTCTGATGGCCACAATTCGCATAAGTAATGGTAAAAATTTGATTAATTTCCATTTTTCCAGCGTTACTTTTGCCCAGTTCAACTCTCTCTCTATTTGTCTCATTTCCTCGCATTTTCTGCCAGCTTTCTACTTGTTTCTGCATTTTAATCATAAAGTCCTTGATAAACATTTTTCAATTAATTTTTATTTGCTGCTGACGACATATCTTTGTGCACTCACACACACAGATACACACGCATACATAAAAGCCTCTCTCTCTCTCTCTCTCTCTCTCACATATGTTGTTGTTGTGTGCCAACAACGGCAGCTTCTTTATCTGTTTCACGTATTTCTTTAACGGATTTCCACTTGTCTCGCTTTTTGAGGAAACTTGTCGAGCTGACGCACGCATTGTCAAGCACACGCATACACACACACACACACACACACGCACACTCCCACACACACATATTCACAGTGTTTCATTTGAGCAACAGCAACGCATAAATATATTTCGACCCAGCGAGTTCTGTATAAACAGACAGTAATAAATGACATGGTATGCAGAACAGCAATACCCTGTAAATAGCATACACGTAGCTGTTTATTTTAAGTACTGCGCTGCTACAAAATATCTTTCCCGATTTATTTCTAAATTTGTAAATATCGAAAACATTTTATTTTTAATTTTCATAATTTCCGAAAATAAAAAATTTATTTATATTTTTGCAAGTTATTCGCATATATTTGACTCACACGTGTACATGCTTAATGCGCACACACACACACACACACATACGCCCACGCGCACTCACACATGTGCATTTCATTTAACATTTTAAGTAATTCCTTAAACAACCCAACAGGTCGTCATTGCCTGGAAAAGTCCTTGCAGTCGTCCTACTTCTCCTTCGATTCGAGGAGCTGTAACTGACGCTGAGTGGCAGGCGGGCACACACACACATATACACACACACACACACTCATACTTACGCACACACATGCAAATTGAATTTAATGTCTTGTGGAGAGAACGTCGCGATGTTGCAAGAAACTGCGACGCACAAATAAATATACAGAAGTGCATAAATTTAAATTATTTTTTCGTGGTTTCATTTGGTCGCTTGCGTTTTTATTTATGCCTTTTATTTTCTTATGCCTGTTGCCCATCGTTGATCCTTGTGCTCCTTGTACGCTCCTCCCCCCCTACCTCCTTTCATCTACAACTTTGCCTCGTCATGCAATTCAACATTTTCGAGGCCGTGCGTTAAGACGGCACACTTTCAGCAACAGCAACAGCAACAGTATCAGCAGTTATGTATCTTCAACTGTATCTGTATCTGCAACTGTAACTGTAGCTGTAGCTGTAGCTATATCTGTATCTGTAACTGTATCTGCAGCTGTATCTGGGGTTGTCTCTTAGCCAACTATGCGACCACAGCTACAAACACACACGAACACTATGACTCGTACACAGTCTGTGCATAAAGCATGTTAACTGGGATTTGACAGCTCGTAAATAATATTCCGCTTGTTTGTTGCGTTGCTCTTCGAGAGCAACGACTTACACAAGGACACCAGCAAACAGTGGGGTTAAACGCTTATAAAACTACACTCAAGCTAATCTTTTATCTTATCAATAGGGTTAATTTTTTTAAATCGACAATTCAACTCTTATTTGATTTTGTATCAAAGTTAGAAAATTCAATATTTTTCAATCACTGTAAATCTTATGCAAACTTTTCCCTTGACACTTTTTTTTAGAAACTTCTATCGGTCATAACTTTGCCAAAACTCAACCGATCTCCTTGTGGAATATCATTTTGACCATTGTTTGGCCTCTGAATTGATTCTGCATCAAAATTTAATTCATTTAAAAAATTATATTTTTGGTCATCAATGTCATATTTTTCCATACCTACCCCTTAACACTTTATCCAAAACTTCAAGCTCTCATAACTTTGCCAAAACTTAACCGATTTTCATGGGGAATATAGTTTTGATCATCATTTGGCCTCTATTTTGATTCTGCATCAAAATCTTAATTACTTTGAAAATTCGATATTTTGGTCATCACTGTCATATTTTTCCATGCCTACCCCTTAACACTTTATCAATAACTTTGAAATCTCATAACTTTGCCAAAAATTAACCGATTTTCATGCGGAATATCATTTTGATCATCATTTGGCTTCTAAATTGATTCTGCATCAAAATCTTAATTACTTAGAAAATTCGATATTTTGGTCATCACTGTCATATTTTTTCATACCTACCCCTTAACGCTTTATCAATATCTTTGAAATCTCATAACTTTGCCAAAACTTAACCGATTTTCATGCGGAATATCATTTTGATCATTATTTGGCCTCTATTTTGATTCTGCATTAAAATCTTAATAACTTAGAACATTCGATATTTTGGTCATCACTGTCATATTTTTTCATACCTACCCCTTAACGCTTTATCAATAACTTTGAAATCTCATAACTTTGCCAAAACTTAACCGATTTTCATGCGGAATATCATTTTGATCATTATTTGGCCTCTATTTTGATTCTGCATCAAAATCTTAATTACTTAGAAAATTCAATTTTTTTATCTTTACTGTCCAAATTTTACGAGAATTTCTGTACTTATCCCTTGACACTTTTCCCCTTGAAACTTTAAAACATACTCGCTCCTTTAATTAATTTCCACATTTCGATGTTAAGCTTGATACACAGTTTGAATTTACTTCACTATTAAAAACTTACATAGCTTTACAATTTCTATGATTTTGCCCATTGTACACAACACACACTACGCCCTCTCTCCACACACCTGACACTCAAAACCAAGAAACGCATTTCATTTTTTAAGTTTATTTATTTTCTTGGTTCTTGTTTAAGAATCTTTTTACATGACACATTTGGGTTCTGTAGAAGGAGATGTCGTTGACGTTGTTGTTGTTGTTGTAGCTGGTTCTTTTGCTGTGGATGCCACGACATGTGACTTGGCTTGTAGCGCTCTTCTCCCTGCCAGTCTTATCATTATGGAGAAAGCACTTGGCAGAGAAAGAAGCATTGAGCACAGATAATGGTGTGCTGCTTATTAAAATTTCATAAGGATGGCGCACGGGGATCTCATTTGGTCCTGCTTAAGCGGAAGTGGATTAAAATTAAAGCGCAGACGCAGGCGCAGAGAAGGAGATGAAAGCATGGAGGCGGAGAAAGTGAAAGAAACAACTTCAAACGGCGCTTTAATTGCAGATAACGAAATGACATGAAAACTGGCCGAAAATTCGATTGGGGAAACTGAATTAAAACGCGGCTAAAACAAAAGGACGATGAAAACCTGAACCTTAAACCGAAATACGGCTCAAATGGAAAATGTGAAACCACAAAAGAGAGATTGCCAGACGGACAGACGGACAGACAGACAGACAGACAGAGAGACACGGAGTCTAAAACCCGCAGACGCGCTCAAGTGGAACAAGATGGCGATGTGAAGATATCTAAGGTCGTCACTGGAGTTGCAGGTGTGTGTGTGTGTGGCAGTGTGGCAAGTATGGCAGGGGCGTGGCCGCTGGCAATCTGACAAGCGGCAGCTTGAGCTTGTGCAATGTAAACGAAACGTAGACGATAAAAATAATACGAGAGGCAATTTCGATTTATTGACAGGTGCTCGACTTTATTGAAACGTTTAACTTGAAAGCACAAACGAGCTGAACACACACACACACACAGGTATTCTATATACACTTTCATACACACACTCGCACACTCGCAGGTTGCCAGTGAAGTGTGTGTGTGCGACATATGCAAAATTGTGCAAAACGATAAAAATGATGTGAATCTGTTATGATTTATCGATGGGCGTTTTGCTTTCGTGTTTGAAGTGGGCGTGCCACAATATTTTATGGCCTGTTTGGCTGACTAAGCAGGAAGTGCACGCTTTATTTTGGGCTAAATTTAATTACAATTTTGGCCATCCTGTCGGCTTTAGGATACGCACTATTTGTCATTGGTCCGGGACTCTTCTAAATGGCAAAAACGTACGTGCATTTCATTTGATCATGTGGCACGTGCGTCAGTGCCTTATCAGAGTTGTTGTAATAGTTGTTGGATTGCTTTTATCAATACCCAGGCATTATTTAATAATGAAAATTGAATAGTCCTAATTCAGAGCGTTGACAAGGACATTGCAGGTGAGCAATATGTGAGTGCCACGTGTCGTGGCATATGAAAAAAAACACACACACACACACACTCGCACACACAGACATATTAATATAAGTTTACAAGTGTACATTCCTTACACACATCCACTCAATTGTGGTTTTCCTTTTGTCGCTTCCGTTTCCGCATAATTTTTGCAAACGGAAGACTTGAGAACGTCGCGCTAACAAAACATTTGTTAAAACGGAAGACGACAAACGCAGACAAAAGCACAGTCAAAAGACGAAGACGGCAATAGAAAGAGAGAGGGAGAGAGAGAGAGAGAGGGGTATAGAGATAGGTAGACTGTAAGAGATATACACTAATTCCGCTTTTAAGCTTACATAATTTTGTACCTTCAACAACCTTGGACCCATGGCCCGCACACCTGTCCAATGCGGGCACGTACGAGCACCAAAAATGCGAGCGGACTCCCTTATGCCACATTCCACTCTCCCCCCCTCTCACTCACATTTGTCAGCCCCACCAGACATCCTTCCAGTCGGCTGAAGAAAAGGTTGCATGTGATTTGTGTCAGCAGCCAGGCTGTAGCTACGAGTCGACCTAGAGCTGTGCGTCAGGATGTGCCACAGACTATATATTATGGCGTCAGGCGACAGTTACAACAATAAAACATTACGGATGTCTTGTCGCTCGTCTTGGTCTGAGCTGGCGACCAGAGCGAGAGCCAGAGCCAAGGGCTGAGGCAGGTAATGAACGATGCCAGGCATTTTCTTGTTATTTTTTTATGCCAGGCGCGCGGAATTATCCTTGTAGTTAATGCGAGTCGAACGGAGCATCATTTCGCAAGCCTTTTTCGTAGGCCATGCACGTAGTGCACAGTGGCACCAAACTACAACAAATTTGTTATCAACAACTTATAAAAATATCATGTAATATATATTACTAAAAATGCTAATTTTTATATATATTTAATATATTTCATTTAAATTCTGTACTCAACTTTAGTTTGTAAATAGTTGTTGTACCACTGTGGCATGCTGTTTGATATGCCGCTACCCTGGGCAACCACACACAAAGATAAGTAATGTCTTTTGTCCTTTTGGCTTCGCTCGGTGGTTGACTTGCAAATAGCGCGTTACGCATACGCAGCGTGAGCCGTCGTCTGGCTACTTTCAGCTACAGAAAAGGAAGTGACAATGACAATGCATTTAAAATTCATTAATTGAGCGCATTTTCAACATTACATATAAGATGAAACTGCCACCTTTGTCTGTAATTTTGTGGGTAAGCAAAAATTGCAGCTTAAATTGGGATTTTAATTAATTTGAAATGCAGTCTGTGTGCAAAAAGTTGAAGTTGACTTTCACGCTGCATAAATTAATTGAGTGTTCAGGCAGCAGACTGTCTGCTTTTGTGTCTAGCCTGAAGTTAAAAGCCTGCGGCCAGCCGCACTATCAAAAACTTGCAACCCGCTTATATGCCACATGCTTGGTCCAAGTTTCTCTGGTTCTCTAATGCATTTTTCATGGGCTTTGCTGCTTTTGAATGGCAATCTTGGCGTAAAGTACAGAGTGTGAGTCTGCGTTGCAATCGAATTAAAATTTATGACAAAACCATTAACAAAGTTGGCCCACAACATTGGCAGCCAGTCAACCATTTGCCAGCCAGTCTGATAGAGGTCGCCTGCTAACGAGGTCATATGCAAAACTTTGCCCTTTTTATGAATCCACAGATCTCGACAGACTCAAAACTGTAACTCTAAACTGTAACTGAGACTCTCAAGTTTATTTCTAAGGGCGCCTGCAGCTTTTCAGCCTTGAAGAACTTTTTCAAAATAAATCAATAGACGGAACAATTTAAACGTCGACTGCAATTAGCTTTGCAGAAAAATGTTAGGTACTGCGGTTTATTCTTTTTCCCTTTTTTGAGTCAAGAAAAAACTTATCTAGTTACACGCAAAGTTCGCCCTGCAAGAAAATGCTCACAGCTTGATTGAGAATCAATTGACTGTCGATTGTATTGCAACGATCGGAAAGTATAGGACAATTTCTCAGGAAGAGTGCTCAGTGTCTCACTGTCTCCATTTCTCTGTCTCTGCAGCTTTCAAGTATGCCATAAATGTTGAATAGTTTTTAATACTCAATGTTCAATTCGCGCATACCGCAACTGTCTGGGGAAATGTCCAAAGGGGTACAATGGCCAGGCTGAAGGCTGAAAGCTGAAGGCCAAAAGCAAACTGGTCGCGTGTGCTGGCATCTTAGACATCTTCGAATGGAGTTGGTAGTGAGAAAGAACTGCGTGGGCCTCTGTCGTCTGGCCACTGCGATAAAATGCTTCAATGTTCTCTCTTATTGGCTGAGCGTGAGGAATTTTTATATTAATTTATTGCTGTGACTCGTTGAACGTGCCACGCAGCAAAATGTAGAGCAGGGGCAAGGGGTGCAAGAGCAGGGAGCAGGGGGGCAGAACGCAATCGGCTCTGGCTTTTAAATTATGAATTGAATTGGCAGCGGGAACTTGGCCTGGCCAGGTTCGTCGATTCCTTTGCGGCTGCTTCCTGTGCAAAAGTTGCAAAAGCGTTGAAATTATTTTATTTTCTTTTTATTTTTTTTGCATTTTCAATTTCATTTTTATTATTTTTTTTTTGTGATTTTCTGTTGCGTTTGTCGGATTCGGTTTTAATGGCTTTTTAAATGCCAACTGATAAATGGCCAGCTGAATGACAAATGAGATTTCCGCTGTAAAGTGTTGCCAGGCAAAAGTTGCTGCCACTGTATGTAGTTCTTTTTTTTTTTACTTTTGCTGTGCAACGCATTATTAACTTGTATGCCAAGCAGCTCATTAATAATTTCAAGCATAAAGCGAAGCATATTTAAGTCTGAAATTGAAATAACTTCAGAGCGAAAGAGAAACTACAAATGTGAAATAAGAGAACATTTACATTAAGTGCATTAAAAATGGAGGTGAAAGGATTGTAACAAGCATATTGCAGCATAACAGTTATCTCATAATACCTACACATATGTGGTTATCTACTTTGCAATGCTAACCACATGTTAAGGCTAACAATATGCTGCGGCAACTACTTAGATGGCAACATTGCGCATACGCCCTGTGGCCCATATACAAGTATAACTCAGTCCCAACGGTGGCACAACCGTTTGCCATCAAAATTAAATGGCATTTGCTTCAGACCGGGACAACTAACAAGCAAAAGCAACCGAAACCAGTTGGGCAACCAAGTCAGTCAGTCAGTCAGTCAGTCAGGACATACATTCCCCATTCATTTAGCTCCTTTTCATTCCCAACGGCCCTTTGGCCAGTGGAGCCAGTTGCCTTTGGCGTCGTCTTGATGTAAACAGTTGCTGCCAGACAGACAGACGGACAGACAGACGGACAGACAGACAGGCAGAGAGACAGGAAGACAGACAGACAGACAGACAGACGAAACCCAACTTTTCGCGTAATTTCACGTATTTTGTGCAAATACTCTCAAATATGCTACAACAACAATTCTGGGCAAACAAAAACAAACAACATAAAAATGTTGTTGCCTGACAAGTTGCCATTGTCGTTGTTGTAGTTGCTGTTGCTGTTGTTGTTGTTGCTGCAGTGGGTTGTTAGTCCCAACTAACTGGGGACTGTTTGTCAGTTTTTACGAAAAATTAAATTTTATTTATTCATACATTATTTTATTTTATTAATGCGTCTGCTGGGCAATTTGCAAATCAAGCGTGTCACAGTCCACAAACAGAATAGAAGAAATTTCCAGGTATTTTAATACACAAAATTAATGTGGAATTTGCCAAACATGTAAAACAAAATAAAAATAAAACAAGGGATTATAAGTATTTTATTAAGAGTACCAATAAGTTATATTGTTGAAATAATATTGATTATATGACAGAGCTTTTAAACTAATTGGGTCAGAAGCCAGGAGGACAAAGCAGTTCCGTTCATTTTGTTTTGTTTTGTCTCGATTCGTTTCGATTTGTTTGGCTTGACTTGGCTCAAAGCAAACAGCAAATTGTTGTGCGATATGGCAAAAAGCGCAACTTCATGCGTATTTGTTTGGCCCTTAGCATTGTCCTTCAAGATGGTGGAGTACGTTAACTTGGATTGGACAAACAATGATGCAGCACTTTACCCCAAACCGAAGACAATCAGACAGTCAGACAGTAGAGTCAACATTGAAGAGGAGTCTTGATTTAATATTGATAACCTGCCAAGGACATTCCACTAGAATTCCAAACATTAGATATTAAAAACTTGAACGTGATCTATTTATAAAATTTCAAGTAAGTATTGCGCATGAGTTTCATACTAAAAATACTATAGAGTATTTCAATAAGTTAAACGTTTGTCGCAGCAATAAAAATAAACTAGAGAATTCTAAAGGCGAAATTGCTACGAAAGAGTTTTTGAACTTATTGCTATAGCATAGTCTCTAAGCTGAAAGTGATTTGCCGTAACGATTGTGGCTCTCAATTTTCTCGTAAAAAAAAAAAAGAAACAATAGAAAAAACTGTAGCATAAATCCAGGCGTTGTGGCGCAAGCTTAAACTGATTTTTATGCCAAGACAGACGGACAGGGGGACAAGGGGACAACGGGACAACTGGACACGGCAGCAACAATAGTGCGTAAAGCAGGGGCAAATTGTCTATTTAGAAAAGGGATACAAGGTCAGCGCACGTCCTGCGGGTATCAGCAACAACAACAAAAAGAACAAGAACAACAAGTCGTCGAGCAGAAGAGTTTCAGTTCAGCTTGTGAGCTGACTTAACGACCCTCAACATTTTATAGACTATAGACAAAGTCTGAATAATTTATGCGCCATAAAAACGAAATCGAATTGCAGACGCTGCTTTGGTCCGTTTTTAAAGGAGTCATCAGGAGGCAATTTATTGCGACTTGACCGCTTCAGGGCCAACAGGACATATGTGTGTTTATCTCTGTGTGTTTGTGTGTGTGTGTGTGCGGCTTTTATGTGGCAGGTAACCAAATAACACTCGACGCTCATTTTATGCAAATTAGTTTCAAATAATAACAACAGCAACAAGGACAACGACAACGACAAGGCCAAAGTTGTTACATAAATTGTGTCACTGCTGAAAAATAAATTAAATTAAATGAAGTTGAAAAGTGCCAGCATTTCCCCTGCTTTCCCCCCTCCCCCTTTAGCTCTTTTCGCCATCATGATAAATTTCATTATTGGCTCATGACCCAAAAATATTTGTTTATTGCCGCAAAATGTATGGAAAATAGCTTAAAATGATACGCGGCCAACCCCAAAAATGCAATGAAAATATTTGCAATGCAATTTTATAATCAAATTAACGTTACAAATGTTGCAAGTTGCAGCTTCCATAATGTTTTGATTTTGCTTATTATTTGAAACTTTCAGCTGCCGCTTTTTGTAGCAGCAGAATTTCTCTCACTGTCATGGAGTCAAAAATATGATTCTGATTGAAATTGAAACGATGCAACGCTCAGCTCCGAATGGAATTTAATTGAAAGATAGTTTTCCGATAGCAAGGCACATGAAATTGCAAAAATCTCGCGGCGCATTACGTGATCTCGTTTCCCAATGCCCAATGTGTTCTATGGTAGAACCAATGCCAATGGCTTGGCTGCATCCAGACCAAGTCAAGACTCGGTCGCAGTCGTACAACCAAAAGGTGACGTGACTCGACTTGAACGTGCGCCCCATTAGTGACATCTACTACTCGTTCAGTTCGGTGGCAAGGACACACGGGGAGAGGGGGGGGGACACTGCGGGGTTGCAACGTAAACATGATCATCATGCATGCTGCGCAGACATTCACGTTGCCGCATGAAAAGTGGAAAATCGGGTTAACAGTGCCAAAAACCCAGACAATGGCAAACACAGCAGCAACAACAACAACAGCAACAGCAGCAACAACAGCAACAACTACAATAGCAGCAACTTCAATAAATCAGCAACAAAGCATTCCTCCAATTTCCAACCACTTTTCCTCCCCGTGGCATGCCGCAAAACGCAGCGCGCAGCTCGTTTTCCCAAAAAATAGATTTAAAATTTATAAATTATGAGCATTTGTTGCTGCAAATTGAAATGTTACGTTGGCCGCGTGTTGATATTGCTGGAATATTAGAAATTGCTACAGGCACAGCTTTAACTGCAGGTTAAACTACACAATAGACTTATCAATTGCGATAAGACTCCTGTTAATAGAGCACTCAGCTGGGCCCAATTAACTGGGTAAATAATAAATATAAGTCTAAAACAAAAATTGTGCGAAGTATAATTTTTTTTTAAAAGAATTTCATAAGGATTTCTTTTATTATTATTTATATTTATATTTATACATAGGATTTCTTCAATTCAAATCTCTCAGAATCAATTTTTTCCCCTAACATTTTATCATTCCTTCAAATTAACTTTTTAACTTGAAAAAGTAAACATTTTCTGACTTCAAATAGGAAAATTTGATTGTCGATTTCATATAATAACAGTAAGAAAATATCGTTTTGTTTTTTCCCAGAAACTTAATTTTCTATAATAGAATGAGAACAGTTTGAGACCTTAAAGATTCAAGAAAGGCGCAAACTTTTCTTAAGATTTTTCTTGGTTTCATCAATGTCTCTAAAATAAATTCTTTTCACAAGAAATCGTTAAGGTCATTTATTTACTAAGAAATATAGGAAGCAAAAACACAGTGTCTATCTCTCAGCTTTTAACACCACAATAAGGTAGTTCCAGTTTCTGCTTAAAAGCCTTTCAAGGCAATTTATTTGCTTTTTGTCTTGCTTCAATTTGCGTTTAAAAACCTTCAATTGGCAAGCAACTTAGCCAAATGGATGTCACCTTAAAACTTTGTTGACAATTCCATTTGCTGCTTAAATTTGCTAGTTTCCCCGCGGGGTGCATAAATCATAACTGCAGTTGGGTACAAAACTTGAAAATGCAACGGAAAATGGAAAAACAAAATTGAATCGCCATTCGCTTAGCCATTTGGCACATTTTATGGCAATGGCAAACCGACAACCGACTGTCGTATATCAAAAACCAATGTGAAATGCGGTGGGAAAATGCATCATAAAATACAGATAACGGCAATCAAATTTACTGAACAGCGGGCGGATTTGTAAGAAGGGGATGTGTGTAGTAGTAAAAATATTGAAATAATTTTACGCAAATATTGGACAATTAATTTAAAAAAATATTTAAATCACTTAACCATAACTCATTCTCTTTTATTTTCAGGTGCGTGCAAAGAGTGTTTCCTTGGAATCGTTTAAGCTCAAGTAAGAATTTGGTATTTAATTTAAGCTAATTAATTTTTGAAGCATTTGCTAGAGATGAAAAATTGAAAATTTCCCTTTTTTTTTGCCCCCATTGTAGTCGTATTTATGCTAATCAAACAGAATCCTGACCTCAGGCAAAATGTGTTCCAGAAATCAGCAAGACAAACAACAAATGCAGACCAGCAACAACAACAACAACAACAAGTTTCGAGACACAAATCGACCCAAGTACTTGGCCGTACTAAGGCCAAGGGGTATGGCCAACCCAAGGGCGGGGGAGGGGGTCGGGTTCGGTTTCGGTTTCGACCCAAAGACGTAGCTGCCGTTGTTTATAAAAATAATTAAGAAATATTTTCATGTTTTATAACTTTTGCGCATGAAGCGCAAAACTTTTTAAATAGACAAACTTTTGTTGCCGCTGCTTGTTTACTTATAAAATGTTTTTGCAACATCCCCCCGCCCCCTTACCACGACCATCTACACTCTTGACACCCTCGAGCCAGAAATCATACCTCTCAGCCATATCTAAGGATGGATACATTTGGAAAATCTCGAAACAGCTAACAACATACTTCATTATAATATTTTCACTTTTAACTTGGCAGCAAGTGTTTTTTGTACTCCCCTCGTTTCAAGTCCCCTTTCCATCCCATCCAGTCATTGCTCTGTTCTCCCTTATTATTGTTCTTGTTATTGTTATCCCTGTTGCTGGTCGCAGTCGACGTCGCAGTCGCAGTCGCAGTCGAGGTCCAAGATGAGTGTTCCCTTGACAAAATGTCTAATTTCCGTGCAGGAAAGCAAGAAATTACTTTATGGTTTGTTAATAGCGGGCGGCCTTTTCAAAGCGGTCGGCTTTTGTTGTATCCGTCGCCATTGTTTCCGCTGCTGCTTCTTCTTCTACTACCCTGCTTCTTCTTCTTCTAGCCAATTGCCTTGTTGTTGTCTAAAACGCAGCTTAAATGTTGTGACATATTTTGTGAAGCGGCTTTTTGCTTGGGTTTCTTGGCAGCTTTTGGCCCAAAAAAGCCGCCGTGGGCCTCACGTGAGAGCCATTTGCCTATGCGCCACGTTTAATGGAAATTTAAACGGTAACAATTACACTTGGGCCAAGTTATTGTGATACTCCCCATCCTCCTCTTCCGCCTGGAACAACACTCTCCCTTTTGCGGACTTTCAGTTGTCAAGTCAATGAAACTTTCGCAGCTCTATTGAAATATTTGGGTATGTTGGCAACACCTGCTGCCTGCCACAATTCTACAGGGTAGTGTGAGAGGGAGAGGGATAGTACATTTACTGGCTGATCGTAACACGTGCCGCAGCAGCAGCAGCGGAAGTGGGTGCAAAAGTTTTGAATGAAGTTAGGCACTGGCCATAAAGCCCCCAAAACCGAGACCCTAAGGCATCTCAAGAATTTCATCATGTTTTAAATTTTTCTTTTTTTTTTTGGTTGATGCTGAAATTGGCATTTACCTGAACATTTACCTGTGTCTACGGCATATTCATTTATGCCCTTGGCCATTCATTCTCGGTCCGAATAATGTATGTACGAGTATCAATGACTGTTGGCACCTGGCAACTTCATGTTGCCACAAATTTGCATATGCCTCAGAGAAGATTACAGTTCGGGTGGATAAAGGACATTATCGGCAAACGGCGGTGAGAGAGAAAAGGGAATTAAATCATCTTTGCGAGATAAGTTGTTTCAAATATGGATACACTTAAATATGTAGTCAGTCACAGATTCTACAGGCAGCTCACATATTTTATTATTTATTTATTTATACACGACTAAAAGCAGTCGGCAAAGAAAATAATACCAAGTATAAAAATTAAGTGAAAGATTACAAATACAAATAAAATTAAACATAAATTATGGACTGTAAAGAAAAAAAAGATTAAAGTTAGATCTGGGGTAAGCAAAAATTATAAATGATCCAACATTTGTTGCAAGGATTGGGGAAAATCCAGAAAAACCCAATCAGATCAATAAAGATTAGTATTGTTAATAATAATAGAATGAATTTTAGACTAGTATAAAGTAACATAACAAGTTATTAGTATTAGTAAGGTCAGGGATTCAACGATAGGTGTTGGAAAAAACATGAAAGAGGCTATTATAGTTAGTGCATAAAACACGAAACGAATCAGTTGTGCAAGTAGATAAAAATAAATAAATATAAAGTATAATTTAAAAAATATTTATATACTGCTTATAATATTGTGTTCAAAAAAAAAACCATTTAAATATTAAATCTTTTGGATTTGAGCAGCCCGCACAATTTATTTGCATGTGAAATACATTTCTTGAGGGCAGCTTATTAATCCGACATCAGCTTAATCCTGCCCAAGCCCAGCCTTCCCTTCCGCCCCTTCAATTATAGCCCTGCCCATTCCTTTGTTTATATGGTTTTTGTGTTGTGTATTATTTTTTCTTTGGTTTTTGTGCTTCTTTCTATCTCTCTATCTTGAGGTTTACGTTGTCTGCGAATGTTTGTGGCCTGCATATTTCGCCTTTTACATATAGCTATACAGCTTTGCCATTTTTCCCACACACACACATATATACATATATACATATATAGATAGAAATTTTCCTGCTTGAAAAGGCATTTTCCGGAGCCTAATGCAGCCTGTTTTTGTGCCCTCCTCTTGCGTCTGTTCGCTCACTCGCATTGTTTGTTTGTTTGTGTGTTTTGCATTTGTCCTCCTTTGGCAGCTTTGCACCCCCAACAACAACCAGAACAACTACAACAACAACGACAATGGCAACAACTAGAACAACGCTCGCCAGAGAAACTAATTTCTTGCCGTTTTGTGCCTTTTTGTGTTTTTCGTGTGTTGCTCGCGGCAGTTAAGTTTTTTTCCAGTTATTGTTGTTGTTGTTGCTGTTGCCAGCAGTACGCATTTACTAGCAATTGTTGTTGTTATAGTTGTTGCTTGGCTTGTTAGCATGCCACAGCTGAAATGGCATTTCCTGTTGTTGTCCTTTTTCAGGCGAAAGTCCGCCGGGTAAGATATTCAAATTATTATACAGCGTAGACAGAGTGAATTTGATTGGGAAATTAAGTAAATGCTGCCCTTAAGCATTTGATAAGTCCATGCACCGTTTTTTCCCCACCCTCTCCCCTGACACAAAATATTAAAGATCAGTGCATGTTGCATGCATTTTCAGCTGATTTTCTTGTTAATTAGTTGCAGTCTGTTTATGCTGTGTAATTTATGTTGCCACCCCCCATCTGCTGCCTGTGACTGTGTCTGTATCCTGGCGCTCAGTGTATGTTCAATACGAGTATAATTCACATTCAATTGCTGTATGGCAACTTGTGGCTGCTGCCTTCGGGGCATGCCACATGTGTGCCGCATCCCAGGCATCACGCTGATGGACTCGACTCGACTCGACAGTACATGTCCATGTCCATGTCCATGCACGCACCCACGTATAGCCAGAGGGGGCAGCTGGGGAGTGTGGAGAGCGGAGTGTGGCATGCAACCCCTTGTCAGCATTGCCACTGACGTTGCTGTGTAAAAGCTGCCGCAAACAAAACATTCATCAAAATTTTATACACTCAACATGTGCCCGCCTCGTTGCACTTCCCTTCTTCCCCCTCCTACTTCACAGTCCTGCCCCGAGCCGAGCCGAGTCGAGTCGAGTTGAGCTGAGTTGATTTTGATTTGTTTGTGTGTTTTTGGGTCTGCCTTCGATTTGAATGTTCTTTGAAAAATCACAACTAATTAACTTTGCCTATGGCTCCAAAACTTATGATGTGGGAGGCAAGAACAAATGCTGCCAGCCAGATGTGTTGCATTGTTGCATGCTGCACGTGTTTATAAATAGACAGCATTTCTCACTAAAACATTTCCGGTGGCTAATGTATAGTTTATGGCCAAATGAGGCTGAACGAAGGCGGCAAAGGAAGAAAAAGGTGTTGCATGTGCCACAAACTCAGGTCAAAGGCAGGTTAAACAAAATTTCCAATGTCAAAGCAAACATTTCTCAGAGGCAGAAATAAATAGAGTATATAAACAAATATTGTATAGATACTCAAAAGCAATACCCTTGATTTTAAAACAGACAGACGCCTCGAGGGCTCAAAAAATGTATTTCAAAAATTGCTTATTCCTTTTGCAATATTTTTACGAAACATCTTTTGGCCTGCAGCGAATGTTGTAGAGAACAAAAGAGTCACATTTGCAAACAGATATTTTTGCGGTGTCTTAATTTTCATATTTATTTGCAGTCAAGTCGAGGACTTAAGAACTTTTCTTTAATTGGCACAACTCAAATGTCAGAGTTCGGTGAGAGAAAATAAAAAAATAAAAAACAATGGAAAATAAAATGAGAAATTGAGTAATTTCTGCATTTGCCGGCTGTGGCTGTTGATTGTTTCCCGGCGGCTGCATCTATTGTGTGGCAAGTTCTAAAGAAATGTCGATGAGCGGAGTAAGTTCTTAGGCAAACTTTTCATCAGCATCATGAGCAGAGTGACAGGCAGAGAGAGAGAGAGAGAGAGAGAGAGAGAGAGAGAGAGAGAGAGGGAGGAGGGAGGAGTAACTGTTTTGCTGAGCTGGAGGCAGGTGATGTTGCTGCCACTGCTGCATACACAATGAAAGTATTTATTAAAACAAACTTGACTTGCAGTCTGTCTTATTCTTTCTTTCTCTCTCTGTCTCTCTCTCTGTGCTCGCTTCACTGCTTTTGCATCTGGATTGGTGGACAAAGTTTGTCGCTTGCCGCCCAGGCGCATAAATGTCACTTACGCGCTCCTTGACGCACGCCATGCGGCAAGTTGCAAGCCATTGTTCAGCAAAGCCAACGTTGCACCCACTGAGCAAATTGCGAAAGTGACAATTTCGACAGCCTCACACAGATAACACTCAAGCAGCAGTTGCTGCACTTGCAGCACTTTCGGCTCAGCTCGGCAGGACTCGACAGGACTCGACAGGACTCGACAGGACTCGGCGGAGTCAGCGGCGTTTGTCCAAAGTGTAAGTGCAAATTCAGTTTGGTTTAATTTCGACAGTCTGTGGTCGTTGCAAGCAACGCTGCCACTGACCAAAAGTGCTGTCAGCGTTGCCACCTTGTGTGTGTGTGTGTGTGTGCGTGCGGTTGCAACTCTGCCTGCGTCGACGTCAGCTGCGATCTTTATTAAGTTTTCGCTTACTTTTCGCCGAGTGCGACAAAAAGTTTACCCTCACAAGTTTTCCCTTCAAACAATTTTCTCTTGTTTTTCTACATTTCGGCTTTTGTTTTCTGGTTAAGATTTCACTTGCTGTTTTGCCAACATTCCCCCGCTCTTTCCCCTCCTCCCACATCTCGCACACTCTCACAATCAGACAGCCAGACTGTCTGACAGCCAGACTGAATCTCAGTCGAATCTCGAAAAACTTTCTTTTCGGCCAAACGAGTCCTCAGCAAATTTGTTGCCTATAGTTTTTACAAAAAAAATAAAAAGAAATAAAATATACGTGCCACAGCACAGTGCAGCAAAATCAATAACTATAAATGCAGCACAGTTGAACAGCAATATGAGCAATAAAACTTTTTACCTTTGGTATCGAACCCATGATTTAGAGAAATATTATTTTTTTTTACAAAATTAATTAAATTTGAATGCAGAATGATTTCAGAGGCCAAGCCAAGATCAAGACGACATTCCGCTTGAAAATCGGTTCAGTTTTGGCAAAGTTATGGCTGTTTGAAGATGGACACTATTTGATCTAGCAACTTTACAAGTCAAAATTTTTGATCGATTTCACATGATTTTTTACAGAAAAATGAAAGGTGTCGTAATCAAGTTTAAAGTGTTGTTTTATACTAATTATGATATAAAGAGTTCATTGAAAGTGAAAACTTGAGATTTAAAATTTAAAATTTTCAATATATCAAAGGGGGGACCCTTAGCATCGAACTCATGATTTTGAAGAAAATAATTTTTTTTACAAAGTTAATTTTATTTGAATGCAGAATGAATTTAGAGGCCAAGTCATGAATAAAATGACATTCCGCTTGAAAATCGGTTGAGTTTTGGCAAAGTTATGGCTGTTTGAAGTTGGACACTATTTGATCTAGCAACTTTACAAGTCAAAATTTTTGTCAAATTTAGCATGATTTTTTACAGAAAAATGAAAGGTGTCAAAATCAAGTTTAAAGTGTTGTTTTATACTAATTACGATGTAAGGAGTCGATTAAAAGTGAAAGCTTGAGATTTAAATTTTTCAATTTTCAAAATATCAAAGGGGGGACCCTTAGCATCGAAGTCGTGATTTTGAAGAAAATAATTTTTTTTACAAAATTAATAATATTTGAATGCAGAATGAATTTAGAGGCTAAACCAAGATAAAAATTACATTCCGCTTGAAAATCGGTTGAGTTTTGATAAAATTATGGAAGTTGAAAGTTGGCAAGACCTTTGATCTAGCCACTTTACAAGTCAAAATTATTGTTCAATTTGCCATGATTTTATACAAAAACATGTTGTTGTTGCATTGTTTTACTTTGTTATTTCGTTGACTCTCAACCACTGTGCCATAGTTGGCTCTACTTAGCTTGTTGTTGTTGTTGTTGTTGTTACTGTTGTTGTTGTCGATGCCGGTAACTGGGTTTATTTGTTCTCTGCAACAAATATGCTCGATTGCATTTGAGTTATTGTTGGTGGCACAGTTGACAGGCTCCTCTTGCCACACCAAGAGAGTCCGGATGCTGGACGCTTGGTGGCACCGTTGCAAGGATATTCCTGCTGCTCTGGTTGCTCTAGTTGCTCTGGTTGCTCAGTTGCTTTGGTGTCTCCCTTTGGCTGGCTGTGCATATTCAATATTTTGGTATTTATCCTGTCAGACAATAAAATAAAGCAAAGTACGCACATTCTACATACAAGGCTATTGAACATTGAAGCACACACACACACACTAACACACACACACACGTGGTTGATGCAACTGATGCTGGGTTAGAAATAGGTCAGCGGTGTCAAAGTTCTTTGCTGGTGTCGATGTCGATGTTGGTGTCGGTGTTGGTATCTGAAGCTGGATTGGTATCCCTGCATACCGTTGCAGCATGCCACAGGAATTTGCATGTTCGAATTTTCCTTAAGCGCACCTAAGCCGTTGGCTATTGACTACGGACTACGGAATACGGACTACGGAGTACAGACTACGGACTGAGGTCTTGGCTGCTTAAAGTAGACGTAAGCTGCACATATCCGTAACCGTTAGCCGGTTGTGGCAAGCAACGTGGCAACGTAGCAGGCGTGGAATCTCAGTTTTCAATTCCCAGTTGTTGAGCTGCCTTTGATATATGTGAGCACATATCGTACATAACTATATCCCTATCCGAATATATTTTGTATGATGAAACAAATCATCGCTCGCAATGTGCCACAGCTGGTGAATCTTTTGCTGAATTCCAAGGAACAGGAGCAGGATCATGTTAAATACGAAGAATGTGTGAATTACGGCGTTTACATGTTGACCAACTACAATAGACCGCCGTGCAAATCCGAGAGTGTCCTGCGCAACATGGCGGACTTTGTGGAGCGATTTCAATTGGAGCAACTGGAGGAGCTGGGTGAAACCATCAAGATGCTGAGTCTAGTGGTTGTCGATGATAAACACTGTCCGGAGGACCTCAAATACTCAGTGCTGGAATTCATGCTCTCGGTGAACTTTAAAGCATTTCGCACAGCACGCATTAATTTCAAGGAGATCATGTTACGGCGTAGTAATCTCCTGGAGTCGCTGGCCATGGCCTATAAGCAGCGGGAGGAGCCAGCCAATAGCAGCGACTACAGGTCGAACTCGGTAAGACGACCACTTGACTTGGAGTTGGAAGTTCGCAGCTTTGGCAACAGCTCATTGTCTGATTCGATGAATCTGTCGCTGGATTTATCGCTGGACTTATCGATAGACACATCCCAGGACTCGGTGGGCTCCTCAACGGAGCAGCAACAGTTGGTAAACGAGGGGCAGGGGCAGGGGCAGGGGCAGGGGCAGGTGGAGCAGGCGGATGATCAGGCTGCCAGACAAAGTTTCTGGCTGGCACTCATGCAACTGCAACAGGAGTCGCAGGAGCCATGCAACCAGGAATATGATGCCGACAACTCAGTGCAGCTCAACAGGACGCATCCTTTGGGCAGTTTTGCCGTGTCCTTTGCGGACTATCTGCGTCGTCCGCTGCAGGATGAGGAGCTGGGGGAGGAGGCATTCCTGCTGCAGGAGTTGCTGGCCATGTTCTTTCAACCCTGCGATTGTCGTCACTTTGAGCTGGTCGATCAGCTCATACAGCTGCGATCGACTGCCACTTGCAACAACAGTCTTTGCGCGCTGTTGCAACAGTTTCTCAGGCCACTGCAGTACATGCAACTGTTGCAACTGTTCATCGATTGCCACGAGCATCAAATGGAGACTTTGACATGCCTCACGGCCGCCTTGCGTCGGCTGCTTAAACCCGTTGTGGAATCGTTGACGCACTTTGAGCAACGTGTGGCAAGTGGCAAGGAGCAGGCCACATTGCACTGCCTGTTGCGTGCCACAAAGCATAGCTTTCAACGGCTGCAGCTGCTGTGGCACTTGTCCGTTGCCAGCTACGTGTGGCAGCCACAGCAGCAGATACTTGCCACACATATTCGCAGTCAGCGCATCATTTGCAATCTGCTCACACTGATCACAGCGGACTCTAAGCTGGATAGAGGCAGTGCCGCAGCATTGCTGTTGCACGTGTTGCAAGTCTATTGTCAGTTCCTGGACAGCTGGTGGCAACTGGGTGAATTTCAGGACTGCCTGGAAGAGTTTCCAGCCATGCGACTGGAGTTCAAAGGACACTCCGAATATGTGATGCGGGAGCTTTCTCTGGAGAATTGTTCTATCTCTGGTATTATTGAGCAGCACATTAAATCCGCCGGAATTTCACTTGCCCTGCTCTACGATTCCAGGCGCTTGTCAGATTTTGTGGGCATTCATCGCTGTCTTTTAAAGAAATCACTGCATCACACGCTGGTCAAGTGTGTGTTGCAACAACTCAAGTCCTATCAGCTGAAAGCGGTTAAGAAAGTGTCCACTGCACCGGACATCTTCAAGCAGCTAAAGTCCACAGAGAACGAGCAGCTGCGTTCCTTGTACTACGCCTACTATAAGGAGTCCTTGCTGGACTTCAAGCAGCCCCTCATTTGTGGCATTGATGAGTTGCTGCAACAATGTCAGAATTGTGTGAGTTACACGCCGTTCCACCAGCTCATCTGTCTCTCTCTGGAGCGGCTTCTGGAGGAGCGAGTGTTGCTCATCAACGCATTTGTGTTGCACCTGCTACGTGTGGAGTTGCAACTGGCTAAAGTGCTTGGAGATCTGCGTTCCGTTTACTTGTTGCTCAACTTTCGAGTGTTTGGGTCAGAAATCGAGCTTGCCTTGGAGCAACTGCAGCAGGGACTAATCCCGTCTGCCACTGAGCAGCTGCAGAGCATCGTGGACAGTCAAAATACCCTGCAAGGACATCAATTCCTTGTAACACTTCCCTCTGCAGATCTGCAGCAGCTTTCAATCCTCTACAGCTGTGATCCTGCTTTGTCTTGCATCATCACAGATTCTCAATTGCAGACTTACAACATTGCCTGCCGTCAGCTGTTGCAACTAAATATTGCCATACGCAAGTTGCAACAGCTGCCAGAGCTGCCTTGCGATCCTGTGGCAGTTGCAAGTCTGCTAAACTTAAAGATAGATCTGGAATTGAGCCTGGCGCAACATTTGAAGACGAAGCAGTTGCAACAAGCGGCAGCTCAATGTGATGAGCACTTGCAACATTGTGTGAGTGTGCCACAGCTGCAACAGTTGCACGCTGCATTCGTGCAACAAACATCAGACATTCTGCTGACTCACCATGATGTTAATAGTAATCTTCAGGAGCTGCTCATGTTGGCAACAATTCTGGCCAAGCATTGGCAACGCTTACAACGTGTGTTGGCCCAGTCAACGGAATGTGGCAAGTTGAATGACTTTGAGGCACATTATTCTGAGATAAACAAGCGTTATTTGCTATCCATCAACAGGCTAAGCGAATCGATGCAGTGTCTCTTAGCCTGGCCAAAAGCCGATGGCCAATAGCTAAAAGCCAAGTCAACAAATAGAAATAAATTGTTCAATTGTTCGTTGTTCAGTTTTCCAATAACAATTTGCATTTCAATTTGTTTCCTAACAACAACAGCAACAATAATAAAATGAAGATGGACAACAACTGCAACAACAACAATTGGGGCACATGCCGCAAATAAGTTTTGATCAATTTTCTGAGCGCGTCGTTTTGTGCTAAAAAAACCGCAAATTAAATCGTTGTCGGCTGCTGGTTAAATTTATTTGCAACTTGCAACCGTGCAGCGTGCAGCCAAAAGCCGCAAGCCCACGCCACGCCCCCAACGCCTCCAACGCGTGTCCAACTCGGAGAAAAAAATAAAATAAAATTGTAGTCAGCTCGACTAAGAGATACTCGGTCTATAACTGTTTAAGAACAACAGACTTTTAATAAGATTTTAAAAATCCATAAACAATATATTCTAAAAAAGAATTTTTATCCTGATGAATTGAATAAATACTTTTGGGCATTATAGTATACACATGTATTTCCCTACCGCTCACAAAACTAAAATACCCATTTGATGCACATTTTGAATAGTTACAGGGTATCAACTGTCCACACACACGAGATAAATTAGATTGGACAGAAGCGCTGAAAAGCCTCGATTGCCAAATCACAGCCAGAAACCAAAATAATTCAACGGATTTTGCGGCAAACTGCAGCGGTTGCTGTACCCAAACATTGCCCCCCATATTGGCCGGGTTCACACTCATTTTGGCCATAAATAGCCAGCGCCTTGTTCGACTAATAAATAGTAAAGAAAAAACAAAAAAAAGAAATACTGATGTTCCGGCGATGGCGCCAAGTGTCATAAATTGGCCAACGGCCTCTGTCTCTCTCACGGTTTGTGCCATAATTAAAGTTGAAATTAAAAATATTTAATTTGTGTACAATTTGTAGCAAACAACACCCACACACACACACACACAATGGGTGGTTTTGTCTGGCATTTTTGGACTTGTGTTTTTTACGATTTTATTACGCCTGAGATCGCGTCTGCTTTATGTGTCTGTCTGGGCATCCAGAATGGGAAAGGAGAACGAGAATCAGAAGCTCGACAAGCTCGTAAAATTCGAGTGAAGTGCGCCATGGCAAATTGTTGAAGCTCTTTGGAGAATCCCCCATTCCCCATTCCCTATTCTTCTCTCTGCTCTGCAGAACTGCCAGGTTTATGTGTCGGAACTAGACGTCGCTTTTATGCTTTTTATGCGTATGCATTTTTCTCATTAACTCGCGGCCATCTAACAAATAGATAAGCGCCCCGTAGCGCTCGTTAAATATCAAGAATAAAGCTCGTCTCCCATTCAACTGACAATTCCAAACTGCCAACAAAATGCTGGCTTTAAAAAACCCCACACTGAGATTGCACAAGACTTTTATGTTTATTTCCACAGATTGCTGCAAATTCGAGTGAAACATAAAAAACAAAACAAATAAAAAAAAAAAAAAACTTTAACCACAATTTGTTTTATTCGTTTCATTTGTTTTATTTATTACTTTATACAATTGTCTAGTCAACTTTAATTAAAATCAGAGATCTACCTACAATATATTGTTGCCTGTTAGGGTAGCTGTGTTATTTGTATATTCATTTTTAAAGAATATAACCATTTTGTAAAGTGATACACAGTGAAACTTCACTTAAATATAAAAAGAATTTATTGAACCAAATATTTTTCGTAATAAAAATATTTATTTACTTATTTTCATCAATTTAGTCAATAAATTACGTTTCATTTACATGAATTATTTAAACATATTCTATCATTTCGTTATACACTTTTCCCTCGTATTTTTGGGAATGTTTCACAATTTTGTCTTATTTAAATAAATAATTTATTTGCTACAGTTTTTTGTCTTTCTCTGTTTTTTTTTTTTTGAGGCTTTTTGGTAAAAAATGCGATTTGTCTGTGATGCGTGAAAATATTTTCATTTACTTTGTATCCACATTTTGACCACTGCAACCGCATTTGGCAAACATTTTAAATACCTTTTACATTTTGGCCATTAGTTTTCATTTGATTGTTGCTGCAGCATTTTTGTGATTTTTGTGTGTGAAAAACTTAGCCAGAGATTTTCCGTTTGTTCAGAGATTTATTTGATTTCATTTCGGGCGAGCGCTTTTTACTGAATTTTTGCGCTATAGAGACAGTAGGAAAAAGAGTATCAGCTGCCGGCTCTATGTCAAAATTTCAATTAAGTTTGCATCAATATTAATTCATTTGGCTGTTGTTCTTTGGTATTATTTGATTTAATAATAAAAAAATTCTAATTACATTTTATATTTATTATTTTATTGGGAACTGCGGTCCATTGATTATCGCGGCTTGTGGAATTGATAAACGCATTTTCCGCACGCTTTTCGCCTTTCCCAGCAGATCGGCTGTCGCTTGATTTAATGATTTCTCTCACAGCGCCGCAAAGTAAATAGTAAATATTTACAATTTACATCTGGTCTGGCACCTACGGCTCACACCCAAGACCACGTTCGCGTATTTCAATAAAACAATCAACTGTCAAAAAAACATAAACAGAGAGGGTCGCTTCAGATTTGAGCCCGGGTTTGTCCTGCCCCGCCCTTCACCGTCTGTCCTTGTCTGTCCTGTGGCAGGGTCAGAGGACCACCAAAGTTGATTTGCATGTCATTAACAGGCAGCAGTCAAATGGAATCGCATCGCATCCCAATCGAATCGCATCGCATCGAATCACATCCAACTGCCGTCTGCTAAAAATAAAAAAAATCTAGAGTTTCCCTCTGTGCCACGTGTGTTGCAGAGTGGTGTGGAATGGTGGTTGCACTGTAAACAAGCCGCCACTAAAAATATCACATGTCCCACAGCATTGAAGTCACTGCGCTGCTGAGGTTGGGGTGACAAACTAATTAGTATCTGTGACTCCATGAGTACACTCGTATCGCTTCACAGTATTCAATTCAATATAGTAGACTCGTGTGTCTATGTCTGTGTCTGTGGGAAACTCTGTAAATATTTGCGTCAATGCTGCATGCCTCATAAACAGCGGCAAGACAAATGTGTGAACTGCATTTCAATTTCAATTGGTCCCTTTTTTGATTATATTCCCATGAAAGTCTTTATAGCTTTTCCCCTTTTATTAGACGAAGCTAATTAATATTGTAAACTATGTTGAACGATTGCGACTGGTATAAAAAACTATTTTTGAATTGTTTAAAAAACTTGATTCTGGTGTAGACTAATTTTAATTTTAAATTTTTTTAAGCGAGCATATTATATTGTAGTTGTACTCTGAATAAAATTTGGTTTCGATTTCTGATACATTCTGTAACTTGAATTTAATAAGTTGGATTTGTTGGCTTCGATCTCTGATACATTCTTTAACTTGAATTTAATTAGTTGGATTGAGATATCTTCAAAACTAAAGTTAGTATACTTACAAAACAAAATTTTAAATCGATTAAATGACTTTTGAAAGAAATAAAGTTTAATAAAGTCAGCTAGATTTATTAATATATCTAACAACAATAATTCATTATCCTACATTCTTAATTGCTCAACTTTTATAAAAAGAAATGCCTTACACTTCATTAAAAAAAAGTCTACTGAAAACATAGACTTTTAAGCTTTTTAAAGCTGCTTAAAGTGCTATTGAAAATTCTCAAAATTGAATGTGAGATGCTAATAAAAAGGGGGAAGTCTCAACATGGTCATAATCTGTCCATTCATTTAGCTCAATCATGACTTTGAATTTTCACATTTGCCTGGAGAGGAATACGAGAATTATCCACGGCAAAATCAAAGTCCATTCAATATCACACACACACACACACACAAACACACACACACATGCACAACACAACAGGTGCAAGCATTGAAATTTTTGTGCATTTGCTGCCAGTTTTTCGTTTGCATTGCAAATGTAAACACAGCCGAGATGGAGAAGTATGGCATTCAGCCCCAGAGACAAGTCAGTGAGTATATAGTACATATTCGCATGCTCACACTCACACTCGCACTCATATTCATATTCACATTGGTAAGTGCATGTTGTTGCACCAGCTGCAGCTGCAGCAAGTTGTTGCGGCTCTTTTTAGGGGCAAGAAGCATAGAGGCAAGTTCAAATCCCAACAAAATTATTAATATGACTTTAGGTGCCGAGTTCAGGAGCGGCTCCTGCTGTTCCTATGTATCCTAAAGCTCCTACCGTTTGCTGTGGTTGCCAAGACAACAATGCAGCAGTTGGACCTCAATGTATGCATGTATGTATGTATTTATGTATGCTTGTCTGTTGGTTGCATGCTCATAGCCTCGACTCACAATTGGGCTCATGTCTCTGCCAGCTTTTGGCCAAATTATGCCTACCTCCTGGCAGCCACCTTAACGCTTTTAAATAACTTCCAGTTTGTCTGTGTGTGTGTGTGTGTGTTTGCAGCTCGACGAAAAATTATCTCAGCTGGCTGCCAGGCCTGGTTGCCATGTGTATCTGTTGTCTGTTGTCTAGTATCTGAATGCGTTCCCCTCCTCTTCCCCCTGCTGCTCTCTGTTGCCTTCGCCTCACGATTCGACACTAAATTTTCTGCACATTATTTAGTTGTTAGCTTGTGGCATTGGAGCAGGCAGGTTGTGGCATCTTTGTCTGTGCAACGATTCTGTTATCTGTGCTGTGGTCTCGGATTAAGGCTACAAAAACAAACACAAACACAACACCCAACAAGACAGGTAAACCGAATGCCTTTTGGCCACGCCCACAGACACGATGTCGACGACTGTGTTTTAGCTGCATTTTGCCAGTTGGCCTCCGTTGGGGTCAAACTAGGTGTCCTGGCAGCCTCACCCCTTCCCTCCACCCCTTTTCACTAGTTCGTTTACGCATTGTGCAAGTTGCATTTTTTTTATTTTAACGCTCTTCACCCTCAACAAGTTTATCGCAGACTCAACTCCAACTCCAACTCCAACTCTAATTTACATAACCACGCAAATTAGTTTTGCGTCTGCTGCAGTTTTTATCAGTGAGCAGAAACAACAACAATAACTACAACTCAACTGGCCCCCAACTTTGTCACGACTCTTGGCCAGATTCTCCACTAGCACCCCGTTGATTTAGTCTCTTTCTCTCTCCACCCTTCTCTCCGCGGCTCTCACACTTGCAACTTAAATTTAGTTGCCAAAGTTATTTAAACTTTTTTTTTTAACCGCCACAATTTTTTTCTACTCTTCTTCTATTACTTTTTTATTTTTATTTTATTTTTTTTTTTTTGTGTATTTCTCTACCTTATTTTGCACTTTTCCAAAAATGAATTTTGCTAACTTTTTGGCCACCACACCTCGCACCACATTTTTATGAGCACTCACAGAGCAACGTCCCCGCCTCTATCTTACCCCTCTGCTTTTCTAGTAGTTAAGACAACAATTCATTTAACATTGAAGCGCAGCTTGTGATTTTTTTTTTCTTTTTTTAAACAAAGTCTTGCTAATGGTTCATGTGCACAGTGGAAGCTTTTATTACTAGTCAACTGTAAAATAACCGGAAAAGCGTGCTAAACTTAATAAAAAGGACGAGAAACTACTTGCAAAGGAAATATATTAAATCAAAGTCTTTTTTTTTAATTTTAATTATAATATTATTTTTATTATTCTAACAGTATACAGTTGAGCTTTCTTGTAAAAATTCTATGTAAGTTTTTAGGTAGGAGAAACATTGATAAAGAGAAAATATTTCTATAATAAGAACTTTAAAGAAAATAATTTTACGCAAATTTTTAGAGAGATAAATCTGCAAAAAATGGGGAAATAAACCAGCCTTAGCAAGATGTGAAAACGGCCCTTAGAAAAAAAGAAACATTAACATAGATAAAATATTTTTATAATAAATACTTAAAAAAAAAAATAATGTTATGCAAGTTTAAGGAGGATAGAACAGCAAAATGGGTAAATACAACAGTCGTATGTTCTAGTATTATAACAATTTTTAATAAGGGTTAAATTATTTTTATTAACTACTTCAATTCTTAGAATTTCAATGTAAATTCTTATAATATATATATTTAACTTAATTACTGACAAGCTTCTCTTAGTAAAAATCTTATTTATAGACACAGCTTACATAATATGCTCTTGATTTTTGACATCTCTTAAGCTTAGTCTGTCAATTATGTTTACTGAATATTTCACACTGATAGCAAAAGTTTAAAGTTATGTTTTGGGATTAATTGTGGCACCACTGTGCCAATCGAGTGAACTGTGTGTTGCCATTGTTGTAATGCTTGCCTGCCAAGTTTTATGTGGGTTTATTAAAGGCTTCCCCGGACTCTCTCAGACTCTCTCTCTTTTTCTCTTTCTCTCTCTCTACGAGTAGCTGTACAACTGTCCGTTGGCCGTAGTCTGGCTGATTGGCAGCTGAGAAAGTTTATTTTGTTAATGTTGGTAGGTGGTGAGGTGGTAACTGGGGATCGGAATGGTTTAACTATTGACTGTGTTTGGGGCTTCTGTTTCGGACAGCGTGGCTAATTGAATTTTTTGTAAATTATATATACATATGTATAAATAAATAGAGAGTCAAAACCACAGCGCTGGGTTACCTACTTCATGAACTAACCACTTTTTTAAACGATAAAGGATACATATCGAAATTGTATCTCATAGATACAAGTACTTTAACCTTCACCGAGTTCTGGCAAGTCACATCTATTTATGTGGCTGCCATTAGCGGATAGACTTTGTTGGACTTTCTGGGCAACTTTAAATAGAATCGTTTCCTGCAATTTCGCAGCGAGAAAAAAAAAATCAGTCAGCGTTGTCGGAAGTTATTTTTGGGCTACGTGCAACGGCAACGGCAACGGCAAATGTTGCAAATTGAAAGAAAAGCCCGGCACTCGACACAGTTCTCAGTACTCAGTCCCCAGTTATCAGTTCTCAATTCTCAGTTCTCAGTTCTCGGTTCTCGGTTGCAAGTCAGAGGTGCACGCGTTGCACTTGGGGGCGACTTTTGCAACGCCCATATGCTTTTGTCCGTTGCATCTACAAATTTTCTTTTTTCTGCTGCTTTCTAAGCGATTCGCTGTAAGTTTTTCTCTATTTGTGTAAGTTTTTTTATTCTGGCCCGGATTCGTATGTGTGTGTGCCGCGTTTTGTACTTAAACTTGTCTATTTGCTAGTTGTTGTTACTGTTGCCTGTTTCTGTTACCAATGTGTGTCTCTCTTGCTCTCTCGCTCTCTCTGCTGCTGTTTGTGTGCCAAGAGTTGCATTGAAAATGAAAATGTTCGCACAGTTTTCCGCACAGTTGCATTTTCACTATGCAGCTCTGGCGCGGCTCAGTTACTTGATACAGTTTTTCAGTTTTCAGTTTTTCCTGTAAGTTCCGCTCCTGTTACCTCTGCCCGCTGGCAGCTGTGCTTCTGGCTTGTTTCTTTTGCCTTTTGATTCTCTTTCTTCTATTTTTCTATGTCGCCCTCTGCAATGTTTTTCTGCCATTGATGTTGCTGTTATTGTTGTTGTTGCCGTTGTTGTTGTTGCTGCTTCTTTTTTTGTGCTCATCTGCTCAGTCGTGCGCTTTGTGCTCTCTACTTATTTTAAATGCGCTATCTGATTTTTTGTTCGGCTCATGCAGCATTCAAAACCATTGAGAAAAGAGTTAAAAGTTGAGATTTTCAGATTCAGATTTTGTCGATTGGGGGCACAAACACTCATGTACATGCATAAAGGATATCAAGGATATACACACACATACATATTAACAAATCACTCTCTATCTCTATGTCTATCTCTGGCCATTAGGGGCAAGCTTTTTCGCATTTTGCGAAATAATTATGACAACAAAGTTGCAAGCAACTCAATAGCATAACGCAATAATGCGATAAGAGATCTCTCATTCTCCCTATCTCTTTGCCCAGTCTTCTCTTTCTTGATTTAATCCAGCAATTAGCTCACAAACATGAAGTTGCATCAATCACACAAAGCAGGCATTCCGGCAACAGCAACAACAACGGCAACAACAACTGCAACCTCCTCTGACTTGGCCAAGGCAGCAAATATAAAAACTGCCATTGATGTAGCAGTTGCCACGCCCCCATCTGTCCCCGTTCTCTTGGCCACACAGTAGACATTCTGGCCACCCTGTTAATCCGGCAAGCGCATTTGCCAGCGTCATTCATGCAGCTAATTTGATTTTTTCCCACTTCAGCCAAGCTGCCTCTTGGAGCCGACTTTGGAGCTGGAGCTGAAGCTGAAGCTGGAGCTGGATCTGTTGCCGGATATCTGGGGGTATCTGCTTCGAAGAAAATATTTTCATTAGACATTTTGTAAATATGAGCAGCTTTACTTCGCAAATTGCCATTGCTCTGGCAATGAGAAATCAAGGCAAACGATGTTGATGTGGGGTGAGGGGAATCCCCATTCATGTTGACTTGACGATGACAAGACTTTGACTATGACGCTGAAATGACTGTCCAATGACTTCATGTTTGTCTGCACAACAACAAGCAGAACAACAACAACAAGAACAACAATTACTATGATTATTGAGAAATTTAAAACGCACACTTAAGTGGAAATACCCTTACTCAAAGGATAATGAATGTCACAAATATAAATATATATTTAATTTGCCTTTAACTTGAAGAAAGTGTAGAGAATATGTAGGCAACTATTTGAATATTTAAATCTTTTACATAATGTACATTTTATAAATTGTTTAATCTTAAATTCTTAGTTGATATAAGCTCAACTATTTAAGCCTAATCTAGAAAGTATTAAAATGCACCTTTCTTAGAATATTCCGAACCAATCTTATATCTAAAACGATTAGGACTTCAAATTAGTTTGCAAAATATTCTGAATAGGTATTTAGTCAATATGAAATATAATTATTAAGGGCTAAAGAAAATATTACAAATATTAAAAAAAATATATATATTTTTAGCAATATATATCAAGGTTAATTTTCTACTGTTTCATTAGTTCTTAGTTTACTAACTGACAGATATTTTGACGTAAAATGTTAAGTTAATATTGTCAAATTCAGAAATACCTCTCAAAATTAAACTTGGCTACAAAATGATTACTAACAGTGTTACCAGCTTCCTAAACGATTCATAACATACTTAGAAACTCTCTAGATACTCTATAACAACAACTACAGCAAACTAATTGAAGTACATCAATGTTTTTCATTGCAGCTCTAACGACACCCAAGAGTGCGTGTGTGTGTGTGCCTGGGTGTGTATACGAGTGTGTGTGTGTGGCATAAGGGTAAGTCGCTAGCGTAAAGATAGAGTTGTGATTACCCTTAGTTGAAAATTGCTTATCGAGGGCTGTTCCACACCTTGCTGAACGCTCACAACTTTTACTTTTAATTAGCACGTGTTGGCGAAGAAGGAGTTGGCAGCAAGTCCTTGTTCAGGCCAAGTCGTTTCATAATTAAATGAAAATTTTCTGTAATTTTTCGAGCGTAAATACGAAAGGCAATCTCCGCTTTCACTCACACTCTCTCTCTCGCTGTCTGTGTGGGAATATTTCTGAGATTTCGCACATGTTTTGCACTTTGGCGTTGTTCTAACAGATTCGTAAATATTCATTACATTTGTGTATTGTTTTGTTTGTTGATATTTTTCTTATTCATTTTTGCTTCTTCTTTGTGGACGTTACGCACTTGGAAGATATTTGCATAAAGTTGCTGAAAGTTAACTTGGTGAAAGTGCTCAGAACATTATTTGCTTTGCATTGTTTATTGCCCTTTGAAATGTCGGCTGTTGAATTTTTAATTAGCCACGCGAGTGACCTTGGGGGCATATCATTGTGGCATGGTGGCATGGGAAATGGCAGACTGCTGCCGCCAGGCTTGTGCATGAATGTGGCATGCTGCATGTTGAGAATGCAGCAGCTGCTTTCAGTTCAGTTCAACAACTATTGACTGAAGAGCTCAGCTCAAATCTGAGCTCTTGTAACAAAGTCTACATAGAACGGCCGCATTAGAGACACTTGGCCAAAGGCAAGGAAGAAAAGGAAGTAAAAAGAAAGCAGCAAGGGGAAAGGGAGAAGAAGTAGCAGTGAATGTGGCACGACGACGCTCATCAATGATATTAAGCGAACTTAATCCTTTTACATGCTTCAGTGGGGCGCGCCACACTTTACTTTACCACTTGGTGGTGGCACAACTCGAAGCTTTCATTTTTGGACTTGCAATGGAGCCGCGACCAGCTTACATATGCCTTTGTCTGTGTCTCGCACACACAGTGTGTGTGCCTGTTGTGTGTGTGTGTGTGTGTGCGTTTGTGTGCATGATCCACAGCCACTCATAACTTTTTTCAACGTCGCCATCGTTGCCGCCTTTGGTGACTGGCGAATGCGCTTGAAAAACTTTGTACAACTTTAAGCCGCTTACAAGCTTTGCGCTCTTAGCACGCGCCACGCCTTCCCCCCTCTTTCCCCCCTCTCCCACCTCTCCCTACCCCTGTCCACCTTGTTGCTTCCTCTAACTCTTTGTGAAGCGAGTCGTTTGCAGCTCGTGGCATGCATCTTTGCCGGGCTTTTGATGGCCTCTCGTTGCACGCTGGTCAAATGCTTGCTTATAGATTTCTGACACTTGTCTATGGCTCTGTATATGTATGTGTAGATGTAACTGTGCTGTTGTATAGATGTAGGATTATGTATACAAGGCACACATTTATTTTAAGTCTATCGAAGCCAACATTTAAATTATATAAAAATTATTTATTTAATTTCATTTAAATTTCTTATTATATTTCTAGATTGTTTTCTTTAATTTGTGTTAATACTAAAAATTAATATTAATAAAATTTATATATTTCGAATTTAATGTGTCTTTTAGTGCCACTATACATATTTTTTTAAATTTGAACTTAATTTTTTTCAATAAAAATCTTAAGAAATATATACCAATTGTTTTACTATAAAATATTAAATTTTTTATAGTTCCAAACGTCGTTTAAACACAATAAATATATTTGCAAGCATTTTATTTATTCAAGTGAATAAACATTACAATTAATTGAATACAATTTGTCTGTCAAATTGATTGTTTATTGATATAAAATGAAAAATAAATTATTTAGTTGTTCTGCAAAAGACAGTAAAGAGACTCAAACTCAATAATTTTCACACTTCCAAGAACAGACAACTCTTTGAGAGTGTGTGGCCGTCTATGTGTGTGTGTGTGTGCATGTGTGTGTGTGTGTGGTCCAAAAGCAAATTCTACACATGCCGCACATTCTTCGGCAACCTTTTTTCCACTTTGATTTATTGGCATCCTTAGGCCAACCGCCTTAAATATTTTGCCAAACCCGCCGAGGACGAGAACAACGGACTAGGCGAAACTAAATGACGGGGCGTAAACTTACGTTAGATGGGGAAGGTGGAAAGGGGAAAGAGGAAAGAGAAAGGGGTTTGTTTGTTGACCGGTTGCATAGCCATTGGATCGGATCGGATCGGGTTGGAGTTGAAGTTGAAGTCTGGGCATCGTTCAAATCACGCTTATTGAATTTCGTTTTAGATTTGGCTTTATTATTAATGGCCTCACACTGCTTTATCTGCCGGCTGGCGTAGTTAAAGCCTCAATAGCCAAAAGGGCTACCATACTTATGGAGCCAAAATGCTGGCATAGTACTTACGCAAGGGGAAGACAAGGCTAAAAAAAACATTTTGCTCCGCTGTCAAAAGAAATATTTTAAATCATTTTCACTCGGCATTCGTTTGGTCCCATTTTACATTTCCCAAGCAAATCCCGCTGTGGCTCATATATAATAATAATATATTTGTGAGTGAGGACCTTACAGTGCCTGCCAGATGTGTTTTATTAAACATTTTATGATAAGCAGACGAGCACAAGAGCTTTTGTTGTTTGTTCTTGTTGTTGTTTGCCGTGTGGCTGCCCATTGATTTGGATGTTTCAGCGATTTATTTTATGTATTTTCTTCTAGCATTCTTCTCTTTTTTTGGGGCTATGTTGAAGAGGCAACATCCCTTTGATGATGGCTTTGAAGTTGCCACTGGCTACAGTACGAAATATGAGCTTTACTTACGAGCACTTAGTTACTTAGCGGCCAGGACGGATAAGCCGCTCTAAGCTCTGATGTGGGTCATAGTGATAACACATAAACCACCTGACTACAGCAGGCTGGAGTGAGTGACCTTTTCCTTCTCCTTCTCCCTACTCCCTTCTCCCTGCTTCATTCACTTCACTTAAATTGTCATCAAGACTGGTCACAAATTCAGGCAACTTGTTTCGCAATTAAGCGTGGCAGCAACAGGTACTTGCAACCACACACGCATCATGTTGCCTACTTTTAAGCGCGTTGCGTTGCATGTTTTATTTATGAGTCGCTGCCGCGCGCTGTCGCAGTCGCTGTCGACGTCGACGTCGCAGCTGGCAGCGTTTTAATGCAATAAGCGTAACGGCCCAAAAAAGCCTTAAGAAGAAGAAACTGACGGTGCTGCACGCACACGACGTTGAAAAGTCATTAAGTACAAATGACGTTGCCGTTGACTGCCTGAAAGCCAGACACAGGCAACAGGCAACAGGCAAGCGGAATGGGGCATGCAGCAAGGCAGCAGCGAACGATAGGAGCTCAGGCGACACAGGCAACGGGACCTGAGCGAAAGCCGCAGTTTGCAGTAATTGCACCACGTTTGAGCCCAGCTAACTGCATATTGAGCAATGCCCCACAGCGTGTATATATAAGTCTGTGTGTGTGTGTGTGTGTCTGCCTCTTTGGTTACTTGTCTGTGTGTGTGCAACGCTCAGTTTGCATTATTTATGACAAAGTGAGCCCTGATTAATCCGCACTCAATAGCAAAGACTCCCAGCTAAAAGCCACTTGCAGTCTTAGAACTGGTTCGCAGCTGGTTCACAGCTATGAACCAGTTTTAAAAGAAGTTCATGCGACAGTCATTTGATCTAATTCGAATACTCGTTCATGGATATAAGTTTAGCTTAGTTTTTTCCATACTTTCCTGTTGACACTTTCCAGATCTTCAAACCGTCATAACTTTGTCAAATCTTAACCGATTTTCATGCGGAATGTCAATTTTATCTTGTTTTGAGCTCTATATTGATTCTGCATCAAAATTGGAAAATACAATTTTTTGGCCCTCACTGTCAATTTTTTCCCTACCGTAAGTCACTGTTAACTTTTCCATACTTTCCTGTTGACACTTTTCAGATCTTCAAACCGTCATAACTTTGTGAAATCTTAACCGATTTTTATGCGGAATGTCAATTTTATCTTGTTTTGAGCTCTATATTGATTCTGCATCAAAATTGGAAAATATAATTTTTTGGCCCTCACTGTCAATTTTTTCCCTACCGTCAGTCAATGTTGTATTTTTCCAAACTTTCCTGTTGACACTTTTCCAAATCTTCAAACCGTCATAGCTTTGTCATATCTTAACCGATTTTCATGCGGTTTTATCTTGTTTTGAGCTCTATATTGATTCTGCAACAAAATTGGAAAATATATTTTTTTTTGGGCTCACTGTCAATTTTTTCCCTACCTTAAGTCACTGTTAATTTTTCCATACTTTACTGTTTACACTTTTTCAGAACTTCAAACCGTCATAACTTTGTCAAATCTTAACCGATTTTCATGCGGAATGTCAATATTATCTTGTTTTGAGCTCTATATTGATTCTGCATTAAAATTGCAAAATATAATTTTTTGGCCCTCACTGTCAATTTTTTCCCTACCTTCAGTCACTGTTAATTTTTCCATACTTTCCTGTTGACACTTTTCCAGATCTTCAAACCGTCATAACTTTGTCAAATCTTAACCGATTTTCATGCGGAATGTCAATTTTATCTTGTTTTGAGCTCTATATTGATTCTGCATCAAAATTGGAAAATATAATTTTTTGGCCCTCACTGTCAATTTTTTCCCTACCTTCAGTCACTGTCTTATTTTTCCATACTTTCCTGTTGACAGTTTTTCAGATCTTCAAACCGTCATAACTTTGTCAAATCTTAACCGATTTTCATGCGGAATGTCAATTTTATCTTGTTTTGAGCTCTATATTGATTCTGCATCAAAATTGGAAAATATAATTTTTTGGCCCTCACTGTCAATTTTTTCCATTTCACTGGTCACTGTCCTTATGTCTCCATATTTTCCTTTGACAGTTTTTCATAATTTCAAACTCTCATAGCTTTGTCAAATCTTAATCGATTTTCGTGCGGTTTGTCAATATTGTATTGTTTTGACCTCTTATTCTGCATTAAAATTAAAACACTAATTTTTTTTTATCACTGTCAATTTTTACCATAAGACATTTTGATACCTATAATTTGCATTATTACGACTTAGTTTAGTCAGTACACCTCAAAGTTCCAGCTCATTTGGCAAGTGGTTCAAGTTTCAGCTGAATTGCTGCCCTGCGCAATATTTTTGTAGGCACTGTGATAGGCACAAGGAGCACTTCCTGCGTGTGTATGTGTGTGTGTGTGTGTGTGTGTGTACTTTGGTCTTATTTACTTCATGCAATTTAATATTATACGAGTACTCTGGCAGCTCCTGCTGCCTCCCTCAGCACCTCATTCCCCTCCAGCAGCTCCTTGTGGCCCATCGTTAACGTTGTCGTCAATGCGGTTCATTCACTGAAGGCATAAATAATCTGTTGCATGTGTGGGTGTCTCTGTGTGTGTGTGTGTGTGTGTGTGTGTGTATGGTGGATGGGTGTGTCTTGCCTGCGGCGTGTGGTGTTGTCGTATGGTTTCATGCCGCCATTTACTTTATGATAAACCATATATAATTAATTTAAATTTGAGCAACACGAGCGATAATTTCTTAATGAAAATTTACTTTAACTGCCATTGAAAATTGCAAGCATTCAGAGTGAAGAAGAGGGAAGGGAGGGGCAACAACGAAGCTGGCCCAAATCAATTAGGCACCTTTAATGTTAATCGCTTCATATATCAGGGTTTCAACAGACCGAAAACGACACCCGAAAACAAAAGGCGAAAGCGGTGGGCAGCTAAAAGGGTCGATGACAAGCCGGACATGGAAATGGAAATGGAAGTGAAAAAAAAGCGACGAGGCAACGAGAAAAGGTCAAAAGCCGCACGCGACGTTTTTCGCGCCGTCCTTTATTAGGGCGTAGGGGCGTGGCTAATAAAGAACTGGATACGAGGAACAAAAGGCGTGAAAGCCAACAACAAATCTAAGGCGCAAAGTGTTTGAGTGCGATAAAAAGATTAAAATGCACACATGCGGACAGGCGGGGAAAGGGAAGTAAAGGAAAGAAAGCGGCAGACATGGAGATACTTACACACACACACACACACAGAGTTATCTGCTGCACAGCGTGTGTGCCTCACTCAAAGCAGCCAATTGGTAATAGAAAATCGGATCAGATTAGATTTAATGCGGCGACGGCTAATTTCTCGACTGATTTTTCATTGGAATAGGAAAGTTTTGTGCGCCTTGGCGCCAACAACACCCGAAAATGGCAATCTCCCATCTGCCTCCTCTCTTCTTCGTTCTACTCTGCTCATCTCTTCTGCCCCAAACGAGAGCTGTCAGCGGCAATACGCCGGCAATGACAGCTAAACAAATGACAGACGCGTTCGAGGACTGTGTGGGGGCAGGGGGGATTGGTTTTGAGATTGGGAGTGGCACTGACAGCAGGCGCGGATGATGCTGCCACCAGGACACACACAAACACACTCACCAATACACTGGGAAAGATCTATGAGCGGCAGCGCACAGCGTCATCAACATTTCCGCTTCCGGCTGTTTATGCTAAAAGTATGGCGGCAATGTTGATGGCATCACTGACAACACACACCCCCTCCCCACCATCAGTCTCACCCCTCTCCCATCTACCCCCAGAGGCTACCCATCTCTCATTCAGCCAGCGGCGTCCTTCTGCATCCCGCAGCGCTGTCAGACGCCTTGGTTGCCACATTACTTCTTCTTCTACTTGTTGTTTTTTGGACTAGGCATTTATCTTGTTGTTGCAAGCTACACAAGAAATTGAATGGGCATTTAAGGCCACTGACATGTTATCGATAATACTGATTAATCGAGTTTATTATCTGGTAGTGCTGTGAGACAAACATTGGGTAAATAGTTTATGCTCTCTTTTTAGACTCTTTAAATTGAACATGTTATCGATAGCAAAAAATAATCGATTTAAAACAAGTATTCTAAGAATGTTCTTTTTTCGACTTAAGTATCTTTTTCATGCCAACTATTCATCTTGGTAGAGTTTTATGTTATCGATAATACGAATAATCGATTAAGTGTAACTATCGATATAAAATAAAAATACTGGAGAATTGATGAGCGGATACCGATTGTACTGAAAGTTATCGATAACACAATAATCGGTTAACTTACGTGCAGAGTTATAGAAAATTATTTACAACTCGGAAACATATTTCAATATAAAATTTTGTATTTGATCTATCGAACTATCGATATTTATTCATCGATTGGCTAAAATTACAGTAACACGTATTAAAATCTACCAGGATCGACAGAGCTTGCTGCTTTACAGGTCATTTGAAATGCGAATATAGTGTGTATACACGAAGCACAAGATTTTTTTCTTAACACACATACACCCACAGCTACACCCACACACCAACACACACATGACACACGCATACATACACGTATGGGGATACACTTGTATGTATTTGTATATCCTAATTATGCTTGAGCTTCCCGGCACATCACGTCATGCTGCGTTTCCGGCCAAGAGTTTGCCATCGTCTTGGTTTCATTTACATCATGATGACAAACAACATAAATAATTACACACACGCACAAAGTGTGTGTGTTGTAGTTGTAGTTGTTGTTGTATGTTTGCGTCGCATATTTTTGATATTTAATTTTCATGTTTTTGTTATCAACCTTCACATCGGAGCCAAGCAAAGCAAAAAGCAAAGAGATATGAGAAGACATGAGATTGGAGGAGGGAAGAGACCTGAGAATGTGTAGGAAAGGTCCTCTCATCTGTCTTCGCCTCTGCTTTCCTTTTGACTGGGCTTTTATGATGCTTTTTTGGCAATCTTTACATATTTATGAGCACGGAAATTCGCTGAAATTGTGGCAGGGACTCTCTTCATCGTGTTGCTGCCACAGCTAATGTGTTGCAACATGTTCAGCTAATTGAAAACTTTTATGTCAATGGCTATCAAATCACAAGTGTATAGACTTCGCTTTGATAGAACATGTCAATCAATGTTGCTTTTTTGAGAAGCAACGCGAAACGACACTCCATAGTGCATAATTCAATGCACAGGACAAAGCAGGCAGGACACATGACCAGGATGGAGACTGAAGTTATGGCTAACAACTTTTGCTTCCTTCATTTTTTTTTTTGGCCATCGGCTTTAGACGGCGAGCTATGGAATTGTATTGGCCAATGGGCAAAGCTTTCATCCGTGCTTTCATCCAGTTTTCACAGTTTTCCTAGTTGATCCTAATGTGCTGCCTGTCAGAGCCTGTCTACATCAGGCTGAACGCTCTCTCCCTCACTCCTATTCACCCTCTCTCCTTCTCTCAATGTCTCTTTTAGCGGCTATTTCGGGGATTAATGTCAATGTGAAAGAATTTTTTACTTACTCGCAAGCATTATGTCTACTTCCAGTCTCCCTCAGTACACTGAGAGAAAAACATTGAACAAAATTGTAGTCAACACAGTTAAATACAGTAAACTTTAATGCACAATCATGGCCAAGGAGGAGCCCATTATGGATGGCCCAAAGCGCATGCAGAACGATCTGAAGATAATGCTGGGTTTAAAAGAGCTGAAACAGCTGCAATTGTTGGAACCGGAAAAGGACAACATCTTTAAGTGGAATGCCCTCTTAATGCCCAATACTCCACCCTTTGATAAGGGCGCCTTCAAGCTGGAAATGGACTTTCCCAAGGATTATCCCTTTAAGCCACCGCGTCTGCATATCAACACCAAGATCTATCATCCCAATGTGAATGAGCGTGGTCAGGTTTGTCTGCCCATTTTGGAAGTGGAACATTGGATTCCCACCTCACGCATGGACACCATTTTAAATGTTCTGCTGGCAACCATCAATGATCCGCAGCCCGATAATCCCTATGTTCCAGATATTGCCAGTCAATTTGTGAACGATCGTAAGAAATTCTATAGCATAGCCGAAGCCTGGGTGACCCGTTATAGCGATCGTCGGCCGACGGATCAGGAATTGGCCAAAATAGCAAGACGCAAGAAAAAAGCAGCTCAGCGTTAAATAATAAAACTTTTGGAAATTTTCTCAGTGTTGATACCGTTTTGAGTCAGTTCCTATTGAATTTGTGACGTGTGCATTTATGGCTTTAAGGCAGCTTCAATGTTCAGGGTCCCTGACATATGACCGTCTAATTGGCAGCACGGGCAAATAAGCAAATAGGCGGCCAAGATGTGATGCTTCCAGTTACAGTTACAGCCATGGCAGCAGCGATAGCTTCTCTTTCCCTTTCGCTTCCAGCCAGCTGTGAGATAAATCATTTGACTCAAAACGGCTGCCTGCAGCGCACAGCGGGCAGCGGGAGCAGCATCCCTCCGGCATTAGCTCCATCGTCATCGTCGTCGTCGTCGTCATCCTCATTGCCATTGTCATTGTCAGCGGCATCATCAGCATCAGCATCAGCTCATCCTCAGCCTCAAACTCAAACTCATAGCCATCCTCATCCTCATCCTGATTCCCATCCTGATTCCCATATCACTGTAGTTAATTTTAGTTGTAGCTGTATCTGGCTTTTTTTTATACCCTGCTCACATTGAAATTGGTTAGAAAGAGGTATTATAGCTGCATGCAAATGTATGTAACAGGCAGAAGCTGGAGGCACTCAAATTATACTTTTGAGCCTTGACTGAAAATTTATTCTGGCTGTCTATAAAATTGCTTAAGTCTTAAAAACTTTAAGAGCTAGAGTCTCAATAATTGATATTAAAGTTTCTTTACACGAAACGCAGATAAATTTAGTCTAAATATTCTACGAAAGGAGTTGCTCATAAAGAAGTTACATATTCTAGTCCTGTCTGGTTTAAAAGACAAGTCGATTAAGACGTCTTCGTCTGTCTGTCCATCTATAAAGCGACTGGAATAAAAACTGCAAAGAGCTAGACCGTTCAAACTTAGAAGTTTGATGTCTTTTACATCATAAACATAATTAGTCTGTCATAATCTTTTCCGAAAATGGTATTTCTTTAAATTATGTCTTAAATTTTTTGTGTTTATTAAGTTTTATTGGTTTATTTTCTTTTTGTATTCAAATAATTTAAGTTATTAAATAATTAACGTAAGATTTACTTAAAACAACTTCATGCCAAAAGAAAAATGCTTGTTAAATTTAGTTTTTTACTTTAATAATTTGGCATAATTTTATAGACACTACTTTTTCAATGCTAGTGAAATAATATTCTTATGAGTAGCACTATTATTAATGCCTTTGGACGATAGGTTATGTTATTTTTGAACCCAAGGTATCTCTTAGTCGAGCCCATTCGACTATCCCGTTCTTAGCTCTTTTATAGTTGCGCTTTAGATGCTTGGGAGAAGCTCCATCCACGCACGCGTCATGGCCATATAAATTTCTGCAATGAATGAATCAACTTTACGAACTTGGACACATGCGGACCTGCTTTATGGCCCACCCACAGGTCCAATCTCTGGTCTGGCTTTAATGGTAGTAGTTCTGCTAAAGTGTGTGTGTGTGTATGTGTGTGTGTGTGTTGAAACAGTTCACTTGATATGACCGACTGAGTGACTGTTCCAACTTGAGCTTGTCAACGACATGTTCTGCGATGCCACCATAATTACACACACACACCCACACCCACACACCCACACACAACTCACACACATAGGGACAGTTACAGTTGGTGCTTACAGTTAGTAGTCACAGTGAGCTCCAAAGATATTTGTATCTGATTTCTTTCTGGATTTAGTGTTGAGCACGCCCCGCAGACAAAGAGAGAGAGAAAGAGAGCGGAAGGCAGAGGAAGAGAGAGAGAGAGGGAGTGAGAGAGAGCTTAGTGGTACTGCTGTCCAGAGCAACCATTGTCAAGATGGAAGATGGATTACCATGGCATCAACACAACCCTGCCCCTCACCACTCCCCACCCACTCAGCTGTGCAGCATACCCGCTGAGTGGGCGTGGCAGTGGGAGGGAGGCGTGCGTGTGTCTTGTTAAAACTGCCTGTCTGATTATTATCACCTTTTGCCAACTGGCGAGCTGCAGTCATTGACACCAGCTTTTTCGCCTAGTGCCACGCCCACTTGCCAATGCCGCTGGCAGCCGTGCAACTTTTTGTGGCACAATTCAAATGGCAGCCAAATGAATCGCAATTTTTGATTAGCAGCTAAAGCAGCTCTCTCTCTTCCCTTCTCTCTCTAGTGGTTGCTTTGGCAACCCACTGTTACTCTCCCTCCCTCTCTCTGTCTCTCTCGGTCTCTTTCTTGCCACTTTTGGTGGCATAACTCATTAGCGCCTAATTACAGTTGGTGGCTGTTTTAAATTAGTTTCTAGCCGCCTGCCAAATATCCTTGCAATTTTCCTGATTACATTTCACATTTTTCCAAAAAGTGGTCAACACGTTTGCTCTAACTTCAGTTAACTAATTAACGGCTTGTTGGCAAAATAAATTAATAACCATTTTTTATGCATTGCAACATCACTCTCTCTCTCTCTCTCTCTCTCTCTGCCTCACTCTATCTCTCATATTGAGCACAGTGCAAACACCAGTTAATCTATCAATTAGTCTTGCAATTTGTCCCACTGTCACGCTCTCTGCACTTTTCTTATAATCTCTTTAATCTACGGTGAAATTGAGCCGTATTCAAACTTAAATGCTACGATTTTTAACATTTAAGCAACATAATCTCAAATATCGATTTTCATTCAAATACGAGTAGTATTATTATGTATTATTATCATCATCATCATCATCATCATTATTATGTGAACTGAGTTGAGGCCACAATTTACGACCTACATAAAACAATGCAGCTTATAAACTGCATAATTTAAACATATTTATGTATGTATGAGGTTATTTGTATAATAACTGGTAATAAGTGAGTGTGCTAGGCTAGTTAATACCCTATTATCAAGTGTGATAAGCCCGCTTACATAACCTTTTTCCATTTTAAAATAAAAGTTGAGTAATTTCACTTGATTTTGTTCAAAAATAGAATTTTAAATTATTAAAAATCAAAATTATATGTAACATTTAATTATAAACTATTGGAAAGGGCATATCATTTTATCTCTACTGCTTTTCATAATTATTAAGAGTATTAAAGGTTAAAAAATTGCTGCTTTCCTCTTCTTCCTGTTCTTCAGAGTGCGTAAGTTTTCTTAAATGTTTATAAAATGTGATATACCCTTTTTTGTGAATAGTTTGTTTACAGGGTATTAGTAGTCCAAACATAAATAAGAGACGCAAATTGTTAAATCATATGAACTCAATCGTTGGGGCAATAGTGCTTACAAGTAAATAAACTGGCCACGGAGATAGTTAACTTGATTAAATGAGAAATGTTGTTGTTGCTGTTGCTGTTGTTGTTGTTGCTGTTGCTACTGCAATTGTTGTTGCTGTGCAGACCAATAAAATCAATTAAAAGGCACTCAACATGCAAACAATTATATGCAAATTCATTTATACACGATTTCACACACACCACACACATCACACACACACACACCACACACACACACACACACAGGCTCTGAGTCAAGGCAAAGTCAAAGCGTGCTGCAAACGATTTTGTGCTCGTATTTGCATAAAGAACAAGCAAATAAAAAAAGCAAACTGCAAATAAATAAATACACGGGCAAGGCAGACAAGCGACAACCCTAGCCAAAAGTGTTGCCACCCAAAAAGAGCGCTACGTTGGGCAAATCAAAGGCAGCAAACTGAAAGCTGAAAGCAGTTGCAATCTGTAACTGAACCTGTTGCGCGCCACAACAGAAACACGAAACAAACAGCAACAACAGCAACAACAACAACAGCAAAAACGACAACAACAGAGACAAGAACAAATGGCCAAAATGAAAAGTTTAAGCCAGGCGAACGAACGCTTTAAAGCGACAACAGCAACAAATGAGAGACAAACTGAAATGTGAAACATGTTCCCGGGTCATGGAATGAACGCAGCGCACTTCAATTCAATTGAATTGAATTGAAAGACGTCTTTCAATTTGAAAGCAAGAGCAGCAGCAAAGAGAGCATTGAGCGCATTGAGCGCAGGCGCAAAGCGAAATTGGAACAGGCAAACAAGCGGAAACTGAAAGCGAAACGCAAAGCAAGCAACAGTTAAGAGTCCAAGTTGCGAATGATAAGCTAAAGTGCAAACTAAAGACAGCAATGAAATGAGCTGAAATGAAACGTTTAACATCTCAATTGTGCTGCGGGGGTGGGGGCAGAGCAGCGCAGCAACGCAGCTGAGTGTCATTCCATTTCATTCCATTTCGTTTCGTGTGTTCTGTCTTACGCTCTCTTTGCCTGCGCTCACAGAACGTTGCACTCCCACTCAGTCCCAGCGCTTACGCTCGCACACTCCACTCTCTCTCTCTCTCTCATACTCTCTCTCTTTGCGCTGCTTCGCTTGGCGAGCCGAAGACAAACGCTTGCTGTTCGTGTGACATCGTTGCGTGCAGCAGTATTTGGTGCGATTGCTCGTATCTGATAGATACTTGGTAGCAGGCAAGCAATCAGTTCGTATTTAACATTCGTCGTGCATGCAACGGTGGCTTGCCCCAAACGTAGAGACGTGCAACAAACGGTCATCATTAGTCTTCGTTAGGCGGTCTTTGTGTCAACAACGTGTTGCTCCACAAAAATACAAATTTGTTATCCTCGGATTGTCGAGTGTCGTAGTGTCGTTTATCGCCGTGCGTGCAACTCGTTAATCTTAAATATAAACAGCAAACAGAAACAGAGTTGAAACCGAGAATTGATGAGAAAAGTAACAGATACGCAAGTTGAACAAAGTGTTGCCTGCTTCAAGGCGTTCGGTGCTAGTAAGTGCTATCAATTTGTGCAACAAGTTAACAACTTTAAAGTGTGCAATTACTGAAATAAAACAGCAACATCTAAGACTCAACTCAAGTGGCCGTTAAGCCGGATTAATTTTTGGCCAAGTGAAACGCGAGATAAAATTAAGCGAAAAGTAGTATCTCAAGTATCTCATCATCAGCATCATCATCATTCGCATAGCAAGTAAGTTCTTCATGCGCAAGTTAAATAAATAGCAAAAGCCAAGTTTAATATTTGTGCAGCCTGGTTTTTGGCGCATTATGGCCATGTTCAGCTTTGTGGGTCAATGGACGGCAGCGCATGCAAATAACATTGTGGAAAGTGCGCGGAAAATGTTGAAATGAAAATGGCCAAAAGTCTCTAGATACTAGCATAACGCCCCTAAATAGCCTAGAATTTGCCACTTGGCTCAAATAAAAATAAACAAACAGACAAACAAACAAACTGAAATGAAAAGCAGCAAACAGATCTTGCTGAGATACTTATGTTGAAAATTCTTGGAAAATGAAATGAGAAATAATTCAGCGTGTTGCTTTGAGTCCTTTTCATTTTTTTTGTTGTACGAGTACATAAGAAAGTTCGCTCAGCAAATTAACTTTGGCTAAATTCAATTTGGCAAATCAAAAAAATAAAAGAAAAGAAAAGAAAAGAAAACGAAAATAGATGCCGACAGAACTCGACACTTGAGACGGCATAAATGTAATTTAATGTGACCCCAAGTGGCATCCACTGACAAATTACTCAAATTCCGTTTTTAAAACTGTACATTAAACTTGGAGGCCAAAGTTCAACCTTAACCCGTAACAGAAACTGAATACAGAATACAGAATACAGAATGAAGCAACCTCAATATAATAGACTGCGTATGTGAAATGCTTCGAGCCAAAAACTAAATCACTGTCATTGTGGTCAGAGATTCACAAGCCACACAGACAGAGAGAGATGGAAAGAGAAAGAGAGAGATAGCGTGTGTGTGTGAAAGGGAAAGTGAATCACAGTAGTTGCTGGCAAACTATTGTTAGGCAATGATTTGCAATTTGTTTGAAAAATGCATTTACAACCGCAGAGACAAACACAGAAGCAAACCAAACTGTTAGCCCCTTCCTTCTTGCCACACTCACAGTCACACACACACACACATACACAGTCATTCTGACTGGGCTTAGTCGTAAGCAAATAAAAAGCCATAAACAAAACGCACAAGCTGCACAGATACATTTACATCTGTATATATAAAGTCGTAGATACTTTTGCAAACTTCTCACTCGAACAACGAACTCGAAAGCGAAAGGGAAATGGCAAAAGGAAAGAGATAGAGATAGAGATAGAGATAGAGATAGAGAAAGCAAAAGCGCACAGAGACAAATTGCTTGAGAAAATGCTAAATGCAACCGCAACGTCAATTGCTGGGCAAACCAGGCAAAATGGCCACGCCCCCTTAAAGCGACTCATCAGCAAAGTCGCGACTATTCTTGGGCTAAAACTGCTTTTAGCGTGCTCCACTTACAGCCACACAGAGATGCTCCTTTCCCCTCTTCCCCGTCTTCCCCCTCCCTCTTTGCCACCATTTGCTGCATGCAGCACTTTTCGCTGTTGTTTGTCGTCCTCGTATTTACTGCCACGCCCCCCTACTCCCACTGCAACTGGCACTTCTTCTACATTTGCTACTTCACTTATCCAGCTGCTGCATTGAATTGCTTGCAATTACAAGTGAAATGCAAAATGTGTGCCAAAGTATCTGACAGATACTTAATGGCAGCTACAGCTGCAGCTGCAACTGCTCGCAGTGATATGACTGAAATGCCAATATTCATGTTGCCAATTTGCTGAGAAGTATGCACTTGGCCAAGATTAGAAAACCAACGAAGGGGAACTAAAAGTCAGAAAATAAATTCATTTTTATATACTTAGTCGAAAAATAGCTGAAAAATCTAGCTGTGTCGTGATTAAATTTAATCATAATTATTATATGTTTATGTTCCAAATAATTGTTTGGTTAAATTTATGGTTGTGTTATTTAAGCGGAAAACGAAAGTAGCTTATACAAATAACAATAAATATGATGTACATTAAATTAGTTAAATATCAATTTGTGTGTGTTTAAAATATAAACATTTCAATTAAGAGTATCGGCAATTTTAGATAAATTTCGGATTTATTAATAGAGAAATTATGCAAGCAGAAATTGAAAGTAAATTTATTTTATTTAAAGCATTAAAAAATGTAGGGAACATTAATGGCCGGCTTTTCAATGTCTCTTTAAATTTTATCAAAGAGATATTTTTAAATTTGACATTAATTTCTATACATTTTACGTCAAAATATCTCTGATATAGTTATCAAAACCCTTAACTAGATATTGATATACCCGCCCTTAATATTTGAGTTTAAGCTTACAGATGACTTAAAATTTTTCTTTGATATATAAACAAATGCTTAAGTAATTTATTAAAAATAGTATTTTATAAAATATAGTTTTAAATAAAAGTACGTATAAGAAATAGAAAACCTTAGCTAGGAGACAACTGTTGGGAAATCTATTCATTATAAAACTAAATATAAAAAACATTAATTTGCTTGATTTGTATGAAAATTAAATAAATTTTATTTAATATGAAATAGTTTTTAATTTAAAACTTACCTTATATAAAAACTGGCAACAGAAAAAGGCTGACAAATTTTATTCATCATGCGAAAAAAAAGAATGATAACATTTTTTTTTAAATTATATATAACGTACTATATTGAATATATTTCTTTAAAAAAATGTTTAGCATTTTGGACACATTTTGTTGCAAGTTTTATCGAAATAAACAGGACACATTTTGTGGCATGTTTGGCTTAAATAAATGCTAGAAATTTGCAAATTGTCTTGCTGAACGAAAGTTAATTCAATTGTTGCATAAACTTTTGACAGCTTGCGGCTTGTGAGTTGCGGCGTGCAACAATGGGGACAAAAGAATTGCCAATCAATTGACGCATTTAGCTGGAAGAGTAGGAGAGGGCAGTGTTGAGGGAAGAGGGGAGTGGGGAGTGAGGAGTGGCTATCGATGAGGTATAGCCCTCGGGTCGGGCTGCCAATTAACATGTCAGTCGATTGTAATTGCCGCCAAAGTCGAGTGCCGGAAGTTATTGGTCGTGCTTGCGAAATGCTTTTCCGGCAGCTGCAACTTCAATTTCAGTTGAGTTTCAGTTCAACTTCCAAACGACAGCGGCAGCTTGCAGGGAAAAAGTTTAGTTCCACGCGATTGTTGCTTGTTGCTGACATGTTGCAGGCCGCAGGTTTTCCGACACAAGGTGAATGGGGCAACAGTTTAGCTGGAAACAATTAAATTTTCGATTGGTTTGGGCTATCTTGAAGCGGGCAATTATATAGCTTATATGGCGAAAGAAGAGAAGGATCAGGAATGGCTTATGGCAGCATTATCTCAAATCTGAGTGCCACACAAATGAAATGTCACGCAAGCAAATGAAATGTGAGACAACAACGAAAAATGAGAAAATTCTAAAGTGCGGACGAGGAGCGGCCAGGAAGCTATTAAATCTACATAAAATTGTAGAAAACTTGGCATGTTCAGCAATTACAACTCAATGCCAAACAAGTGGATAAGCGAAGAGAGGAAAGGGAGCGAGGGGGAGGGAAAGAGGAAAGAGGAGAGAGGAGAGAAAGCTTGGCGCACCTTTCAACTGACATGCTCATCTGAATGCGAATGCAAACCATGTTGTGGTCGTTGTAGATTTGTTGTTGTTGCTGTTGTTGCTGCGGTGTTGTTGGTGGTGGTGCAACTTAAGAGCTGTTAGAAAATTGCACTTGCCGTGCAGCCAGCTGTAAGAGCCAGCCGCCCATTTATAGCCGCGAAGTGGGCGTGTGAAAAAAGAATTAAAGTCAAGTGAGCGCACTGAGACTGAATACATAAAACGAGGCAGTGTGTGTGTGTGTGTGTGAGTGTTGTGGGCGTGGCTGCATACATATATAACAACAACAACACTCGCCACGTCAACGTCAACGAAAAGAAAAGCCGGAAAAATGCCCAAGTTGTTTGGTTGGCCACACACAATGGACGACGATGGGAATCAGGATAAGCATGAGGATGAGAATGAGGATGTGGAGCTGTGAGTAGGATCACAGGGTCCTGGGCTGCCAAGTGCAGGATGTGAAGCTTGTACACTGCTATTTGCCATTTTTTTTACAGAGCTATAATTTTCGGCGCGACATTTGACGCGACAGGCAGTCAAGCAACTAAAAGCGAACCCAACCAAACGAGCCTTCGAGCTGAAATGTCAAGAATTTTTACATAAAATATTTGAAAAAGGTGAGGTAGCAAATACAGAGAGAAAGAAGGGAATGTGAAGAGCACTTTTTAAGGCGCAATTAATTTGGCATCTCTCAAATTAAAGCCGAAAGTTTGCAACCAAATTTATGGCCTAAAATGTTGCATATGCTCAACTCTTGGCTAAAAGACTTGAGTGGCAATTCAACTGCTTAGAAGCGGCTGCTTGGCCAGTTGGCCAACAAGTCTACCACATCAAAGCGGAATTCCTGGTAACATCAGAAGAGTGCAGAATTGCGGGCCAAAAATAAAGTGAGAGTGGAATATTTTTTGAAAGACAAACAAAAATATTTTCTGGCTAGCCAACAAATGCCTCAGGGTCCAAATCGAGTATGTGTTTGTGTGTGTGTGTGTGTGTGTGTGGGCGCGTGTCTAGGCCAAGTTAAGATGAATATTGCAAAATTAATTAGCATCGAAAATACACAAAAAGAGTGAGTTAGAGAGAAGAGAGAGCGAGAGAGAGAGACCGAAATTGGTTTTGTTTAACAACTGCAAATACGAATACGAGTACGAGATTCGTTGGGCGAAAGGAAATGGAAAAGCAGAGCAGATAAGCAATAGGGTCAAAGGGTCAGGAAATGTGAATTGAATAAATTGATAGCAGATCTGCAAAACGAATGAAACGACCAAAACTGAATGAATATTTAGCTGCAACGAATACAGATACAGATATTCAAATAGCTAAACATTTCAGTTTGCATTACAAATTCCAATGTAATTGAAATCGAAATCGAAATCGAAATAGAAATTCTAAAACCAAAAACGATACCGTATCTCAAAACCTCATTTAGTTATGTAAACACATCGATTGAGCCCGCGGAATAACATTCATTATTTGGCCAAACATCAGTTTAATTATGATTAAAATTTCCACCGACAATGTTGAGGAGCAAAGCGGAAACAGAAGTTTTTCCAAGGGCAGCGCCCAAGTCAGAGACAAAGTCAAAACGTTGCCCACAGGGATCAAAAATCCTTTCAATTTCCGCTCCAAACGTAAAACGGCAGAAAACCTTTACCGTTAGTTTAATTTGTTAGATTAGTAAACAAATGAAAATTAATTGAAGCAAACGAAAAACTTAACCTCGGGCACAAAACCGAAACCGGTTTGGGCGAAAACTTTTTGCTGCCATAGATAAACGCTTGTCGTCGAGGACCTGTCTGCCACTCAGTCTGTCTCCCTCTCTCTTCCTCTCTTTCTCTATGTGTGTGTGTGTGTGTTGAAAGGGAAGCAGCAAATTGTTGTAGAACTTTGCAGTGCGTCGAAAGAACGATAACGTGGCGTATGCACAATGTCTTTATTGAGTTTCAGCGAAATAAAGCAAAGCAGATGTGATTAAGTTAATTGTTTGCCGTAATCTTCGATTTGCGGCACTTTAGCTGTCACCTGCCACCTGCCACCACCTCCTCGTGCACTGCTTGCCACACATAGCTGTGTCCTTGCCACAGCAAACAATGATTAAGAGCGCTAGTTGAAGGTCTAAGCGCATTTTAATGGCATTGACCAGCGAAACGCACAGCAAGTTCTGTTCAATGCGGGCAGCTAGTGAAAGGGAGAAGGTGAGAGAGCAGTGGAAAAATAAGAAAGAGGGAGAGAATGGTAGAGAGAAAGGGAGAAGCACAGTGAACAAAAGCGCGTTGTCAGCGGCGAAAGAAACGGCATTATAAACGTAATAACAACGAAAGGCTACAACAAAGCAAATAAGCGATAGGCGACAAGAACCACAACAACAACAACAGCAGCAACAATGAAAGCAATGCAAAGCAAAACAAAACAATCGAAAATTATAAAATAACAAAAGGCGCTGGGAATCGATTGGACAAAATCATTTTATGAATGCGTCGCAGCGAGGATCCTCAGACACACACACACACACACAAACACACACACATACACAGAGTCACACACAGACACACAGTTACTGAGAGCGATTGTCCTTTTTGGCGTACGCGTCACGTATTGTCAATAAAAAAATAATAATAAGACACAATAAATTTTTACCTTTAACGAGTGTCGAGCTCTGTCTGAGGCCAAAGGGGTGAGATTCCGGCGACCCAGGCTCAGGAGGGGTTGGTCGAGGACGCAACATGCGTGCCACAGCGTGTCCGTGCTCTTTGCTCCGCTTTCGCTTTTGTGTAACTGTAATGCGCGCCATGCTCGAAATATAAAAAAGAAAATAAACACGAGTCTGCCAAAAGCAGGAGGGAATAAGTAGGGAGAGAGAGAGAGAGAGAGAGAAAGTGTGTGTGTAGGGGGAGTTGTAGGGTAGCAAAAGGCTGCAAAGCAAACAAAGGCAATGACACGAAACGACGAAGACGACAGCAACAACAACATAAACAACAACAATAAGAACAACAAAGCAGCAAACAAATAAAAGGCGCAACAATTGCAGAGGGAATGCTCTGTGGCAGGAGCGACTGTACTTTATGCGTAACACCCCCTCAACCCATCCCCCTTCCACCGGAAATAAATACCCGGACATTTGCCAAGTGCGTGTGTAATTGAAACTAGGCGTCCTTATGGATCTGTGTATTTGTAGTACGATTCCTGCTGCTGGGAATTATTTCCACTGAACTGAGCTGAAAGATAAGCACATTAGGGTTACCATATACACGGTTAGCCAAAGCAGACTATAAATCCAATGGGAATACAAATAAGGTGAATGTTTGTTAGTGAAAATAGATAATTAGTTAAGATTTGATAATGATAATTTTAATTTAAAATCGAACTATCTGAGAGATATGCACATTAGGGTTACCATATACACTGTTAGCCAAAGCAGACAATAAATCCAATGGGAATACAAATTAGTTGAATGTTTGTTAGTGAAAATAGATAATTAGTTAAGATTTAGTAATGATAATTTTAATTTAAAATGGAATTAACTGAGAGATATGCACATTAGGGTAACCATATGCTTCGAAACCCAAAGCAGACTATAAATCAAATAGGAATTAAAAATTAGTTTTAATGTTTGTTAGAGAAAAAAAGGAGGAAGAATGTTGAGATGTGACAAATTTCCAATGAAATTAACTGAGAGATGTGCACATTAGGGTTACCATAAACACTGTTAGCTAAAGCAGACTATAAATCCAATGGGAATAAAAATTAGTTAAATGTTTGTTAGTGAAAATATATAATAGTTAAGATTTGATAATGTTAATTTTAATTTAAAATGGAATTAACTGAGAGATATGCACATTAGGGTAACCATATGCTTCGAAACCCAAAGCAGACTATAAATCAAATAGGAATTAAACATTAGTTTTAATGTCTGTTAGAGAAAAGAGGAAGAGTGTTGAGTTGTGACAAATTTACACTGAAATTAACTGAGAGATATCCACATTAGGGTTACCATATACACTGTTAGCCAAAGCAAACTATAAATAAAATGGGAATAAAAATAAGTTCTATATTAGTTATGGAAAAGAAGCAATTAGTTGCGATTTGATTTTTGTACATATACATATGCAACATCTGAAAATTTGATTATAAACTCTCAGAAAAGAACTCATTGGCATATGAAAATTAATTTTAGACAGTCACTTTTTATGACTGCGTTCTCTTCAATAAAAAACTGTTGTTAGAAGCAAATAAATGTCACAAAAACAGAATATTTTAATTATATTGTATTCTAATTTTATTTTCTAACTAAAAAATCCAAAGCGAGGTTCTGGTTAAATGGAACCACTCAGCTTGGACAATTTAGTATTTGGTAATAAGCGTAATGCAATCCAGTAAAAATATCCACTCGAAACATGAAGCTGTCCCCAGTGACTTGACCCGCATTGTGGCTGCAATAAAAGAGCGAGGGAAGCTGCAGCTGCTCTACAGGTTAGCGCACTTGCTTCAAGCGCTAATTCAAGCGTCCAGTTTTCAGCTGCCCCATGCCCCTTTCTCCACCCCCTTCTCTCTTTTAAATGTCTCGAGTTTATCGGACAACCGCCCATTACCACTTGGCGGGGTTATGCATTTTTAGACAGAGCTATTTGCCCGGTTTACTTTACCTAATTCCAAAATGTCTAGACGCGGAGCTGTAGCTGCGTAGCTTTTTTCAGCGAGTTTGTCTTTTGGCTGTGCCACAACAAAATGCCCCAGAGGGGGAGGTGGGGGGCAGAGGTAGTCGACTGCAGCGGATAAATATGCAAAAGAAAGAAACACAATATTTGTAAAAAGGACTACAGACAATTTGCCTTTAAATAGAGCGTGGCACTTCAAACAAGCGAAACCGACCGGGGCACGAATAACAGGGGGTGAGGGTGGGAAAACAACACGTTAAAAAAAAATACAAAAAAAAAATAAATAAGAAAAAACTGAAAGAAAAACATGATAACAGCAGGGAAAAAAAGGGAAAAATTGCAGAGTGAGTGCCAAAGCAAAGGGAATGTTAAAAAAAGCGAGAAGAAGAAGCAGAAGCAAAAGAAAAAAAATCGAGAAAATGAAAAGAAAATAATATAACGAGCGCATATTAAAGTGGGTTTATTTATTTTGCGCTCGACGCTGTTGCCACTCGCTGAACAGCACACGGATCAGAGGCAGCAACAAAACAAACGATTCCTGTCCTCCAATCTCACTCCCATCCCATCCCATCCCATCATATCCTGCAACAGTCCAAGCAATGCGAATGCGGATACGGATGCGAATGCGGATGCGTCTGTGTTCCCCTTTTGTGAGTGCTTTGTGTTTATTAAAAAATAATTTCCATGCTCAACTTGGCACACACACTGTCTAAGCCCCCTCTTAAGAGTGTGTGTGTGTGTGAGTGTGTACAGGCTATCAACAGTTTACATTCTCGAGATTGCGACGAGGACATTTGAAACAATAAGCCTCGAAGCTGTCGCCAGTGTACAAATTCAAATTCAAATTCAATAATACAAATGCCTGGCACAGTTGAGTTGGAAAAGGGGCGGGTTACTGGAAGGGGGCGGGGCGAGGAAGTGCGCGACAGGCGACAACACTAAATAATTCAGAAGGCCGAGAGAAAGAAAAAAATGTAAATCTGTGATTTTAATGCGTTTGCCAACTGTAAACATAAACCCGAAATATTACAAAACTTGTGCAAACACAGAGCAATAAAAGAAACACAAAGCACAAAAAGAAGAACAAGAAACAACAGAAGAATAAAAAAAAAACAAAAAAACAGCATACGAAATGGAAAGAGGAAATGAATGCGAATGGCAAATGCGCGTATGTCAATTTAATGGGCGGAAATTTTTCCGACTGAAAAGTGAAATGTAGTGTGTTTGAGCGGGTGGAGTGAGGTGTGGTGCCACAAGATGTTGCAACAACAACTGCCACGGCGACTTGTTGTCATTTTTTGTGGGTGGTTTTTGTGTTAAAATATGAAATATTTATATGAGTATTTTCATTTATGGTGCGTAACAAATGTGCGGCAAGAATAATATCAGAGTAGCAGAAAACAAGAGAGAGCAAAAACAAAGGTGAAGGACATCACAGACATATTTACTTATACACAGGACAACGAGTCTGTGGCAGGTGCGTGTGGAGTGGCCATCATTATGATCATTATGATCATCATTGCCTTGAAGCACGCTACCCCTGCTTCTAGTACACCTCCCGCTCCGCCCCCCTCTACATCATCTACACACCCAGGATAACAGCTTTTCCCTCTTCCCTCTGCCCACTTGAAAGTTCCATCATAAATACACAGAGCCAACGATTTTCAAGCTTCTGTTTTCTCAGTTTTCGCTTTTTTTTTTCTCGGATTTTTTGTGTTTTTTACTGTTGCTTTGTTCGGCAAAAATTATTATATTTTAATTACACATGCGTTGGCAGCCCTGGCTGGGCCAAGGCGAAAGTAAACAACAAGAACAGCAACAACAAAAAATGTAAACGAAAATGGCGTGAAAAATCAGTTTCATGGCTTTTATGCTGCTGTTTATTGTTGTAAATGAGAGTCCAAATGGGTGGGGCTAGTCATATGTATGTCTGTGTGGGTGTGCGTGTGTGTGTGTGTTAAAACCACTCATAGATGTAGGTGTGTGCCACACGGAAGTTGTTATGGCCATTTAGCATAGCACTTTTAATGGCCAGCTGACGACACGAGCAAAATTTAAGCGGCCAAAATGTAAACAGAAATGTGACCAGCATATTGTTCTTGTATTATTTTTGTTGTTGTTGTTGTTGTTGTTGTTGTTGTTACTGTTGCTGATGTTGCTGCTCCTTCTGCCTGATTTCGCTGGCTAATTAATATTAGCGGCTGTTGCCTGCTTTTCGAGCTGGTAATGGGCCAAATGCCTCAGTTGTACCCCTCCCAATACCACAAGTTTATTACATAATTACATTAACGCCAATTGACACATTTGGCAGAAAGCAGAGCATGGATAGAGAAACAAAGAACTGAACCTTTTAAGCGTAAATGCCATGGTATTAGTAAATTTGTAAATGTCTGCCATTTTAGTCATAAGCTCGCATTAGCTGTTGTTTTTCTAAATTCTTTAAGTGACTATAAAATTACTGTTGAAATTCTTTCAAAATTAATTATAATTTATCAATAAAATAACAAGAAACCAATAACTTATTTATTCCTTTATTTTTAATATCTTTAAAAAAAAAAGGTTCAGTTTGCAATAGAATAATTATGCTTTACTATTTCAGTCTATTTTTAGCTAGATTAAAATTTTGCAGAACTAATATTAAAATTGAAATTTCTATACATTTTCGTACCTATTTAATATGAAAATTACAATTTTAAAATCCTTTCGGATAAATTAATATATTTTACTACATATACTATAGTTCATTTTAGAATTATTTTGAAAGATTTAAAAAACTATTAAAAAAAATCTCATCTTTACTTCAATTTAATAGCTTTGTGACTTTGCTTTAATAACTTTGATTTAAACAGTCATTTATCAAGAGTTTCTAAAACTTCCCTAGCTCTGTATTTTGGTAGAAACAAGCAAACTATTACTTAATTTTGAAGTAATTTCAAATATAAGAACACCAAATGGAAATTCTTAATCGCGACTGTGTGTCAGTAACTTGAGTAAACATGTTATCAACAGGTTAATTGCCCAGTCAACGCCGAGTTGAGAAAACTTTGTTGTTGCTTGGCTTTTGAGGCACGTTCTATCAAAGATTTTCCCATTTCAAATCAAATAAAAGTTTCGCGTACTTGTTGAAGCGTACAGAATGATCTGATTACATTGGCAGCAGACAAACGCCACTCAATTTATGGCTAAGTGGTGGCAACTCTGGTCGCTGCAGCGCTGCTCGTGGCGACCGCGGCGCCCTGTCAAAGGTTAAGTCGCCTGACATATGCCCGCGGCTCGTGTTTGTTCCATTCTCATCCTCATCCACATCATGAGCAGCGGCAGAGGCAGCGGCAGAGGCAGTGGCAGAGGCAGCGGCAGAGCCAGCGACTGAGGCAGCACTCAATATTAAGAAATAACAACTTGCTGGGGGCAAATGTGGAGAATGCACGTCCTGGGCGACAGATATTCTACAGCTTCAACTTCAGCTCCTGTCGACTTTGCTTTGGGGTCTTCAATGTAAACAAGTGAAACAGAAACAAATATTTAACTCGCAGCGAGTGTGTGTGTTGGTGTGTGTGTTGATGTGTGTTGAGCAGCCACAACACTCGGATACCCCTACACTCTGCCCCCCCCCTCCGCACGGCTACCCTCGTCCTTTTGCCGTGCATCCTCCCGCCGGCAACTTGTAAACTTTTCCGCAACGCTTGGGGGCTGTTGCCTCTGTTGCTTCTGTTGCTCCAATGTCGCTTATTTGTCGCAGCAGTTGAGCTCAAAGCTTTGGCTTGTTACACTTTATGAAATCAGCTGCATCCCCCTTCATTTCACCCCCCCCAAATACCACACTGCTATCGAGTCTCCTTCATCGCTTCTCACAAGTGTTTATGTTTGTCTTGGCGGCGACTCATAAACTCGCTGGAAAGCGAGCAGCGGAAAACCCAACGCTGTCAAAAGTCAGTTCGACTTCTACTACACCCTCAAGTGTGTGTATTTGTGTGTTGGTGTGTAAAGAACTCTGTCATAAAGTTCAACTGGAAATTGTGCGTAATTATATTAAATTTTTATTGCCACACATGAAATGGAAACGTTGCTGCAGTTTTGAGCAACTTTCGCTTCCTACCACAAGAAACTTGTGCACTTTATACACTTACCAAAAAAGAGGATGAGCAGCGAGGGGAGTTTAGAGAGTTATTAAATAGATTGGGACACGTTTTAAGGGGGAAACTAATTCAAAAAGTAATGCAGCTGGTAAAGTGACTATTTATCTAAAAAGTAATTAGCAAGGGTTAACCCCGGCAAGTGTATTTAAAGTGGATATTTTAAACTGCATTTTTGCAACTCATTAACACATTTTTTAATATCAATTTTATTTTCAATATTTATACAATACTTAATAGTAGAAATAGGTGTTATAGAGAAACATACACATTAAATAAAAGTAGAGAATTTAAACTAATTAAAAATTTAAATTATTTTCAATACTTATATAATACACATTTAATAGTAAATATAATTATAATAGAGAAAAATGCACCTTAAATAAAAGTAGAGAATTTAAACTAATTTAAAACTTAAAATTTAAATTATTTTCAATATTTATATAAAACACACTTAATAGTAAAATTAAGTATAATAGAGAAAAATACACCTTTGATAAAAGTAGAAAATTTAAATTAATTTTAAACATAAACCATTTCGTTTCATTTTAAAGTCTAGACCTGGCTTGAATTAACCTTTTGCCCTCTGGCTAAAAAATCTTTCATGAATCTTCGGAACATGTGTCTTATAGTTCTGGACGTAAATCTTGAAAATGAAAAAATTGACAACGCTTGAGGCTGATCGACTAAAGAGATTAAGCAGTTGCCTACAACAATATTCCATCAATTTTTCACCCCTGAGTGTTGGCATATTCCAAAAGAGTTGTATATACAGAGATAATACAAAGGGTAGGGGGAAGTACAAGTTTATTATGTGTACACCCACTTAATAACGAATTGTCATGTATTTTGAGTTTTGGTTTCAGTTAGTCGGTTGCCCCGGGCAGCCGCCATAAGGTTGAACTTGTTTGACATTCGTCACGGCAATCACTTAGATTCCAATGCTATGATATGACGAAAACAACAACAGTTTAACTGTTACTCCAGGCGGCAATCCCTTGGTGAGGCAATTGCAACGTATCATTATGTGGCAAAAGCATAAAGCTTATTAAATTCCTAGACTTTAATTCGAATAAGTACTGTAACGGTGACCACATCCAAAGACATTAACCAAATAATGCGGGCATAATTATCAACAATGAGTAAAAAAATGGTCTGCGATGATGATAGATATGAAAACGATTATAATTGCAGGAGAGCGGAGAAAAAAACCACATTAGAAGCATATGTAAATTGTGTTTGTACTGAGATTAAAAGGGGAGGGAGCTTAATCGAGTACGCCTACTGCCCGCTCTAGGAAGTGGCGCCACTTGTCGCTGCTGGTGGTTGTGTGTGCCTTTTTTGTTGTTGTTGTTTTTTTTTTGTAGGCGCAGCAATTGCAATTATTTCATTTCATGCCCCGATAACAAAAGACCTTTCATATATTTAACATGTATGAGCGTCTGCCCCGTGACATTTAAACTCAGACTGGGGAATTGCTTCGGGTCGTCGTCATCGTCGTCGTTGTAGTTGTTGTTGTTGTTGTTGTTGTTGTCGTTCGCATTGTGGTTGCCCACATGGACAATGGACACGCAGAAAATTATGTGGCGCGTGTGGAAAATAAAACTATTTGAATAACGCGCACCAGTCCACGCCCACGCCCACTTCCCCGCCCACTCCCACTCCCAGTGTCTCTCCCACGCCTACACTTCGCCCCCGCACATGTGTGGTTTCGGTTCAACTGCTGTCCTGTCCTTCCACCCCTCTCCTTTCTCTGTGTGTTAATAGTTTTTACGTGGGCCTCATTTGGTCTCCTAACAACTCAGCAGTGCTACAATTACTTGGAAATTAACGCAATTAGATTTCTGCTGCTCATATTTTTCAAGCTCACCAGTCACAAAAATACAAAATAAAAGAATATACAAGTGAATGGTAATAATAATATTAAAAGTATTAATATTAATACATCGGCAAATACTTTCTATGACAGCTGTATCATATAGAGTTCCGATCCACCTTTTTCACACGTTATATCGATGTTAGGAAATGTTATTAGTTTTAGTCAAATTAATTAAAAACTAAGACACTTCTGCCACGAATTGAACAGAAAATAATGTATATATTTTATCTTTACTGTTCACACCTTTTTCACTACGTTTTCCATTTCATAAGACTAATTAACTACCCTGTTTTAGGGTACACAACAAGGTTCTCCCCATTAATAGATGTTATTTTAGGCCTTAACGAAAGTACTTCTAAATTTATAGCTGCCATTGCCGATTTTATCATAATTATTTATTTTTACCTTTGCTTTTCTTCCATTTTCTTGCAGCTCATCCTATTAGTCAGCGGAAAAATCTACGGTTTTCCAGAGGCCCGCACGTGACGCGGCCTTTTTTATACACTTAAACAAAAGGTGAGTGAAATAGAGGAAAAGTACACACATTTGTCTGGAGCATAAGTAAACTAGAGAGCTTAACTAATTAAGTGGAGATTGAAAATGAAAAGAAAAAGAAGAGGGAGAGTGAGTAAAAGAGGGAGACTGAGAGATACAGAGTTTAAGTATCATAGAGCAAGGCTAAATTTCAAATTCACTTTCAAAATCAGCAGCTCAGACATGTGATTTCAAAGACAGACAAAGACAGCAAATGTTAAGCCGGAATTTCAGTAAATGAGTCTGTGAAATATATATAGAGAGAGAGTTAGAGAGAGAGAGAGAGAGAGCAGTAGCAGCTTTTGCTAAGTATCTTCATAATGTTTTATGTAAAATTGTTAAAATATTTGACAGTTGAGTTAAAAGTTTTCCCAGACGACGACGATGACGAGAACGATGAGAACGACTCATTTTCGGCAACAATTTCCCCCTGCGAGATATTTAGTCTGTACTTGTATTTGTAGTGTTTGTGTTTGTGTTGATGTTTGTGTTGATGTTTGTGTTCGTGAGCAATTCTGCTAAACTGAAAGAATTTATTATATCAGGCAACAACAGCAACAGGAACATACTTAGTAAAGCTGCTCAACGAGCATGACAAATTTTCACTTTGCGTCAAAAAAGTTGCAACAAACTTGCAGTCGACGACGAAAATAATAATTTCCCAGCGCGCTCTCTCTCTCTATCTCTCTCTGCCACTTCCTTGTGAAAGGTGAAAGCGACTTAAGCCAAAGCAACAAAACAGTGCTAAGAAATAAAGTAAAAAATAAAAAAAAATGAGGAAAAATGGGATGTTGAGGAAGCGGCAAGCCCAAGGACTACTTATCTGCCAGGACAGTCGAGCCAGCCGTCAACACTTTACCCAGGTGCTGCCAATTTCAGCATTAAACAGCTGCCACTCTCAAATGGAGGAGACGGGTAAAAGAGAGGGGAGTGGGGATTACAGACTGGCAAACAAATTGTGCATCAAAAGTTAAAGCTTTACACTTGAGCGAAAAACCAGCAAAAAGGCAAATAAAAGCCGAGCCACGAAATCTAAGTGAAAAAATGTAGGGAAATGACAGCCAACAGTAATGGTGGGAGGTGGTAAAGGATAAGGGGGCGTAGGTGACTCAAGTGCAGTTGGGGGCGTGGCAGGCGTTGGCATATAACTTTTTTAGCTACGAAAAATATGTGTCAACAATATGGCAGCAGGCGACGATGAGCGAAAGTTTGCACTGAAACTACTTTTCATTTTATTTTGCTGACAGGTATGCTAAAAGCAAAAACTTAAAAAAAAAAATACAAAAAACAAAACTACCTAACTGAAAAGTAGTCGAAAGTGTGCAAGAGAAGCAGCAACAACAACAATAACAACGACAATAACAGCTCATACAAAGTGTGCAGATTTGACAAAGCTTCTCTTTTTAGCGAGGAGCAATAGAGAAGTTACTAGAGTAGGGGACCATGATTTGCCAGTGAAGGGCAAAGAAGGGGAATCAAGCAATGTGACAGCTGGCAATGACTTTTTCGCATGATAACAACAACAACAACACCAACAACAACAATAGCAAAAGGGTTAAGAAATGACAGTCGAAAAAACTTGGCGCGTTTGTCACATGTAAATGGCAAGCAATTTGTGAGATATTTATAGAGTGCGACAACCCTGTCAATAAATATAATCACTAGTAATATGACGTAACAGTTGGCAAGTTGATGTTTCATCAATTTAATAAAATATGTAGCGAATATTATGATATGGCAACGTTGAAAGCTGACGTATTTTTGCTGAGGTATTAAAAAACTTTTTTGAGTTAAATTCAAAAATTTACCTAAATTAAACTAAATTAAATCTAAACAGTAGACTGATAAAAAAAAAGTTCTAAAATCAAGATTTTGGTCGCAAAACTAAGATTTTTGGTTGAGAACAGAGAATTCTTAGGTTAAGAAAACACATCTTGGACTTAAGAATATTTTAAATACGACAAAATTCTTATTTTAAGAGTAAATGTTCTTAAAATTAAAATCAAAATATTAAATATTTTGTTTATTGCTTTATATGAATATATATTTTTAATCTTGTATTAAGAACTTTTATTATTTAGAAGAATATTCTTAGTATTAGTAACATGGTCTTATTTTAAAAACAAAAAACTTAAGATGAATGTTCTTGATTTTATAATTTGTTCCTTTTTTTCAGTGTTGCAACCGTTTCATTTCTAAGCAATAATTTTAATGATACTTTTAATTAATAATTTATTTCATAGCAATAATTATTTAAAAAATAAATTAATCTTTGCGGTCTCAGGTTTATACTGCATTATTTCTTATTTCATTTGTTTGCTTAATATTTCGCTTTATTTCCAGACAATTTGTTACTTTATAAAAAATACAAATAGCGACAAATTGAAAGTGTTTCCACAACTGAACTATGTACAATGATCAACTTTATTTAAGTGGTTAACTTAGAAACATTACTCTTCTTTTTGCTGAAGAACCCTTTCATAAGCCACATAGAGCTGAGTTATGTCTAGTTCCCTGCTCTTGAGCTCATTGAGTATCTGAGAAGTAGAAACTGCTGCTGTTGACATGTGACACTGCCAAGTGGCAATTGTAATCCATTTCAGTGACGCAAGCAAATCAAGTTGAAGATGCATCAAGCACAACTAAAAGAAATCAAATTTGTACATTTCAATAAAAATAAGATAAATCAAAAAGAAAAACAGACACAAAGAACGTAGAAAGTTGGAACGTGCGAACGTCATAACTCGCTTGATTGATGGCCTTCAGCTTTGTAAGCCATTTGTCAAGACTGAGGAGCCAAAGTCTGACTCAGATCGAGACATGACTGCACTTTGGTCAAAAGGAATGCCGTCAACTGTTTTGTCCCTTTTTATTTGCAACCAAATAAACGGTTAGACACTGAGAGAGACTTGTCAGCGAATAGTTACTGTACGGTCTGACCAGTCAGTCAGTCAGACAGTCGACCAGTCAGTCAAAGTCAAGCACGTCCGTTTTGGCCATGTGTGCCATGTCACAGCTTAAAGTTATTCACATCGCCAGTGGAGAGAAGTCTTCTCTCTCTCTCTCTCATAATGTGCGGCAGAGAAATGATGATGAGCACACGGGCTTGTCATAAACAACAACGAGTCGTTGTCTGACGTATAAACTTATTGTTGACAAAACCTCATGACACACAGACGCAACTCGAGGCGCCCCCAACTGGCAGACATATTGTTAGGGTCCTGCTGGTGCCCGGGGTTTTTGCCACAGCGGAAGTGTCACCATTTGTCAAATAACGAAAATTGAAAACAATTTCCACACGCAGACAACAGCAGCAGTAACAGGCAGCTAGGCAAGAGCGTGATAGAGGGGAGAGAGAAGAGAGATAGAGTCAGTAACAGCCATGAGAGCAACGAGATCAGATTTTTAGCCTGACTGTTGGCATTGTCTTCATTGAGGCAGCCAACGTCTTGCACAACTTCATTTCACACTCATCCACTCACAGTTGCGTCTGCTTGGCTCCTGCTCCTGCCTACTCCTGCCTACTCCTGTCTCCTGCTGCCTCCTGCTGCCTCCTCCACTTGCTGGCTGTTATGTTTATATTCAATGCGGCCTGATAAGCAAACTTTTCTTGCCTGTCTTGTCTGCCTGCAAACAGCAAACAGGGCCATAACGAGTGCCAGGACCAAGAACCAGGACGAGCCAGGACGAGTCAGGACAACAGAGCATCGAACGTTTGTTAAAGCTAAGAATATTTCCATTCAAGCATTGGCAACAATTTATGTGCAATACACGCTTCCCACTCCCTACTCCCTCCTTTCCTCCTTTTCCTATTGAGTCTCCTTGTTGGCTCCTTTGGGGAAGCTCGTGTGGTCGCTGCCAGGGCTGACAGCTTAGCTGCGGCTGTGCTCCAATTTCCTAGTGGGTCGATGTCGACAAGTTCCGTCACACTTTTGCTGCAGACATACTCAGCATTGTTTACACACACACACACACACACACACACACACACACACACACACACACACACTCACACACACTTTAAACATATGCGTTTCGCACTTTGAAAGTTTAATCGAAATTATAAACAGCAAGACAAATGGCTTTTTGTTGCAATTTTGCACACTTGAGCAGGGAGAGAAATGAGGGAAAATAAGAGAGAGGGAAGGAAGGACATCAAGGACTTGTGCTAGCAGCGTGTCAATTTTTGCTTTTATGCCTGCTGGATAATTTTGCATGTTGTCAAGGTTGTTGTTGTTGTTGCTGTTGTTGCTGTTGTTGCTGTTGTTATTGCTATGTTTGTCTGTTGTTTACCTTAGCTGATTGTGCTGCACTTCAAATGATATTGCCAAAACATTTCCATAATATAACAATAATAATAATAATCAGACCACAAAGCTGCAAGTTTTCAACTTCAGAATTCAAAAGAATTTCCTCTTTACAGTACTGTTTTTAAATATTTTATATTTATAAATTCCAAATAAATGCTTTGCATATTTTTAGGCGAACAATTTGTGTCCCAAAAATATTCGATAAAAGTATTTTATTGATTATTTTTGGAATATTTAACATAAAAAAATCTGAAAAAATTAAATTATCTTTCCTATTTCTCTATAGCTCATTACAATGCTAAATCATTTGAAAGAAATTTAATGAAATTTGTAATGGCAAAAGCTTTAATTGGCTTTCATTTAAGCTTCGGCTTTTATATTTTTAAAAACATTTTGTAATATGTTGAAGCAACTTAAATTTGATCAGGAATAATAAAGAAGGACCACTATACCTTTTCCTTTAATTTATTTGTTTATAATGTTTATTCAAATATAATAATTCAATACGTTTTCCTTAATATTTTTGAATTTAAAATATGCTTAAAAGTAGCTTTGACTTTTTCTAATTTTTAAACCAAAATTCTACGAAAATTTGGTATATCTGTAAAATTAATGAAAAAATGAAATCGAAAATACTTTCTTTGGCAACAACATTAATATGTTTTCACTTTACTCTACAGTTTATTTGATTACGTTGATAAGACGCTTCAATCATGAGCACATATAAAATTCTGTGCATTTTCTAAATTTTACACGAGTAAATTTATATAATTTTCGATTGGATTTCTCTGGCAGTTTATTAACCTATTTATTACTTGTAAAGTGTAACCAATCAATGTGTGTGTGTGCGAGTGTGTGTGTGAGTGTGTGTCTTTGGTCGCGCTTGGTCGCATTTTGTTGTCTGGCTAAAGTTTTTGCCATTGATAAATGACTTATGAATACTGTGAGAAGTCGCATAAATCTTATGATTTATGCATAATCAACAAATTGATTTTTCATTTGCTTGCAACTGCTCTGACTCCCCTCGCTCCCCACTCTGCCCGCTTACCATTATGCTGCCAGGCAGTTGAGTAATTGGTTGTTGTTGTCATCGTTGGATATATACAATTATGTATATAGAAATGTACACATGTATGTGTGTCTCTCACTTGAAAATCTAATTACACACACACACATACACACGCTGAGAAATGTATATGTGTGTGTGTGTGTGTGTGTGTATAGATTTTTTGATTTGCTGCTTGACAGGACACTTAAAAATGCCAAGGATATCTTTAAAGTATGCCACCTAACGAAATTCCCATATCCTGCTACATTTCACAGCTGCGGCTCTTGTGGTTGTGTGTGTGTGTGTGTGTGTGTGTGTGTGTGTGAGTGTGTTGAGCATGGCATTTTAGTTTTGACTTTGCTTTGATATTTAAATTGAAGTCATCAAGTCCTTGCTGCTGTAAGTGTTTTGAGTAGTTAATCCTGCGGTGTGAGACACAGCCAACTCTTGAGTTTGCGAGCCTTGAACTTTGCCATGGCAAGACGACAGGCAGTGACAGGCAGGGACAGGATACGACAGGATGTTGTTGGTTTGTTGGCTGTTGGCTGTTGGCTGTTGGTTGTTGCTAAGCCAACGTTAAGCATCAACGCAACAACAATCAAAACACTTATCATCGTTTTATTTAAAATTTATAATAAAAATCAATGTAATGAAGCATGCCAAAGTCAATAACTCAAATGACTTTCGGCTTCGGGATTTGCCAATGCCACGCCCACACCGCCCACACGCTGTTCTCCCCCCTTTTTGCCAACATTTGCCCCACTTTTAAGCCAGGCGACAATATTTTATGCAAATCACTGCCTGACTGCGATAACGATGACTCACTTGACAACTGCCAATAACTTATTTACACTTCATTATCCCAGAGTGAGGGCAGGGTTGTCACGGAGCAGGAGAGGTGCTGAGGGGTAGACAAGCCGAAAAATATGCCAAATGTCAGATGTGACTTATTAATTTATTAAAAATACGAGCATAATTAGAGAGCACTTTGCCAAATGACACTTGAAATGCAATTGAGAAGAGGCAAGGGGGCAAGGGGGCAAGGGGGCAACAAGGGGTAGCTAGGGTGGAACGGCGGAGGGGTGGAGGGGCGCTTCATGAAGCCGTTGCCATTGAGAGAACAATCAGCGACAGTGTTGCAGTTATTTATGAGCGCAATAAATTTGTTTATGGGGGGTAGTCCAAGTCCAAGGGTTGGAGTAGGGAGCACCGAGAGGAGCGATTGGGAGGGGGTAGCCACGGGAAGCCAGCAGAGCGTCAAATGAAAGCAGCAAAAAGTCAGCAGGAGGCACAACAACAACAGCAACAACAGCAACAGAAAACGGCAATGTCATGAACCTTTCAACGAATAAACCGGAAAATGAGAAAGGCCCAAAAACCAGTGGGAGCGAGTGAAAGAGAGATGGAGCAGCGAAGAGAGAGCGAGACAAATGAAATATGAGCGAAAAGTAAAAAGTTAACAACATTAATTAGCATTTTTATGGAGCGTTTTAACTTTTGAAGCATGGCATGGAAAACGGGTTTTCTTCCACAATTGAAAGACGTATTTTCTTTTAAGGATAATAAATAAATGGGAAAGCCCACACTCCGGAAATTGAAGAGGTGTTTCACCGAATTTCTCAGCTGCTTTTTAATGCGGCAACAAATTTTGATGTGCGCAATTTGAGTTGGTGAAAAACAGTTCTTAACTTTTGGTTATAAGAAAATAATAATATCAAAGGAATTGATGGTGGGCGGGGGAGAGGAAGAAACGTACTTGTAGCTACAAAATTTTCAATCATTTCCAGTGAAAAGGGAGAAATTTGCTGTACACTTTTCATCTGTGCTTGGTTTTATGACTCTAGCTTAAGCTTACCCTGCTTTTTTGTGGCAGATAAACAAATTTTATTGACTGAGTCATTCTGGTTTGCTTCATCGTTACAGGCAACAACGCAACGTGCCACGTGAGGCACACGGCTTCAATGTTGCCGCATCATCAGCGCCATAAAATGGCGTCACTTCTGGCCATCTTGATGCTCAGCTGCTGCCTCATCGCGCCGCTTGACGCCCGCTCCCGGGACAAGGAGGAGCGTCGCAGTCGGGGGCGTGGCAGCAGCACAGGCGCCTCAGTTGCCACCTCGGCGGTAACCAGCAACAGTAATGGCAACAGCAATGGCAGCAACAATGGCTACTATCGCAGCTCAACGGCATTCGGTGCGTCCACAGGCAGCACTGGCTATAACGGACCCATGGACAGCACCGGCTTCTGCACACGGCGACGTGACATGAAACTCATGTGCTATTGCACGCCGGATGAGAATCACATTCCCGTGCAGAAGGCCGAGTGCTGGGTCTTCTCGGAGGGACTGCATCAGAATGACACGACCTGGACGCGCTTCTATCAGCAGAAGAGTCTGCGCGAACTCAAGTTCGTCATACAGAACAATGCACGTCTCGACTATATACCCAGCATGATCATTGAGCCCCTGAAGAATCTGAGCAGCATTGTCATCGAGTACTCCCAAGTGGAGATCGTCAAGAGCTATGCCTTCGCCAATCTACCCTTCCTCGAGCGCATCATACTGAACAACAATCATATAATGGCCCTCGATCAGGATGCATTTGCCAATCACGTTCGACTGCGTGAACTCAACTTGGAGCACAATCAGATCTTTGAGATGGATCGTTATGCATTCCGCAACTTGCCACATTGTGAGCGTCTCTATTTGAACAACAACAACATAAGCACGCTGCACGAAGGACTCTTTGTGGATATGACACGTTTGACCTACTTGAATTTGGCCCACAATCAGATCAATGTCCTAACCAGCGAGATCTTTCGCGGACTGGGAAATCTCAATTTACTCAAATTAACGCGCAATAATCTCAACTTTATTGGTGACACCGTGTTTGCCGAACTCTGGAGTCTGAGTGAACTCGAACTGGATGACAATCGCATCGAGGTGAGTTCAAATAGATGAATAAATGTGTATCTAAAAATAATATATATATTTATTTTTTATTGTGCTTCAAGTTCGAGTTTGGTCAAGTTTATCTCATGGCTCACTTAAGTGGCCATAAATTGCCAACTGACCATAAGAAACAGAGCGGGAGTAGGAGAAGGGGCAAGGTCATAAATAGCACATCCTTGGGGGCAATACACACACACACACACACAAATACAAACAACTTTGCCGGGTGTCATAAATTCAATTCGAATGTCCATTTTTGTGGTGATTTAAGTGGTCACTCAGCTGAGTTGAGTTGAGCTGAGTTCAGTTCAGTTTTGGGTCTCTACTTGCCACATGCCACTTGCCACTTGCCGCCCGCTGTTTGCCGAGTAGGCGCTAATATGATAAATAGATTGGTAAATTATGTTTTCGGGGCGCCACAAGACAAGGCTTAGACCACAAACAGAGACAGTTAGATAGAGAGAGAGAGAGAGAGACAGCTTAATTCTCGGCCAAAGATACACAGCTAAGTTGTCCTGCTGTGGCATTATCCTTTCAGCGCCTTTGGTGGCAAACAAATGTGCGCCTTGCAAGTTAATCTACTTACAAAATATTGAATAACAAATCATGGAATAATGGATTTATGGCACTCCTTTTGGCCATCTGATATGCAAGGACCCTTCTGTGTGTCTGTGTCTCGCCATAAAAATGGCCTCGGCCAGTGTAAATAAAAAATGTCGCTTAGCTTTCACTGTATGGGTGTTTGGGTGTGTGTGTGTGTGGCAGCTGTAGAAGCGTGGGTTAACAACGATAAGCACAAATCCTGCATATCCTGGCCAACATTGTTAGAAGCTCGCCAATGTCTTTGCTTTTCATTTTGCTGCGTGTTTTATTTTTCCATTTTACAAAGTGCTCGCATATCATGTCACACCCAGACAACTCGCATATGTGTCACACACACACACACACACGCACACACACACACACACACACTGCCATCTCAAGTGCGGCTCAAGTGTTTTTGGCCAGCATCTTCGCTGATGCTCGTACTGAAGCTGATGCTGATGCTGACAATCTTCTCCAACTGTGGCTTCTTGTTCTGTCTTCTGTCCTCTGTCTCCGGCATTGTCATAGTCATAGTCATAGCCATAATGATTGGGCTTGTTATCGCCTCAGTGTCGCATTGTTTCGGTCTCCGGGTACGGAACTGGAACTCTTCTCCCTCTCCGCTGTCGCCATATGTTTTTGGCTTGACTTTGCTTTGCTACCAAAAATTCCTTTGGCCTCTTTTGGGGCTTTCTTGTCGTTTTCAATAAAAGCAAATTGCGTTGCATGTTTTTCTTGGGTTATCCATTTCACTTTTTTTCTCATCTCATCTCTTCTCCTTCTCCTTTTCATTTCTTATTTTTTTTGTGTTATGTCTGTTCTGCGTACTTCATAAATCATTTGCTGTTAAAAGGTTTAGCTGCTCGGGTTTTTGGGTTTGCGTATTTTTTCTCTGACACAACATAAAAAGCTAAGCAAGTTTCAGTTACAGAGTTAAATAGATAAACAGCGAAGTGAGTTAATTTGAGTCTAATAAACTATAGTACAGAAAATGGACATTATTTATTTTAAAGATATTAAAAAAAATTAAATGCAGAATGAATTAAGATGGCAAACCATGATCAAAATGACATTCCGTTTAAAAATCGGTCCAGTTTTGACAAAGTTATGAATACTGGAAGTTGGTCAGACCTTTGACCTAGCAACTTTACAAGTCAAAATTTTTGTCAAATTTAGCATGATTTTTTACAGAAAAATGAACATTGTCAAAATCAAGTTTAAAGTGTTGTTTTATACTAATTACGATATAAGGAGTTGACTATAAGTGAAAACTTGAGATTTAAAATTTTGAATTTTCAAAATATCAAAGGGGGGACCCTTAGCATCGAACCCATGATCTAGAGGAAAATATTTTTTTTTACAAAACTTATTAAATTTGAATGCAAAATGACTTAGTAGGCCAAACCATAAACAAAATGGCATTCCGTTTGAAAATCGGTCCAGTTTTGACAAAGTTATGAATGCTGGAAGTTGGTCAGACCTTTGACCTCGCAACTATACAAGTCAAAACTTTTGTCAAATTCAGCATGATTTTTTACAGAAAAATGAAAGGTGTCAAAATCAAGTTTTAACTCTTGATTTATACTAATTACGGTGTAAGGACTTCATTAAAAGTGAAAACTTGAGATTTAAAATTTTGAATTTTCAAAATATCAAAGGGGGGACCCTTAGCATCAATCCCATGATCTAGATGAAAATATTTTTTTTTTCAAAATTTATTAAATTTGAATGCAGAATGATTTTGGACGCCAAACCATAATCAAAATGGAATTCCGCTTGAAAATCGGTCCAGTTTTAACAAAGTTATGATAGTTTAAAGTTGGTAAATCCGTTTCAATTTTCCAAATTTCAAAGGTCCAGCCCGTTTTCGGTATTATTGCTTGCTTCAAACAATATTAATTATATTATTATACAAATTAATTGTGTTTGATAAATATTTTCGAATTTGTTTTTCCTTTATTCGTCTGATTATATTAAGTGTTTGTGCATGTTCACCATTTTTCTTGATCATAACTTTTGTTTACGTACTTGCCACATAACTCGAACATAAATTACAACAACAATTTTTTTTTCTTGTGTTGGTTCGAGCCGATAAATTGGCGGCGCCTCGTAAAAACGCCAAGTGTCGCTCATCAAACTAACAAAATATCGCAATAAAATATATTTTTTTATGTCAATCAGCATGGCAAACAAACAAACTACCGAGATATGTGATATCACAAGGATGGTTAGGGGCATTCCCTATATAAATTGCGTGTGTGTGTGTGTGTGTGTGTGTGTGTGTGTGTGTGTGTGTGCTCTTTCACTTTGTGGCCGAGATACACGTTCGCGTATTTTTCAATGTCTTCACAATTGGCAGCAGGAAAAGGGGAACGAAAATCGGGGTATAAATAACGGCACATGTCTCTTTGGATTGTTGGCATTTAATATGCATAATTTTTCCATTTCAGTAGACAAAGCATATTGAATATTAAATAATGGCAAACAGGAAGGCAGAATTGCCATATAAATAAATGTTCCTCAACTTTCACTACACGAAAATAAACACTTTTTTTTCGTCGGCGCCGTATAATAAAATTCAAGACAAACGAATTGGAACATACAAGTTAAAAAAAACATGCATCTACATATGGTGGATATATGTATTGTTTGTGTGTTCATATTATTGTATATATGACATACATGACCATATATGCTCGTATATATGCATAAATAAATACACAAACAAAGACAGAGAGCACAACAATAACAACAATGACAATACGCGGGGCCAACAGTGAAAACTGTTGGAAAAACAATGAAAATAATACGCAGAAATGCGGAGAAATGGCAGCAAATATTTTTTTGCTTGCTCGGTCGCCCAAGCAAAACATAAAAAAGAACATAAAGGCAAAAAGCAAAAAGATGTGAGGTTAGCAAGATGAACGGCAGAAAAAGTGAAAAAAGAAGAGAGATGATATTGTTGCATAAACACAATTAAACATGATACTCGTATATTTTTAAAGCAAATGCATTTGTGCTGACATTGAAATGACCGAGATTTTAGCTAGTTTTATTCTATTTATTATTTTTTTTTTAAATATATTTACAAAATAAATCAATTACAACAATGTTCAAGCTTGAATAAATAAATTTAAATGCTGAACTCAAAATCTGAAGCTTAATGCACAAGCATATCAAAAATTTGAAATTGATACTGTTTTAACAAAGCTCTAACCGTTGAGAGAAAAAAAAATCTATTAAACGGAAAGTTTTAAAAATATTATAAATGCGAAATATACAGTTGATTGTAAATAAATATAAATCAAAAGCTAACGCAAAATAAAATTGAAAATCAGCTTAATAACTAGCTCAATTTTAAGTTGAGAATCTGAAAGAAATGCTAGCTTTTATGAACAAAAAATATTAAATTTCAAAATGATGTTAGTTTCATATTTTATTTCTAATTAAAAGTAAGAAAGTAAAATATTTTCATCTTTAGAATTTAAAAGTATTTTATTGGGTATATTGAATTAATATCTTTCAATTGTCGAAATTATGTTTATAAACTCTTGATTTTCTATGTATTTTTTCAGCGCATTTCGGAGCGTGCCTTGGACGGTCTGAACAATTTGAAAACTTTGAATTTGCGCAATAATTTGCTGAAGAAAATTGACAATGGGCTGCTGCGTGGCACACCGGCGTTGCTGTCAATCAATGTGCAGGCCAACAAATTGGAAACACTGACGTTCTACACGTTTCAGCCAATTATGGACAATTTGGTCAACAGCACCAGTGAGCTGTTGGTGTCAGGTGAGTTGCGTTTTCTGCTTACACAATGCAAATGTAAGCTTTGACAGCTAATTTGTGGGCAGAAAGAGAAGACGGTGGGCAGAGGGGGGGACAACTAACTGATAAACTGATAAACTGACTAAATGACATGCAGCAACTGAACAACTGATGCCAAAAACCTTGCAAGTTATTATAATTACACATACGCCACGTTGGCCAACTGGGCAAATGAGCTGAGCTCAGCTTTGTCTGTAAAGGTGGTCGAAAAGGGAAGAAGAAGGGGAAGGGGAAGGGGAAATAGGGGTTGGGGCTGCCATAAAGTTTTATGACAGCGCACACAGTGTGACCCGGGGTCTTGTAGGTTTTGTCTAAGCACACAATTAGCCAGCGTACAGAGAGAAAGAGAGAGAGAAGAGCGGAAGCAGAGGGAGAAAAGTGATACACACACACACACACACATAGATAGTGTGCGTGTTTGTTGGCTTCATTAAGGAAATGTCATATCGTCATTGCTCAAGTGTGCGCTTCCGTCGACACTTGGAAACGTGCAACATTCTCCGAGAGAAAGACAGCCATAGTAAATGGGAAGAGTGAGTGAGTGGGAGCATGAACATATTGTCTCTCGCTCTGGCACTTTGTTAATTGCATACACTAGAACTATAACTGGACCCAACTCGATGCAAGAGCTCGCTACAACTGACAACTGACAACTGGCAACTGTTTGCCAGCGGCGTGCACAAAAACCAAATTAGTCATTAAAGTGCAATTTTGCAAGCGGCCAACGGCATTCCAGCCACTCAACATAAATTCTCTCTCCTTTTAACTCCACTCACTCCTCTTCTGTCTCTCTCTCTCTCTCTTTGCCACACTTTATGTCGCACTTTATGGAGTCAACTCCATTGCAAAACTCATAGCAATAAAATATGTTGCCCGCAATGAAAATAGGCAGCAACACAGAAAGAGACAGAGAACATGTGTGTGTGTGTGTTTCTGGCCAAGTTAATAGCGCTAGCTATTAGCGTGTTGATTAGCCCAATTAAAAGTTAAATTAAAGTGAATTATTAAGTGCATCTGAATGTCCATATTGTTGGCATGCTGTCATTTTTCAAACTTCCTTATCAATAAACAATTATAAAATAATAATAGCTTTTACTATATGTTGTCATTTATTATACACATAATTTTAAAATATCTAATCGCTTTTGTCGTTGAGTTTTAAGCCTTTTTACAGTATATAATTAGGCCAAGCCTTCAATTAAAATGTCAATATATCCCATTATTTGGGCAGATACCCATTTTAGGTAATTTGGAAGTGAATGTACTATATATAGAGCCTTGACTGTCAACCTTAGCTATTAAATATTTTTGCTAAAGAAAATTCGTCTTAATATTTCTTCTGAATAAAAAGCACGACCTTCACTTCCAAAGTGACTATTATAAACTCTTTGAAGACATTCCTATAGTAATTACAGGGTATTAAAAGCGTTTGTCAAGGCTGCCTAATGACCTGCTGGTGCATTGCCTTGAAAAACAACTCTCGTACACTTTCAGCCATTTTATTTTTAGCGTATTCCGCAATTAAGCTTTGACGTAAACGCTGTGTAATCAGCGGCTGTAATAGCAACAACAACAACAACAACAAAAATAATAACAGTAATAATAAAACAAGCAACCACAACAACAGTGCTAACAATTATAACGGTAACAGAAATAGTTAGAATGCCTTGGCCCAAGGAATACATTTAAATATTTAACAACAGCCTTCAAAATCGCATTTCTCTTTCATTTAGCAAAGTTGCAGTCAACAAACACACACACCAATACACACACACACACACAGTAACAAATGCAACTTAATTATCACACACACACACACACACACATAGACAAATCAGCTCACATGTGTCTGTGTCAGCAAGCGAAATTTTTGCTAATGGTTTGCCATTAGCATGACTCATTTAAGTCAAAACAAAAAAGTTATGCTTTGAAAGGTATACACAACTAAAAGTTACCCATTAAATACACCACATAAGCAGTCTATAAGTTACATTAAATAAAAACTATAAGCTAAAATAAAAATAAATCTCTTTAAACCAACAAATTGGCTTAGTTTATAGTTCAGCTTGCCCTTTAGACTCATTAGCAAACTTACAGGATATAAAAGGGCGATGTTAAACGACAGTAAGGCTAAGCGCATTGGCATACAAAAGCCGTGTTTGAAGTGTATGTGAATCGTAATTGCATTGAAGCTATATATACACACACACACATACACACAGAGCAGACACTTTCACACACACACACACACACATGCACATGCAATGGCAGGCAGTCAGACATTTGTAAATTGGCTACAAATGACTTCAAATTGCTTTAAACTGCAAAATATTTTCGCTTGCCGAAAAGTTTTTAATTCATGTGCAGTGATTATGCACACACACAACCAAACACACACACACACACACATACATTCCATTGCACACTTATACATACTCTGTTAACTTTGCATAGTGCAACGTCAAATGCTTGATTAGAACGCTTCATGTTGGTCTCTCAGCGTCTGTTCGCAAAAGTTAAATAGCAAAAATAAACATATATGTATATAAAAAAAAAATATAATAATTCAATTTTTTAACTTTCTGCTGACATTGCAAAGTTGGCTAAAAGCTTCTAATGAACCAAACACTTTCGCCAAATGAATGCAGTGCAACTGACTTTGAAGCAAGTTGAATAAGCGAATTAGTGAGATATAGAATAATAATTTCACAGCAACATATCGGACAGACTTTGGAGAGCATAATCAAACTAATTAGCTGAGCTTTAATGTGCTTTCATAGCAATTTTAAAATATAAAGGGAAAATAAAATAGAAAATTATGAAATTGGTATTATTATTCAATTTTTTTTATATGTATTGAGCGTACTTTAATAAAGCTAATGAGCTGATATGCATTCATATATGAAATACAAATAATAAGCGATTAATTTGTTATTATTATTATTTAATATTATTGATTTAATTAAGACTCACATGCATTTACAATATAAATACATATATTTTTACAATATTTTCACATTTGCTGATATAAATAGTAAATTTAAACACTTGAACACTTTAAAAATTAGCAAATAAATATACTAAGTGCTTTTTATTTGCTGAATTACCTCAATCAAGAGCTCAACGCCACTGAGAACTTGAACATCTTTGGCAAAATGCTTAAAAATTTGCTCAATTTGACGCATAACAAATTTATAAGTTCTCAAAAAAAAAAAAGAAAAAATAAGTAGACATTGGGAAGACGCCTAAAAGATGCAACACTTTTCGTTCATTGGGTGCAAGTGTTGACGCGTGAGGCAGGTCAGTGGCAGGAGGAGGAGGAGGAGGAGGGGGAGGGGGCAGATAGACAGGCAGCAGTCAGAAGCAGCCTCAAGTGCATAAAAGCACATAAAAATTGCAACAGAAATGCAGCGAACATGTGAGAAACGTCACCAGGAAGAGGATGGGGATGAGGATGAGGATGAACACGAGAATGAGAACGAGGATGAACACGAAACAGACGTTGACGTTTTGGGTTAAGGATAAAGTTGCCACTGTGGCCATAAAACGTGCAACAGCAACTGCTGCGAGTCGTGGCCACATCACATGCCAAGTGACAACCAGTTTGAAGGAGTCAGACAGGGGAGTGGGAGGGGGAGGGGGGAGAGGAGAGGTGCTGGCCCAAAGTATTTGCCAACTGCGCGTCAACTAATCGAACGCCAGAATGAATTTTTGTGCAGCTATCCGGGGACTTGGCAACGAGTTGCAACAACTGCCAAAGAAGTTGGCCAAGTTGGCGTGCGAAGAAGGTGTGCAACATTTTGGACACTTCATGAGTCGCTGAAGCAGCACAACTATTTGACAAATGCACATCAAGAGTTGAAGCTGCAGCTACGCCTCAGCTAAGTGAAGTGAAGTGGCATCAACTGAGGGATTTCCATTAGCGCCAGGACAAATGATGTACATGAACCTTAACAGATTGCAAGCACATGCATCAAGCAGTTAGCTACAGCAACAGAGACAGCAACAGAAACAGAGACACAAACACAGATAGAGATGCAGTGATATCAAAAGAGTGCGAAAAAGAGACAGACAGTTAAATAGATAGATAGATAGATAGATAGATAGATAGATTGGTAATCTTGGAGAGCGTCAAGCTTCGGCGAGCACGTTGTGATTTGTGGCAGACTTGACTCTTATGTAATTGGCATTGACAGGCAGCGCATGAAGCCAAAACTGATTGACAAACAGGGGCTGTGGAGGGGGAAGAACTGTATTCACACAATATCATTAATTTTGTGAAAATTTGTCAACGTATTGAAGCAGAGAATTTGTTGAAATTCAAACACTTTAGTTGAACTGCTTTGAGTAGCTTGCTGGCGTATTTATTTCTCTCTCTCCCTCTCTGTCCCTCTGCTGCTTGCTGGGGTATTTATTTCTCTCTCTCCCTCTCTGTCGCTCTGCTGCTTGCTTCATTCTAGCACATGCTGCCTGCATTTAAATGCCATTTGATGTCTGCGAGCCAAACACTGAACCTAAACAATGCTCGAGTTTTGTCCTTTTGAAGACTCGCTGTATAGCTGTGTGTGAGTGTGTGTGTGTGTGTGTGTGTGCGTGGTTTTGTGTTGTTTGTTTGTTTGTTTGTGCCATGGTCTGCTGCAGCCAGGGCTACAGCTGCACCTATGCCCACGTATTTTGTAAAAAATTTATAGGCACGCCCAGTGCTGTGGCATTTGTTTCAATTCCGTTGGACGACATTGCTGACCAGCAAACCACACACCCACACACACACTGTGCCACTCACATGTGTGTGTGCCTGTTGGATCCTTGTTTATTTGTATGCGTCGCACGTTTTGTTTGTGTCGTCGCGCCTGTGGCCAGGACCTAGGACCATTTCGAATGCTTTCAGTTTAAAGCCAATGCCTGTTTTTCCACATATTTGCCAACAGCAGCAACACTGGTAATAAATGCGACAACACTTGCACCCCAAAAGGTGCCCTAACCCTGCCCCCATCCCCTTCCCCGTCCCCTTCCCTTCTCCTATTTCTATACCAGTCCGAGTCCGTGTCCGGCTCAATTGGTTCGTTATGCGCTGTAGCTTGGATCCCAGTCGTTAGCTCGAATTGAATGGTTATTGTTTCGAAATATAAATAGGATTTCTAACAGATTTCTTTTTTTTATTTTGCGCGACGCCTCTTCAAAGTCCCATATACATGGCATTCGCATGAAACTGACAGCTGAAAACTACAATTTGATTATTTTTTTAAAAAGTTTTTCTCTACTTCTTTTTTTTTTTTTTTTTTTGCTGTCAAATGTTTTCCAGTTAATAAAGTGTTTCAGTTGGAACTCTATGAATTTTCATACGCGCAACTTGTTAGAATTTTTTTGATTTAACCCGCTTTGGAGAAATCATTTTTTTTTCTGTCTTCAAAGTGAACTCTACGATCATTTTCCGTTGAAAAGTCATTGAACTGTAAAGTAAACGAATTTAATACTTGTGAAATTAATTTTTTTTATTATTTCACCTGAATTGCTCATTTCTCCGTTTTCCAACACTGTCAAATCTTATGAAACAATAGATTTTAATAAAAATTTGGCTTTTTTTTTTTATTGACTTTAATTGAAGTTACTTTTTAAACATTGTTCAGGGTTGTCATATCATTATACTGTAATTTATGCTGCTGGTTGCAAATATCTCATTTGATTTGTCATTATGACGCGCTTTGAATTGAGACAAGGCTTAGTTTGTTCCTGATCCTATGGCTCAACTTGGCATCATGTGGAAAGTAATCCCTGGCTTGTTGTCGTATCCTGTACAAAAGGACACTGAATTAAACTTTCTATTGCCGGCTGTTTTAGCTCATTTATAATGCATGCAATGTGCTGCAGCTTAAAATTGCATTTGTTCGACAATAACAACAATTTCAACAACAACAACAACAACTACAACGACGTCAACACAAACAACAATAAACAGGTATTAGGCACTGCGGCCGGAAGCGTGAATTTATTGAAAGGCATAAAAGGCGCCTACCAATCTCCCCCTCCCTCCCCTCCCCCTCCCCATAGCACCCTCTCCTGCTGCATCATAGACGAAAAATGGTCGAGCAAATGATGTTGGGCCATAAACTGGACAAATGAGCATGTGACACGCACCCGAAATTGACTTTCGATAGTCAATGTCGACCGTGTCCTGTGCTGTCCTGTCCTGGCGCATATCCTGCCAGCAAATCCTACTGATTGCTAACAATAAATCTATGGCTCAAAACATTGTGTTACAACAGTCACACACACACACACACACACACACATAGTGAGAGGCAAACATATGCGCACACTAATAAGTTTTTTTTGCCAGTTTGATTGCCCTGTGTTGAGCTTAGCAAACAAATTTTATATACATATTGTATAATTTGACACATACATACTCTCACACACATACACACACACACATACGCATACTGTGACATGCATGCATAAGTAGCATTTCATTCAGTTTTTCAGTTCGTTTTCAGTTGCGTTCCATTTGCCAAATGCTGCATAAATCACTTGGCCACATTCCCTGCCCCAAAAAGTATGCTACACTCAATTGTTTAACCACCCACACACAGCCAAAAAAAGAGAGAGAGAGCAAGAGTGAGAGAGAGACCACTATAAATATTTTAGAATTCAATTTCCGGCAACTTGACAACTCTGCCACTTTTCTTTTGACTATTAGAACTCGTGTCTGCTCCCTTCGCCTCTCGTTTCTGGCCATAAATTTAAAGACTTTTGTCTGTTGTCGCAATTAAACACAAAATTCATCGCTCATTTTACCTTGTTGCCTCATTGTTCGACAGTTTTCTGTGTGGCACTGTTTGTGGCATGCGTTTAATTGTCTGTGGCAGCAACAACAGCAGCTGCAGCATCATTTTAATTACGCACCTTTCTATGCAACAACAACATTTCAATTGAGTATAAACTCAAACTGCATTCATGAGACGCATACAAAAATAAAAATGAAAACAACACAAATACAGTCACACAAATATAAACTCTCTCTCTCACACACACTCGCACACACACACACATGCGATGCAACTGTGCAATTTGTTTGCGGCCATTTTCCATGTATAATGAGAGCATACAACAATTTCCTTTCATGTCGCTTGACATGACCCAACGGCATTTCAACAACAACAACAATAACAAAAACAAGTAGAAGAAGCAGAAAAAGCAGCTACATGTCTTTTTAAAGCCTACCCCCTCTGCTGCCCCTTCCCTACCACCATCCCTCTTACCATTCCCTTCCTTATTAAGTAGTTCAATTAAAACTTAAATGCACATTATTAATGAGTTTTTATTGTTTAATGTGCAAAACTTTTGTACGCCTTGCGGACATTTTCTTGTCTCCCTCTCTCTCTCTTTCATTCAGCTGTACATATGTATGCGTGTATGCGTGTGTGTGTGTGTTAGCTTTCACTTCAACTCACAAGCAGCTTGCATATTTTATAACCTATTTCACCGCACACACATCAATTTTATAGCAAACTTTGTCAAGTCGCCTTTTGTGGCACATTTGAAATCGCTGGAAATTAATTGTTATCATTATGCGGAGAAAACTGTATCGAATTATAGGATTTCCACGCTGACTTTGCCATGGATTAGTTTTGGTGCCAGCAATTTCAACCGCGTTGCTGACACTTTAAATTGTCAAATGTGCCAATTAAGCGATTAAAACAGCCGAGAAAATTTCTATCTTTTGACAGCCTAAACCCTCCAAAAACTAGAAGCCCTCTGCCTTTGTCACTTTTAACTGATGCCTAAACATTAACGCGCTTTATTAGTTAAATTTATTATAATCAGCAGCAGCAGCAGCGAGTCATGCTCTTAACTGCTTTCAATTGCTTTCAGCTTGTTTGGCTTAGCGTCGCGTCGCGTCGCGACACAAAATCCGTTGCATAGTTTCAGGCGTCGCCCCAAAAGTTTCCGAGATTTGGCAACGTAATGAAGCTTGTTTATAATTTATGCGCACTTAAAGGTGCGATGCCAAAGACAACGCATTAGGCGTGTTAATTTCCCCCATGTAAGCCAATCTTTGATACCCTCTCTCCGAACCCCCTTTGTATGAGTGTATGTGTGTATACTCCACTCGGGGATTTAACTGGCAAACTGAGCGTAACTCACTTATTGTTGTTGCTGTTATTTGGGCAACTCTCAAAGCTTTTGGCTTTGCTTTTAATACAAATTCATGGCTGTCATTGCAAGCACTTGATTTGCTACTGTACACAAGTGTGTGTGTGTGTGTTTGAGTGTGTGCGGTAATCTATCTTAATGTATGCACAGACAGGCAGACTGACTGACGCAGCTATTCACGGATTAACCTGCCGTCGATGTGTTTTCACCTGCGGTTTTTCATCAGCGCCCACACAAAATGCCTTTGATTATAGTTCATTTCAGCCAATCTCTTGTTATTGTTGCTGCTGTTGTTGTTATTGCTTTTTCGCGTATTACCTAATTTGGCCATGTGTGTTGAGAGCCATTTTACGCTGTTGCCATCAAATGGGTGCTAAAGGCTTACATCAAGTTGAAAGCACAAAATAAGGGGCAGAATTATCTGAGCTCTGACATCAGAGCGCTTAAAAGATAGAAAGCTCAAACTTTTGCAGAGGTAAGCTTAAAATTTAGTTATAAAAAAATAAAATCTAGTATGTCCAATTCTTAGGAGAAGTTAAAATTAAGCTGCTATTAATCTGATCTAAAAATAAGCGCGACAAATAAAGTTATATACGAGTTTAGAAACAATCAAAAGATAGATTCAGCAGATACAGAAAGGACAGCTGTTAAAGTGTATATTTAATCTCACAGCGTACTTAAATTTGGTAGTTTAATAAATAAAAAATTAGGTAATTTTTATAAATAAAAGTAAAAATTTGCAGCTTTGACTTTTGACATACTATATCTAAAAGAAAATAATTTTAAACTAAACCATTCAGTTAATAGTTACAGAAATTAAAGAGCATACAATAATATTGGCTGTCTAAAGGACTTAATCAACTTGCACACTTTCTAATTAGTGCCACACTATGTGGCACCTGCTGCAACTGCAACTGCAACTGCAGAGCACTTTATCAATATCAGCTGAGAAATGCGGCTCATTTATCTCATTTGCTGTTACGAGTTTATAGAATTGTCGTTATACTCGTACTAGAGGATTGTAATGAGAGCCGTAAGCTATGTCAAAAACTCATTAGAGAGAGCAACGATTGAATGGACAGCAAACATAAATTGGCAAAAGCGACAAACATTTAATTGAATATTTTGGCCAAGTTATTGCAGCATGCGATGAAATGTATTGAGTGTCGCATTGCTTGGACTCTCAGTTGCATTAGTGGCCATCGATTAGTGCAGTGCAGTTGGCCATAAATAAGCAAACTCCCTCTCACTCCCCCCACTTTACAATATGCAATAATTTCAATTTACAATATGTCTATATATACACACTATAATCGTATATATATATATGGCACTCACACGATATCTTGGATGACAGCAGAGTCGCAGTTGCAAACGTGTTGGCATTGATGGATGACATTGGAATGGCATTGGCGATAGCTGTTTGAGCCCAGTTGAAAACGTCGTTACGTTGCCCGATCAAACGGACATTTGAGTGCACAATTTATGTCAGTTGCTTGTGTGATATATTGCCCGTCTATACACTATAGTATAATGTGTATTGTGGTGCTGTTAATAGACTCGCCTTTCACTCAGTTTTCACCTGTGGATGAAAAAAAAAAAATGTATACTTGCCACTTGACTTGCCACAATCACAAACAACAACAGTCTCATTATTTATTTATATAATTTCGCTTTGTTGTTTCGATCAACCCTCGCTAAGGGAGTCACCCTCGCGGCCAATATTCACATATTTTATTAAATACAATTCAATAAAGAAAAAAAAAAAAGGAGTCCAACTTGAGGGTTCACATTGCTGACTGTTGATGCGAAGGCTATTTTGGCAGGAAGACATTAGGCAGCGAATTGAATGAAGCAACTAACATGTTGCTCTCAAGGGGGAGTTGTTTGTTAAAGGGGGAGGGGAGGGAGTTGTTATTATAGCTGTTGTTTAGTTGCTTTGCTTGTTATTGTTATGAGCGCATATCTGTCTGGATTGCTGTCTTTCCTTATTCTTTTTTTATGCGATTTAGCATATAACAAACACATTACTAGCTCACCCTCGGCAGGACATGCCCCCTGCCCCTGCCGCTTCCCCATCCCCTTCCCCCTTCTCCATAACTCACTCTCCACAGCTGTGCAAATATTTTTGGCAAAAGGCAACTTAATGTTTAGCCGAAGGGCTAATGTTTATGAGTGTATGTGTACGTGCGTATGACTCTGTGCCTATATATATATTTATCTATGTGTGTGTGTGTGTGTGTGTACTTTAACGCGGTTGAGTGGTCATATTTGATCGGCGCGCTTGATTTTTTTTTCATTCATATATTTTATATGCTGCCCTCTTTCGCATTTGATTTGCTTTTTTTTCCACTTTCCCGCAGTTATTGCTGTTGTTGTTGCTGTGTCTGTGATTCGTCTTTGATTTGTTTATGCGATTTCATAAAATATTTATCCTCGAGCGTAGTTGTTAAATCGCCTGCAATGACTTTCCCTTTTGCCAGTCCAAATGCTATAAGAGTGGATGAAGGGAGAGGGAGGGAAATACACAGAGGGGTTGTGGTAGGGGGGATGCGTTGCCTGAAGCGACATCCTGGCAACTGTCTGTCGAGTGTTTGATCTTCAGCCTGCTTATTTGACTTCACGCTCGATTGCCAAAAATAATTTGATATGAAAGAAATAAACTGTAATTGTTTGCTGATTGAAAGTCGCCAGTTTGCCATTTGCCATCAGCGTTCTGTTTGTTTATTACATTTTTTTTTCTTTTTAATTTTTCACTCGATTTTAGCTAAATTTAACAAAATAATGCAGAAAATGCGCAACATTAAAAGCTTGCTTATAAAATGTTATTAAAATTACAAGCGGAAATTCAGCAAAGCGAAATAAAATCAAAAAGTATCAGCAAAAGCGGAAAGTAGAATGCTGTGAAAAATCTTTACAAGTAATATAATTTTATGGCTTTCTCGCTGCGAAAATAAGAGAGCAACAACAGCAACAACAACTGTAGACCGGGTCCAGTCGCAGTTTCCATTCATTTGGCGTAATAAAAACATTCAATGAGCTGACCCCAACTACAACATAAAGAAAATTGGCGAGAAAAGCGACGGCCATTGAAATGGCTTTCAATGGGGAAAACACACACACACACACACACACACATACACAACAAGAACAACAGCCAGTGCAGAGGGCGTGGCAAATAAAATAAAATAAAATAAAAAGAGAAAAACCCATTTGATTTTGAATAAATTGAGTAAAGTTGCAGGACGCTTGAAAAGGAGGCAACAAAATTAAATATCTTCTTCACTATAAAAGTGCTTATGCTGAACTCTCTCTTCTCCCTCTCCCTCCCTCTTTCTCTCTCGCACTCGCTCTACGCACTGCGAAGAAGCGTGTGAAATCACGCACAGCCCATAACAAGCCAGAAAACAAGCTAAATAAAAAAAGTTTCAATAAAAAATGCTGCAACTCGAACGGAGGCTCATTAAAAAACGAAGGCGGTTCACAAAAAAAATCCATGTAATGGCATCAATAAATGGGAAAGGGGCGGGCAAAGTAAAAAAATCAAAACAAAGACTGAATACCCTTAAAAAAAAGCTGATAGCTAGCAATTGCTAACTATTAAAAAAATTTATAAAATTTATCAAATCGTTGTTAATATTGCTAAACAATGTCATGATTATTACTTGTCCTCTAAATTTTTGCAAAAGCTAAATTTTTTTAAATTAATATTTTGTATTACTTGGAGAATTTTTTTAATTTGGTTTCCTTCATTATCCTTATTTTTTTAATTTTCCAATGTATAAGTGGGTGATATTTTAATTATTTCTTTTTATGTTCATATACATTCTAAACGTTTTCTAATTTCATATGTAAGGTATTATTATTTTTGAAAATTTGATAGTCATTTTATACTTCGGTATAGAAATTTTGTTTTTGTTAAAATTTTAAGATTGTAGAGAAAGAGAATGAGCTAGATTAAAGACAGTCTTCCCTTGTAAAATATTTTTCTTCTATTAAAGCATATAAACTATATGCTATATTTATACTTTTTTGTAATATCAAAAGAGAGAGATAGAGATAGAGAGCGAAAGAGAGCCAGAGAAGAATGTTTTAGCATTGTATCCTAGAAGAGAGTGAGAGTGCATAGAGTGTTGGACTGAACAATGCTTGTTACCAACTGTTTTCGACTGCTGCTTGTTCAGCTGCCACTTGGCCACACTCACACCCTCACTCATTTGGCACTCCCAACTGGCCCGAACTAAAGGCAACTATACAAAGCGAAACTTTCGACTTCATTTGCATACATAGCGCTCTCCAGCAATGTAATAAAAAATGATAAAACTCTCCAGAGAGCGAGCGTAACATCAGCGCACACATAAGAGACAGAGAGAGGGAGAGAGAGAGAGAAAGGGAGAGAAAGAGAGAAAGGGAGAAAGTAGGAGAATGGTTGTGCTAACTGTGCGTCCTGTCCCCTGGTGGCGTTAGCGGGTCACAAGCCGAGCCAAAGGCTCTGGCCAGGCCACAAACGAACCGGCTCCCCAGTTGCCACGTTGCCACATTGCCACCGCCCCCTCCTCGTCCTGCGTCCACTAAGGCAACCAGCTAAAAATGAGCTGATTTCAAACAAAGCTGCGTTGGCGTCGACGGCGGTGGCGGTGGCGGTGGCGGTATTCATTGTGCAACCAAGAGCCTGGTCGGGATCCGGTCAGAAACAAAGGCGGTAACTAGGCCAGCATCTGTGCTGATTTGAGGTGTGGGCAGGCAGGAGGGGACAGGGGGAGGGGAGAGGGGAGAGGAGCTGATGTGCGGCAACTTTTGGCATCTGCGTGTTGATATTTCGAGCTGCCTCAAACCCCAATTCGCGCATTTTCTTTGCGCTTTTCAATCTGCAGAAGCAACTGCCTGCCATGGGTTAAAGCCGGTCCAGAAGCAGCGCCAAAAAAGGAGCTGCCAAAAAAAAAGAGAAAGAAAGAAAATAAAGAAAGCACACACAAAAAATAAAAGAAAAACAGAAATTGCTACCCTCTATCAACCAATTAAAGCAACGGACCTGCAATTTTTTGCCTCTCTTTCTTTTCTTTGTTCCTTTGTGTTTATGTGTGCGAAAGTGTGTATTTGTGTCTGTGTGTGTGTGTGTGTGTGTGTGTAGTGTATTAAATTTAAAATAAATGTTTTTCTTTTTATGCCGTTGGGAACTCGGCAAGGACTTGAGCTAATGAAATGCTATTTAGAGAGCACGCCAAGGCCACAACATGATGTATGACACCCACTGTCCCTTGGACCATTAAAGCTAAATACATCGATTCCAAGGGGCCGAAAAAGATGATGCTACTGGTAGGACAAAACAGAAGAAAGGCAGCTAATTTGCCACTAAATATATTTTTATTTAAATTAATTGATTTTGACAAAGCATTTTTGAAGTTGATGTAAGCTACTTATGAAGTTTAATTAGACAAGATTTCTCAAGCAAGTTTTCAGTAGAATCAGGGAATCAAACTAAGGGAAATATAGGTTCCGGCTCTGAATTCCGAAACAACTATTTCGATAATAGGTTCTATTATAGCTCTGTCCTTTCGGTTCCGGTTCAGTACAAAAATTCATTTTGAAATATAATAAAGTGCTTAAGCCAACTTTCATTCTCTACATGAGATAAGAAGTTGGTTAGAAGTTTATACTTGAGATTAAATACTTTTAAAATGAAAATTATTTAAAGAAAATTGATAAACGAAGTATGAGATATTATAATTTACTAAACAAATTAATAGTTATAGTTATGTTTGAGCTGCAGCTGTATTTTTGAAAATGTTCTCTCTTAATAATATTTGATTTTTAATTTTTTGGCCTGACACTTTCCTGTTTATCGTGTTATCATCGTTGCTATCGCAACTGTTAGCTGAATGTGCAACTGCAGTAAATGGAAATGACAACTAATTATGAATATGTTTCGACACATGAACTGCTCTACAAACAGACAGAGAATGACTAACAAAGAGAGAGGCGGGGAGAGAGAGAGAGGGAGTCAGACGGACGGACATTATTTGCATTAAAAGTGACCAAACAAAGTTGAGCTGAGTCTAATTTGGCTGCCTGCCTGTTGGCACAGCACACACACACACACACACACACGCACATACGTGAACTTATTCAAACAGTTAGTACTTGAAACTTACTAGTCAAAGGAACACTAAGTGGTGTGGGGGAAGGGGCAGGGGTCAAATCCCCTTCGCTTGGACATTGCTATGAAAATGACAATAATAAAATTTAATGTGCACATAGACGCATATGCATGTCACTTATTCCTTTCCTCTGCATGAGTGTGTGTGTGTGTGTGTGTGTGTTAGTGTGTGTATGTAAATGTCCTCTGTTAACCGTAAAAACGTTTCCGACTTTTGCAGCAGCGCCAAAAACCAAAAAAAAAAAAATATATAGAGAAAGATAGTAAGCTGCAACGTCATGTGGCAGGCAGCAGGCAAGAGGAGGGAAGAGTTGAAAGTCATGTAGGACTGAGAGGCAAAGGGACAGAGGGGCAGAGAAGATATTAAAAGAGAGGGACACTTCAAGTCGAAGTTCGTTGCTTGCAAAATGAGACGGACGTGTGTGTTAGAGTGTGTGTGTGTGTGTGTGTTGGAGTGTGTGCAGCAGACCAAAACACTTCCTACCGCTTTGGCCAAGTATCATTAAAAATATAAAAGTATTTTATGCACACATAGAGTAAGAGAGAGACAGAGCTTGCTGCACATTAAGCTTGTCATATGACTAAAGTATCTCTGTGTCCTTATGCCTGTGTGTGTGTGTAACCCTATATATACTTTATACTATATATAGAGATATATCTATTTTTTTCGAGCACATTGTCGTTGACTTTTTTTGTAACGTTCGCTCTCCTCTTTCTCTCTGGCAAGTCATTGTCATTTGGTCAGCTGCAAACAGCTGCCAGTTTACAGTTATTCACCCCCACCCCCACCCCCTACTCTCTTCCTTCTGCTCCTCCTTTAACACTGTAGTCTACCCCAGACCAGGCTTTGTGTCGTGCCACTTCATTATCATGTTAATTTTGTTGTAATTTGCTTGCTAAATGTTGCCAAGTTGTCGTTGGCCATTTGGAACATTTTCCGGAGTCGCTTCTTTGCATATTTAACTTTATTTATGCTTTTTTTTTGTATGTTTTCATATGGAAAATTAGAATTTTTTTCAACTCTTTCCCTTCTCTCTTTCGCTTTATTCTTGACTTCTGCAGTTGCTTCGACTAATTTGCCAACTATTTTCGCAACGAAAGTTTTCTTTTGTCATTTTGTGGCAACTTTTTGGGGCTCTGACACACACACACACACACACACACACACACACACACACACACATACACACACACATGCTCAGAGATAATATATGCCACGAATTATTGTCCCAATCATCGTTTTGCGGCCTTTAGATCCCTACCAATTGTTGCTCTACTCTCCCCTTTCCCTCTCTTCCATCCCAAGGCAATTGGCCTAGTGCCTGTGTCATTGTATCCTTTGCTCTCCATTGTCTGGTTTTGTGTGTGCAAGGATAATGATGTGCACAGCTCTTAACTGCGTATGTCAGCTAGTCAGTCAACCAGTTAGTGAGTAAGCCAGTCAAAGAGTCAATATTTTGTTTGTTACGTTTATGCTAATTATGCATGTTGACATGCAAAACTGTGTCACCGTACCGGGCCTAATTATACCCGAGAGATTTGTGACGAGCCATAAACTAGCTTTTTGCCTATGACGGCATTAGCTGGCAAGTAGGCAGCTCATTTTCGGTGTTGCAAGCTCACCAAAATGCTTCAAATTGTTGTCAGTAGACTGGGTGTTAATTGATTAAAGTAGAAAATGCTGAGAATAAGCATAGTTGACTTGCAGATATTCTGTAATCAGAGCTAAAGTAAGCTCAAGTGGTGAATCTATGTTTGTTTCTCAAATAAATTGTGTATTCTTAATGCGATTGTAATGAAATTTTGAGGAAATGTGTAGTATATATAAAAATAACAGATGACTAAATATTAAGCTCATATCTGCTAAAATGAGGCTGTGGTGAAATTAGTTCTTGAGCTAAAAATGGTAAAATTCTCTAAAAAACTTAGGAAATTTTGAAAATGCATCTCTTTATTTATAAGCATTACTTAATAATACCAATTCGACTAGTTTATAACTAACAAACGGAAAATTTGAGTAGCTCTCAGTCTTTATCAAACATTTATAGATCGAATTGAAAGCATTTGAATGGATGCTTAATAATTAACTATAAATACAAGTGTATGTGTGGGAAATATGTGAGAAATCTGTTGAGTTGTCTGAGGGAAATATACGAAATAATTTGCACAACTCAACTTAAAGGCGATTTCCCTGCTGAACGCCTCATTGCATCGTGATTTTCATTAGAATCTCTGGGGATTCTTCGTTGCTCCGTTTCTCATTTATGCGCTCAATTTGGGGCTAAACCATTCGAACTTAACTAACCAAACAACAAATTGGTTTGCGCTCGAAACGAATCAATGAAAATCGATGCAGACGCAGCGGGCGGTAGTCCCCCTCTCCCCTCTCGCCCCTTCCCCTCCACCCATGTTGTCGCCTGTTGCCCCCTGCTGTCATCTGTGGCACGCAGGACACACGAGGATGACTACAAAATAATTGACAGCAGCAGCAGTTGGGCGTTCAGCTGAGTGACAGAGCAACAGACAGGCACAGTCAAAATCCTGTAGCTGCAGAATTGTTATACTCAGATACGTGGGATCCTGGCAAGCTGCAACTGCTGCTCTAGCTCTAGAAGCTGCCGCTCTGGCGTCGCCTAAATTGGAAATGTCATTGAGGCGTTTAACTTGCATGGACATGGAACGATTGAAGCCTGGCAGTCAGGCAGAAGGCACGAATTTAACGGCAAAATCAGTTAAAACGTAGCTGGCAACTGGCCAGAGTCTGAAACGGATTTGGCATCGGAGTTCGATGGTTGGGGTCATCAGTCTGGTCAGGTCATGGTAGATGGCAGCCATATCCGATTCAGGAGTCTCTGTTTCTGTTTCTGTTTCTCTGCCCAGCAAATGACAGCCAATTGTTGCTGGCGGCCACTTAACAGCTGACGGCGTTGGCCAGCAGCAAAAATCAGACGGAAAAGCGACGCTTTCCTTCCCTTCCCACCCCATGCCTGACTCACACTCACACTCACCTGGGTTAGACACACAATAGGCAGCTTTTCCGGGGGAATGGACGACAACTTGACAAAAGCAATTTCAGTACGCCGTCCGAGTTGAGCTGTCAATAGTGCCTTTTATTTCTCTACTCATACCTGCTGCTATCACACTCACTCACTCAATCTCTCTCGCTGTCTCTCTCTCTCTCTCTTTCATGCACTCTTTTAGACAACAAATTCATCTGCGATTGTCGTCTACAATGGATCTTTGAATTGAAAAATCGCACACGTCACCTGCAGCTGCGGGATTCGCTGGAGAATTTCATTTGCACACTGCAGGAGCCGAAGCTGTCGCACTTTGTGGACCCGGTGCCATCGCATATCCTGGACCTGCTCAACATTGGCGGCTTCACGGCCATCGGCAGCAACAGCGCCAGCATGGGCGGCATTGGGAACGGTGTGAGCAGCGTGAGCAGCATGAGCAGCAACTATGCGACTCTGGATGAGCTGAATGCTGGCAACAGCATTGGCTCCAGGAAGCATGCCTCGAGTAAGTCGCGTCAGGCGTTGCGTGGCCAGCGCCAGTTTACGGATCTCGCCGAGAATAATGCCGTGGAGTCGAAGCTGCGGCAGCGACGCAAGCGGCAACAGCAGCAGCAGAAGGATGTGGCAGGTGTGGCAGCTGTGGCACAGACGCAAAAACGCTACGATTACTACGATGAGGCAACTGGCGGACATGTGTCTGGCATGGGATTGGGACACGGCGGCCTGGACATGGATGACAACCTGAATCTGCACAAACAGAGCTCGTTCTATGGCGGCGCCGGCTCCGGTTCCAGCAGCAGTGGCGCCATCTTGGCCCACAATGATGTGGACGTGCTGCTCGGCGGTGGCACGTTGCATCAACCAGCAGTTGGCGACTCTCTCGATGCTCTGGCCACCAAGAACTCGATCAGTGTGCGTCTGTTTATGCTGAAACCCGAGATGCTGCCCTGCCACGACGAACTGAGCGATCCCACCGAGCTGCCCCTCTCCCGTGACCTCATGGACGTGCGCAGCAATGCGGGACAGGATCAGCTGATCAATGGTGCTCCACTGCAGACACTCCAGATTGCCCTCTGTGTATCACTCAGCTCGCTGGTGGCACTCTTCAGCCAGGGTTGAATCCCTGAGCTGCTTGGCTCGTTCAATGAGTTTTAGATCGTTGTAAATACTCGTGAGCATTCATTTGGTTGTTCGAAACTAAAGAAGACGCCTAGCTCTTAAGTCAAAGTGAGAAGCAGCAAACTTCTTGGTTTAACTATTTTGGAAACGAGCTTCACACACAGCAACACACACAGGAACAGACTCACAACACTCAGATACACACTAAAGATACAGATACAGCAACGTGAAATCTAAACTAAACTCTTGTAAATATGTAAAAATGGAAATTCGAGTAACCTACTAATTTAATCCTAGCTGATAGCTGTAATATTAGTCTCTCGACTTTGACGCAAACTTTAATACAGAACCGAACTACAACCAAAAACATAACAAATTGAGAACCTCCGAGCAAACTGGCGTTTCATTTAAACTCAAACTAATAACCGTTAAACAAAACAACTGCAACAAGAACCGAACAAAAAAAACCATAAAGAAAATCTTAATAAGAAAAATGCAAGTGAGCAAACCAAAGTGAGCAAACACTGTACTACATAGCATATAGTTTGACTAGCCATAGAGTTGAATTATTTGAGATTCGTTTAACTTGAGCAAGGTACACACTACATACAGTAACAGTAAAAACTTGGAAAGCGCTAAACGTCTTAGGTACAGTGAGGTCAACAACTAACTAACTAACTAGAGTCAGTTTTAGTGTACTAAGGTCCACATGAGGCATGCCTGTAAAAAACTTGATAGAAAATGATAAAAACGAAGCAAAAAAAAAAGAGAAAGCTGAAATTAGATACAGATGCAAAGATACAGATACTTAGATACATAGAGTAATGCAGCCTGCATCTGGGTTCTATATATAAATTACAGTTAAGATTGCTTTCTAGCTGTAAGTCACACACTCACTCCTCACTCCCTGTCTTTAGAACTGCTGCTGCCACGCCCAAAAAAAAACCAAAAGAAAGAAATAGAAAATCGAGTATAACTGTCACCTACTTTTTCATTTCCATTTTCCAAGAACTCATGCGAATTGCCGAACTTATACTTTTATTTGTTCATTTGCTGCACTCAACCATAAATGAAAATTGAATAAGTGAATAAATAATAATTCAAATAAATTGCGAATTTAAAGTACTCATTTGAATAGATTCAAATTTTTAGCAGATGAATGAATGAATACAACTACGAGTATATAAAACCAAAAACCAAAAGAGCAGAAATATGCATAACGATTTTTGTAGCTTAAGACTGAATAAATAAAGGTAAATTATGATAATATATACACACCATATACTATATGCAATACTATATAAACATATATGTGTATGTATGTGTGTGTATATGTGTATATGCACGTGTGTATCATGTATTATTGTATTGTATTTGTATTGTATGTTTAATTGTATTGTAATAAATGCAAGCTGGGGGAAAGGGTAATGCAATTTATATAGAAAACAATAATAAAATGAATGAAGATAAAATGAGAAAAACCAAAATGGAAAATGGAAAATGGATAATTCATACATAAATACATACTTACTTACATAAAATTAATATACATAAGTGCATATTTCAATTTATTTAAGCTCGTCAATAAATTTATTGCCAATTTCATTATGCACAAAATATAATTTTCATTTTTGCAAAAGAAAACAAAAACGAAAAACCAACTGCAACTTTTTCATGTTTGATTAATGTGTATTTAACGGGAAAAAAAAACAGAAATTGCAAAATAAGTGTAAAATCCAAAAAAGCAGAAAATATTATTACAGAATTCAAATAGAAGAAAAGAAAATAAACAAAATTAATGAAAAGAAATGGCAAAGCATTAGAAGCAAGCATAGTTTTTAGTGGACAATCAGCAGATAACAAAGAAGAGGAAAAGCAAAGAAGAAGAAGGAGAACGAAAGAGAGCAAAGCATACTTGAAAGAAAATTGGTCAATAGCCAAAACTAAAACGGGAAAACTTGACAGTTTAGCAGCACGCAAAAAGCAAAAGAAAAACAACACTTGAACAAAAGCTAAGAAAAACTTTATAAAAAATATATATAAATAAAATGAATAAAATGGAAAATTAGTTTAAGCAATTGAACATAAGCTAAATGTATTTAGAGTTTTGATTAGAACTAAGCGCAATAAGAAAGTTAAATAAATGTGCGAAAGTGGCAAGAAGTAATGTGGAAAATGGGACAAAACCAAAGTGAAACTTCTAAGAAAACAGCACATTTTACTGGTGTTTTGGCTCTTAAGTTTTTAACAACAATTCTATTCAGTTTTTCAAATATATTGTCAAACGCTTTGATTATGCTTTTGCAACGACCGCAGCTGAGAATCGGTTTACTGAGATCTCTGAAGAAAATAAATAAATATTCGATTAGCTTAGTGACTCAATCTAATGCATTAAATGCTTGTAATAAATAAAAACTAACATTTTATTTAATTATTTGATAAATAATTAGCATAAGCTTATTCTTAACTTTCTAAAACCAAAGACTCCTGAGTTCCTGCTCTCAACTGAAGCTTTGCCAGATTTTTATTTGTGTTTCGCTATGAAAATTGTTTGAGTTTTTGTTTCTTTTATTATAAATGGTAAACACATAGCACCGAGTAAAGTAATTTTAAATATATATATATTACAATTAAATGTAGCTTACATAATTATTTTAACTTAAATGTACACAAAAAAGGATACAGTGAAATATTTACCAAAAATAAAACCAAAAAACCAAAAACATAATTATAAAATACTTATATAAATGTACTTGATGTAAGAAGTTTGCTAAAACGATCAAAGAAAATGTCAAGAAAATTCCCAAAAAACAAAAAAAAAACAAATATATATATAATGCAGATTCTGTGGCAAGTGTGTGTAGTGTGTGTGTGTGTGGCAAGGCGAAGGCGCAATTGAAGGCGTGGCAAAAAACGAAAAACATTCCAAACTGCATTCTGCCTGTCAGCCTGACGGCCTGCCCCTACCGCCCCACCCACATTTGCGTGACAAAAACAATTTTGAATGAAAAACGTCTAAATATATTTAATGTAAAAAAAAAAGAAAAAGAACTGATTAAATTGTGTTTTTATTCAATTTCGGCAAGGATGTAAGGATATGCGCTCGACAAATTATAATAAATAAAAGCTTCCTTTTCGCCTGTTTCATCACTTCCGCAATTTAATCGCGCACAAAGCATTTCGGCACTTGCCCCATCGCGTTGCTGCCACAAAGTATGCCAGCCATTATGCGGAAGGACACAAAAGCTGAAATATGCGCCGCAAGACTAAACTCAAAAGCGATTTTCCCTTTTGTTGTGCGCGAAATATTTTACTAAATTTCATTATTGATCGATTGGCGAATGTGGAGTGTGGATAACACTGTGTATAGTGTGTGGCATGTTGCAACGCATCATTCGCATTAGGTTTGCATAAGAAATTGCTTAAGCGGTGGCAACACACACATTACTCATACGCCGCGTTGCGTTCGCTGCCTAATGAAGTTGTATTGCACATTGGCGAGGATAAGCCGCCAATCGGCGACGCCTGTTTGCCACTTCATAAATGCCTGATTGAACGGGGGGCGGGTGGGCGTGTCGCTGCTTGCCTGTGCGTTTGCTGCTACAAAACATAGAGAGAGAGGCGAAAAAGTAGGAAAAAAAAAGGTAATGTGTAAAGTCTGCAAAGTGATAAATTGGATTCAAACAGTGGAGCAGATTTATTGATTTCATGGTTACACAGGAGGCGGGATCCTGGCGTCGCGTAGAGCCACGTCAAATTGAATATACGCCAGCAGCGACAAAAATCAAAAACAGATATGCAAATACATGCACACACACACACACACACACTCGCTTATACAAGAAAATGGCGCTGAAACGAACGCTAACAGCAGCCAACATATGGGAGAGCGAGTTTTCCAGGAGAAGGACTAAGCCAAATGTGTTTTTTTTAAGCCAAACGACGTGCAACGCGTCAAATTTTTGCAACTGATTATGCCACAGGCAAGAGCGAGAGAGAGCGAGAGCGAGAGCGAAGAGTGTGAGGGAGAGAGCGGAAGTGCCTTGCATTTGTGTGCGTGTGCCTACGTCACGCGGTTTGCCAGACGCGTTGCTAGACGATAATATCAAACAAAACGACAACAACAAGGGGCAATATGTGTGGGCTGCCAAGTGCCCTGCGGCTCAAGCTGAAGTGTTGCCCCACTGTGCCATGGTGAGTGGGGGGAGGGGGGTCTGCCATTTGGTCCCTATTATTACGCGATATGCCAGGCAACGGCCACAGGCATTGGCATTGCCGGCGACGAGGCAGTCAACAGCAACTGCGGCTAAAAAATCAATCAAGCGTCATAGTGCACTGCAAGAAATTGCAATGCGATAAGTTATTTATAAGCTTACTACCAAATGTCATCTTATTGCGCGATAAAACTGTCTCAGCTACGTTGTGTAAAAATTTCAAGTTCCTAGGTCATATGGTTTAGGCTGTGCAATGATCAGTCAGTGAGTAAGTAAAGGACAAAGAATTTTTTATTTGTATAGATTATTATCAATTGAAGGCTAAAGTTAAGTTAGCAGACATTTTCCAATTCAGCAATTTCAAATATATGCTTTATCTTAGGCAATATTTCGCACAGTGTACCTATGAGGAATGTCTAACCCCAACTCTTGGTCATGTACGCCATGTCCATGTAGTTTATGGCGACGAAGGACTCAGGCAGCGCATGTGATTGACATCTGTCTATGCCACAAAAGGCTGCAACTTGTCCTGCGATTTGCGTGGAATTTTCCTTTATTTCCCTTTCGTTTCTTTAGCATTTCTTTTTATAGTTTTTCTTGCTATTCATTTTCCATATTTACAAGCTGATTGTTATTATAATTCCAGGGACTCACAGTTATGGCAAATTGCATTGATGTTGCACGCCAGTTGAAGCTTGCAACATGCAAGTTAATCAAATAGAACAGACTGTCGTATCAATGTGGCACTCGGCAGGTTGTAACTTTTGACAGGCGAGCAGAGTGGGAGACGGTAGAGGGAGGGGAAACGAGATGGAGGCTAGATACTAATAAAGTTAACATGGCAAAACAACTTGGCAATCATGTGAACTTTATGCGCAAGCTAAATGTCGTTTTAGGATCAAAGGACACAACCAACGAGTGACACGCTCCAGCGGATGCGTCCAGCTAAAAGCTTTTGGCTCAAACGCACAACAACAAATGCAGTTGCAACGCGAGAGAGAGACAGAGAGAGAAAGAGTCAGTTAAAGAGTGGTACAGGTAAATATTGGCAAATTGTGAGGAGCCAAGTGAAGCATGTCGAAAAAAAATGAAAATATATAAAAGAAAAGCCAGCGATAACTCAACGAAATCTAAATACTCTTACTATATTTTATATATTCTGGAATGGGAAAGTTTTCATGAGAATTCCGACCGTTTAAAACATATCTATAGCTTTAAGCAACACAGAAACTTAATTTCTTAATTATTACTTCATAAGCTAGGCATATAGATGGGTAAAAAAGACTCAAAGCTATAGTTTTGTATTTATTTTCAGATTTCCATTTTGATACGAATCGCCTCTTCTTAACCTTTTTATAGTACACTACTCATACCCTTTCTAGTATTTGTAATAAAAAGTCTAAATGGTTGTGCAAGACAGCAGCATGGAAAATGTCAAGTGGAAATTCTGTTTATAGCTGCGTTCGTTTACTATTCAATTACACAAATAAAAAGAGGAAGAAAATTCGATTCACATATGTCAAAGTTTGCTTTGACTTTAGATATCGTATTTCAATCGAAACGTCTATCTGGCGATTTTAATTCTCTAATGGATTTAAGAAGAACGCAATTAACAAGCACACTTTGAATGTACTTTAAAGTTCGGTTTAACCAACGATTTAATACATTGTCTTGCGACAGCTATTTTGTTAGTATACTTTCCTCGTTTAATTTATACTTTTTTGTATTTATTTAAACTGCTGTTGTTTTATTTTAGCAAAGCAAAGTTTACCTGACAGTTGAGCGAAAACTATTGTGGAAAAACTTTACTCATTGGGATTATGTGTTAGCTGAGACTATAACCCGATTTAGAAGGGGTTAGAGTTTATATAGTTTTTTTATTTTGTATATGAATTAAAACCGCAAAGTGTTTGGTAAATGCTGAGCTTGACATTTGTCAATACTAGTAAGTGGCCAGAAGACTGGGCAAACGCAACGCAAACAGTTTAGAAATGTCTCAAAAATGCAGAAACAAACAAATACAATTTAACCACAATTCGAATTGTGGCAAAGCAACAAGCCAATCTCACAAACGAGCGGACAAACGGAAAGACAACATAGTTGAAGGTGGAGGCAGTGGCAACATAAGGAAACTTAAGCTAAAAGACTGTCGCATAAATACAAAACAATGCTAACAAAGTGCTTAGCCAATTTTCGGGCTATGCTCATACCCTGTACTTATAATTGCCAGGAATAAAGGCATTCCTAGATATATAACAAACTGAAATATAATTACTTTTGGTTAAATTGTTATTAAAATTAAGTATACGACGAGTACTTTTATGCAGAGTATATTCTGTAATATATATTAAAAGTAGGATACATTGCAATTGATAATTGTTATGATTATTGTAGATAAAATCTTGTTCAGATTAAGTATACGACGCGTAATGCCAATCACACTTGGAATATTTTTATATAAGGGGTACTTTATAGTCGAAATTGCCTCATTCTCTCAAATAGTCTGTTTGCTCTCGTGGGAATTTTGGTTATTGCAAACAATTTTCAATTATTTATGCTTTGGTTTGATTTTATGGCTTGCAATCGGATACGTTTGACAACCCCCTTCCACTCAACCAGTTGCCCAATTGGCAATATTAATAACCTTTTTCACAGTTGCCAAAGTGCTGCCATATCGAAACTGGCATCCTAATTAGACGGCAACTGACAGGACAGCTGTCCTGTGCATTGCTCACCAAATAACCAATAGCGATTGCGATTGCGACTCAGACTTCGACTTCGACTTTGACTTGGACTCCAACTGCGTCTGCGACTGCAAATGTGTCTAATGAAGTCCTTTGCTGATTGATGGCCAGGCATTTCCGACAGTTCCCCGACCACAAATCGAGCTAAGAGACTCGATTGCCACACGATTAATAGATGTGACTCAATAAGTCAGACAGGCCCCATGAAGGCGCCAATTTCCGAGAACTAACTGGAGAGACAGGCCCAAAGTGAGTCTCCTCAGTTACTCCCCTCTCTCTCCTCTGTTCGCTTTGCCCAACTGAGTGTCTTGCCAGTTTAATGGCAGCGCCTTTGATGGCCTGATCATTGCCCAAGTTTATTACTTTAAAATCGCAAAATGCGCCATAACATTAACATGAGCTGCACGAAACATGCGGGGGAGTTGCTCTGCGGGGGGGTGAAGGGAGAGCTGGGGTGTGTTGCGAGGTTGCCAGCTCATAAAATGGCTTTAAAAGGTCATAAATATAAATTGAAATTGCGTTGACAACAACAAAAAAAAAGAAATGAACAAGAAACTTTATCAGTTGGCAGTAGAGCAAGGAAATTTCCAGCCGAGAAACTTTATAGCATTATTTGCTATGTTTTAATTAAATTAAACTTGAAAAATATATTAAATAATTAAAATTTAGAAATATATAAAGCAAGTATTCTGTATTTCTTAGAACTTCAAATTTATATTTTGTTAACAACTTTGTAACAGATTGAAAAAGAAATGTTTTAGGAAATATTTATATTTCTGGTTAGAATGACAAGCTAACATGATAAGCAAGGCAAAAAACTAAATAAAAACTGCTTTATTTTTGCTGATAAATGTTTTTTCTTTGCTTTCTTTATTTTTAAAGAACTGAATTTATTTACAATTTGCATAAATTTTTTTTGCCTACACATAAATGTATAAAAAAGAAAATTCTTATATTTAGAATTGTATAGCTAAAAGTTAAAAAACTATTAAACTAATTGCCTCTACAACTTCAGCTATGAAATCCGAGCAGCTCGATAAAACTTTCAGCTGTAAGAGTCGAGTTAGTTTAGAGTATAATTTGCCAGCGATTGTGTGACGACTTTAAGCTGATTTTCACGCAATTTCCTTGATTATGTCATGGATGGAATGTAGTTTGATTTTATTTTTAGCAAATAAGCCGAAGCAAATAACAACAGAGGAGAGCAGTGAAGTCTTTACCCTGTTGCCTGGAGGCAATAGCAACCAATGACCCTTGCTGTGTCTAGTGTTGCCTAGTTACGCAGTTGTCCCCCATCTACAGGAACCGACCCCAAGCCGACTCAGGCCCACAACCAAACGCCCTCAATCCGGCGAGCAATCATTTCTACGGTCATTTGGCGAACGCCGTGTGCGCTACTCAGCCTTAAAATTGGAAAAAATGTGTTGGCCAGGACTAGAGCAGAGTAGAGCGGACGTTGCAGCATCAGCATCAGCTTCAGCTTCAGATACAGCTCCAGTTTGAGCTTACTGCTCGTCCCTTTTTATGACTGGCGTTAAAAATGTGCAGCGCCCGGCGGCTCGAGTGCAATAAAAGTAAAACACATTGCCAAAGGCAGCTTGCAGCAATATTTGCGCAATATGGCCAGTACCGGGACGGAATGGGCCAGGCTAAGAGAGAGAGAGCGCCATCTATGTGAGACAGCTAAAGGAGACGGCCTGCAGAGCATCCTTGGCTCGACTGCGTTCATTATTTATTTTATTTTATTAGAAATTATTTAGTGCTGCAGCAACAAGAGCAACAACAACAACAACAACACTGTCAGAACAAATGGCACCGCCTACTACTGCTTCATTTGGCCATTGGCAACGCGGCTGCATGCCTCATGCCGCATGCTGCACGGCCGGATTTCTTTTTATTGTTATCTCAGCCATTCAACTTGGGGCCAGAGCTGGCGCCCAAAGTGCATTAAAGTTGATTAATTTTATTAGTCGCGTTGTCTGCTTAAGCACGGTAAGCTTCAATACAATCCGGAACAACAAGAACAGCTACAAATCGGACTGAATACGCAGATTGATTGACTTACATATACTCTGTAAATAAATATTTAAGCCACTAGAAGCTGCAACTGTAGCTGAAGCTTTCTTTTAAAGACTTATTTAATTTAATAATATATTTATTAAATTTAAAATAATAAGTACATATGAATATTAAGATACTCTAGAAGTACCAATATTTTTAAGATTACAAGGTAAAGGTATAATAAATAATAAATAAATAATAAATTAATGTGATATAAGACATAAGTCACTTTAATATATTTGAAGTCATATTAGAAAGTGTAGGGTATTATTATAGCTTTATTCTCCTACAGATATTACCTTGGTTTTTTCTCAACTTCAAAATAGACTTTTAATTCCATTTTACAACAACTGAGTATAAATATTGGTTTCATTGCTGCTCCACAATTTATTGAGAATCGTTGTCCAACTTTCAATTAACATTAAATTACTGATGCTGACTGGGAAATGACTTTGTATTTAATTTTCGTTAATTATTCTTAAAAAATTCCTTTTAAATTGTGCATCGTTTCGGAAAAGTCGGTGGAAAATGCACTTTAATTACAGCTCATTTACTGTGGCGCTGTGTGAGATGCCCGGAAAAGCCGAGCGTTGTGATGAGTGAAAAATGCCTTTTGCAGTCAATTTGCTACCTTTGAGAAATATTTTAAATGCCTCACTCAATTTACAATGAAATTTTCACTTAACGGCCGCAAATCAGTTGCATGCAGTTGGAGGTGGAAAATGCTGGGAAAAGCCTCATCATAAAAACGCATCAAGAAAAGCCGCAGTGGTGTCTGGTTGCAGCCACAATTGATGTTGTTGTTGCTGTTGTTGTTGCTGTTGTTGTTGCCGTTGTGAGTGTTTGTGTAGTTGTTGTTGTTGTTGTGCATTTGGCAAGCGCGATTTGGTGATTGTCATCGATACGGATGCACATTATGCTGGCTCCGGCTGCGTTGTCCTTCTGCCACATGCCACATGCCCCTGCCTCTACCACACGCCACCTGCTCCTGCTCCTGCTCCCTCCGTTCAGTTCAATTCGATTTGAGCCGTTGCAGCCAATCAGCCGCCGGAAGCGACAATTGCCAATTGGGCGCCATTTTACACCAACAGCAGCAACAGCAACTACAACAACTACAACAACAAAGGGTAACAACCAAAAAAACCTCATCGTTTGTTTCCATTTGTCTGCTGGAGCGAGGGCAGCCCAAGGGGCAGAGGGAAACAACGTTTATGCGCTTGTTTGCGCGCATTTTCAATGCAATTTTCTCTGCTCCACGCACTCCATTACAGTCGCGCACAAAAGTATGCAACAGTCATTGGCAAGCGGCGCCGCTTTGTTATTTAGCCACTGTTCATTTGACGGACGCCGGCGACAACTGCGACTCCAACTCAGACTCCAAGTACGGCACACAGTTTCAGCTCTAACTGCAACTCGTGCTGTTTTGGGGCTTTAGTGGACGTACACCTGAAAATGACCATAATTAATTGCATGTACCTGCGGCCCCATTGACCCCCATGCCGCCAATTAGCGCCAGTTGAATGAATCGCCTGAATTGCTGCCTCTCTGTCGCGACACATTCTTCTCAATACCCTGTAGAGCAAACGCTTTCTAAATGGGTACACTGATACATTGACAGTTTGTCAAAATCAAATATATTAAATATAAGTAAGATCTCCAGATTTCAAATTTTGGAAAAAAAATTTTTTTTTTTAAAGTCAAAGGGGGGACTACATGATGTTTGTCGAAAAAATTCGAAAAATAATTTTTTTTTAATTATCAATTATTTTTAAATGCAGAATCAATCTAGAGACAAAATTGTGATCAAAATGACATTTCGCTTGAAAATCGATTCAGTTTTAACAAAGTTATGCAAGTTTGAAGTCTGGTAAATCTGTGGACTGACAACTTTACAAGTCAAGTTTTTTGTTAATTTTGGCTTGATTTTTGACAGGAAAATGAACCCTCTCAGAATCAAATTTAAAGTGTCGTTTTATACTAATTGGGGCACCAGGAGTTGAATAAAAGTAAAAACTCAAGATTTAAAATTTTGAAAAAAAAATTTTTTTGAAAAGTCAAAGGGGGGAGTACATGATGTTTATCGAAAAAATTCAAAAAATAATTTTTTTTAAAATAACAATTATTTTGAAATGCAGAATCAATCTAGAGACAAAATTGTGATCAAAATGACATTTCGCTTGAAAATCGGTTCAGTTTTAACAAAGTTAGGCAAGTTTGAAGTCTGGTAAATCTGTGGACTGACAACTTTACAAGTCAAATTTTTTGGTAATTTTGGCTTGATTTTTGACAGAAAAATGAACCCTCTCAGAATCAAATTTAAAGTGTCGCTTTATACTAATTGAGGCACCAGGAGTTAAATAAAAGTGAAATCTCAAGAATTAAAATTTTGAAAAAAATATTTTTTTCGAAAAGTCAAAGGGGGGAGTACATGATGTTTATCGAAAAAATTCAAAAAATAATTTTTTTTTAAATAACATTTATTTTTAAATGCAGAATCAATCTAGAGACAAAATTATAATCAAAATGACATTTCGCTTAAAAATCGATTCAGTTTTAACAAAGTTATGCAAGTTTAAAGTTTGGTAAATCTGTGGACTCACAACTTTACAAGTCAAATTTTTTGGTAATTTTGGCTTGATTTTTGACAGGAACATGAACCCTCTCAGAATCAATTTTAAAGTGTCGTTTTATACTAATTGGGGCACCAGGAGTTGAATAAAAGTAAAAACTCAAGATTTAAAATATTGAAAAAAAAATTTTTTCCGAAAAGTCAAAGGGGGGAGTACATGATGTTTATCGAAAAAATTCAAAAAATAATTTTTTTTTAAATAACATTTATTTTTAAATGCAGAATCAATCTAGAGACAAAATTATGATCAAAATGACATTTCGCTTAAAAATCGATTCAGTTTTAACAAAGTTATGCAAGTTTGAAGTTTGGTAAATCTGTGGACTCACAACTTTACAAGTCAAATTTTTTGGTAATTTTGGCTTGATTTTTGACAGGAACATGAACCCTCTCAGAATCAATTTTAAAGTGTCGTTTTATACTAATTGGGACACCAGGAGTTGAATAAAAGTAAAAACTCTAGATTTAAAATTTTGAAAAAAAAATTTTTCCGAAAAGTCAAAGGGGGGAGTTCATGATGTTTATCGAAAAAATTCAAAAAATAATTTTTTTTTAAATAACATTTATTTTAAAATGCAGAATCAATCTAGAGACAAAATTATGATCAAAATGACATTTCGCTTAAAAATCGATTCAGTTTTAACAAAGTTATGCAAGTATGAAGTCTGGTAAATATGTGGACTGACAACTTTACAAGTCAAATTTTTTCGTAATTTTAGCTTGATTTTTGACAGGAAAATGAACCCTCTCAGAATCAATTTTAAAGTGTCGTTTTATACTAATTGGGGCACCAGGAGTTGAATAAAAGTAAAAACTCAAGATTTGAAATTTTGAAAAAAAAATTTTTTTCGAAAAGTCAAAGGGGGGAGTACATCATGTTTAACGAAAAAATCGAAAAATAATTTTTTGTTTAAAACTAATAAGTTTTAAATGCAGGGTCAATTTAGAGACCAAATAATGATCAAAATGACATTTCGCTTGAAAATCGGTTCTGTTTTAACAAAGTTATGCAAGTATGAAGTCTGGTAAATATGTGGACTGACAACTTTACAAGTCAAATTTTTTGTTAATTTTGGCTTGATTTTTGACAGGATAATAAACCCTCTCAGAATCAAATTTAAAGTGTCGTTTTATACTAATTAGGGCACAAGGAGTTTAATAAAAGTGAAAACTCAAGATTTAAAAAATTGAAAAAAATATTTTTTTTTTTCCGAAAAAGCAAAGGGGGGAGTACATGATGTTTAACGAAAAAATCGAAAAATAATTTTTTGTTTAAAACTAATAAGTTTTAAATGCAGAATCAATTTAGAGACCAAATAATGATCAAAAAGACATTCCGCTTGAAAATGGGGTTAGTTTTTTTCGAGTTATGCAAGTTTGAATTCTGGTAAATTTTGTAAAAAAGTCATGGGGGGATGTCGGTGATTGATAAAAAAAATAGTTTTTATTTCATTGTTTTTTTGCTAGTTATTTTTGGTTTTTTGGAAATAACTACATATCATTTCATTTAAATACTCGTATACTTTTATGACAAATTTCATTCAAGACTTTTATTACATTAAAAATTTCAATATTTTGTCTTCAACTCTTTCCACATAAATATTTACACTCAAGTTAAATTCCAAGAATTCCTTTCACGATATTTCAGAAAATCTCCTATATCCAAAGCCCATTCATAATATTGTCATGTCTTCGCTTTATCTAGTTTTTGGTTTGTCCGGGATTCGATGCGTTGGATAATTCACTGGAGCACCATTATTGATATCGAGTGCTTCCCAATGATTAACAAGTTAACAGCTCTCGACTTGGCCACACTTTATCTACAAAAGTGGTCGCCACTTGGTCAGTTTCCTTTTTTTTTATGCTGCTGCATTGCATCACTCACACGTACACAAATATCACTTGAGCATTGTGTGTATGTGTATGTGTGTGTGTGTGGGGCTTTATAATCGAAGCGGCAGCAACAGCAAATCGGTTTCGCATGAAACACAATTGTCTATAATTACATTATCCCAACTATCAATTAAACCAAATTGTCTGCCGGCCACGCCGGGACCTAGCCCGGAAGTCTGCCAGACAGGCAGACAGACAGGCACACACGCATGATACACACGCCTTTCCACACACTCACACACACATACACACACCTCCCATTAGCCCTATAGCTGCAGCTTATACATAATGGGAGCTGTTGTATGTTTTTGTGTTTGTATAACAAGGACTCCTTCAAATACCCTGTCCATACACATGTATGTTCTTCAGAGTACATGTCACTGCATGTGTGGGTGTGTGTGAGTGTGTGTGCATGTGTATTTTCACTTGTAATCCCCGCACACAAAAGCATTTAAATAATTTTACTGGCGCTGTCGACGCTGACGCTGATATCGGAGTATTTTTCAAGTAATTGTTGTAATAACAATCGCAAAAACAACACACACATACAGAGAGAGAGTCATGGCAATAACACGCACACACTCACACATACACAATCGCATTGAAATATGGAATTCACAATTACATTTAGGCACACGCACACTCACATTCCCGTACTAACACACATACACGCAAATTCAAATTCGAAATTAATGTTTACGCGTTGAACGAAATCACGATTTAAGTGTAATTTTGATCTGTTGGACTGTAATTGTTAAGAAATTAAACTATAACATAAATATAATCGATATGGGACTTTTTTATTATGTTAAATGATATTATATTTACAGATCTATCAGTAGATAATGAATAGATAAGCTTGTAATTTTCTTGATTGTAGTCTGGATCATCTGTTCTTCTTCTGCTTACGAATATGCTTTAGTTTTATTGCATGCTCATTTTATATAGTCTCTTTAAATTATAAGTTATAGAGTGTACAATGTATACTTGACAACTATTGAAAAATAAATTATTTTCTATAAGTACCACATTTATATTTCATACCTAAAACCTATTCATGAACTGTTGCCGCATAAACGTAGCTGGCCAATTGGCAGCAAAGCAGAGACACGTTTTTCGTCCAACTCTCGAGTAAAGTTAAAATTTGTTTTGCTTTCACATTTAATTGAAATTTACGCCGCTTTGTCGGCGTCTCACTGTCGCGACAAGCGGCGACTTTTATCATTTTAAAGGCCGCCCGCCCGTTGTGTTGGTCCTGCCTCTGAAACTGGAATCGCAGTTGGAGTTGGAGTCGGAGCTGACGCTGCTAGGGACGCTGACGGTGCCGGCACGACTGGAGCCGTACCTCGTTCCTGGCCAGAGGCAGAGGCAGAGTCAGCATTGGAGGCCCGACAGCCACTTTGCTGCAAATTAAATGCATTTTGCACGCACGCACACTTATGCACTTACTTATAGTATAATACTGTGTATGTGTGTGTAAGTGTGTGTGTGTGTTGGCTTGTCATTTAATTTTAAAAAAGTTTCACAGCACGAGATTTACAGCGCCCGAATGACTAAAGAGTTTCACAGGCAAACCTTCAACTCTGGTTCCCTCCTCGCCCCATTTTCATTTAATTTAATTGAGAAGTTGTCCGAATGACTTGCTGCATGCCTCATGCCTCTTGCCTGGCTTTTCACTTGCCACATGCAATTGCAACAGCGGCTGCTTTCAGGTGAGCATTTTGCTGACAGCGTTGTAATCAATAAGGAATGTGTTTACACATGACCAAAAAATAAGGATCAGGTCAAGGATTTAACTAAAGAGACCTATTATTTATGGCGTAATCTTTCTAAGTTGCACAAGTTGGTTTATAATTAAAGAGAGAACAGGAACAGCTATTAGTGATCTTATAATGTGGACTTAGATGTCAAGATCTTTGCTCATCTGAGTTAAATTCGGTGAATTAGTGATTCTTTCAAGAAAAGCTGATGAAATTTAGCACACGAACAAAGAAATATCAAAATCAATTCGAAATACTATATTATATAACTATCTTATGAACAAACTGTAATTTCACCAAAAACATAAGCCCAAAAACGGAGTTTTGTATAATGAAATTTTGTTATTTCGTTAGTAATTTCAAGAAAATTCAGCTGATAGTGACGTATATTAGGTTTATTATAAACGTAATTTAAAAAAAGTAATAATTTCTAAAATTAAATATGTTATTACGGAAACTGATTTATTTATACCTATCTTCTCTATAAAAATCCTATATTTTCTTAACTTGAATCTCTTCCTACTACATTTTAACTTTAAGCAATTTTATATTGTAACGCAAAGTTTGACTATTTCTGTCTTTATCAGCTTGAGGCTAAGCATAAATGTAACAAGCTTTCTCGGTCAATATTAACTTTTATCTAAATATTAACTTAAGGATTTTAATTAAATATTTCGTACATATTTCGGCATCTGTGGCGACTATGTGCATAGCTAAGAAACTGTGAAACTATGGAACTCATATGACACTTTAGCTCCATCGCCCCAATGTATGCAATACCCGTAAAAGCATATTATGAACCAGAGTCTCAACTGAAGACAGACATGGACAGAAGGACAAAACGACAGAGAGACAGAGAGACAGACAATCAGACAGACGTACAAAAATGCAGCAAAGGCAAGTGCAATATTGATTGTGGTCAAATACAAAAAGGACATGGAAGCTGTTCCCTCTCTCTCTCTCTCTCCTCTCTTGCTCTCTCTCTCTCTCTCGCTTTCTTAGGGTATGAGAGAAGTGGTCAAAATGCTGCCTGGGGTTGCTGGCCACATTTTACGCATTTGAACCAGGGAATTTATGAAATTGCAAAAGGAGCAGCGAAGCAAATCAACTCACACAAAACTTCGACTCCATGTTGTAGGTAGACGTAGCTTGAACAAAGGACTTGCAACAGCAACAACAACAGCAACAACAGAAAATGCCATTTATTTGTTAATTTAGCCACGCAGCATCAAATATGTGAAGTCAACAAAACAACAGCCCTTTAGCCAGGTGTCCGGGAAGTGGTGGAATCACGTACAGCAACTGAACTGAACCGGACTGGACTCCCTTGGTTACCTGACAGACGCCGCAAGCGTTTTTAAGCTACTTGTTTCTCGGTTTCTATAATCCGGGGGAGGATTGGGAGATTGAGGATTGGCTCTGAGCTTAGTCGGAACGAGTAGTACTCGTCTAGCTTTGACTACGCTTCAGCATCTGCACTCCTCATTCTGCACTCTCTCTATAGCTCACTCTCTCCCTCTCTCTCTCCCTCCCTCTCTCGCTCTCTCTCTCTAGTTTATTAGTCCACAACGGACAGCCTAATGATGCCTGTCCACAACAGCGGCCTAAGCTTGGCGCTTGGCTCCGTTTGAGACCGTTTGATTTGGATTGTCTGTCTGTTCAGCCCTTTAGTTAACGCTACAATGACTACACATGCAATACTCTAACATTGTACAGGTCTATTGATTACTAGATGTAAAAAAGAAATAAGTAATTTCTAAATAATTATAAAAGCTAACAGATTAAAAGTAACTCAACGGCATTTGTTTGAGTTTACTTAAGGTATATTCATTTTGGTACAGGGCTATACATCTTTACTACCATGTGCGTATACCCTAATGGTTTTGAAAGGACAATAGAGAAGTGTAAGATAGAAAGAAACGTCTTTTTATTCTCATCAGCTTTGTCTCTTTTTTGCTCTAATGGAGTAGATGAAATTACGATTAGATAACTGATAGTAAGATAGAATACTCAACTGGACAAAAAAGCCCTTAGGTTTTTCTAAGTACATATATACTTAACTTTGTCAGCTATACACCCTGAAAATATTAATACTATATATATATGAATGGAAATCATTTTCTATCTTTATCTTTTTCTTTATCAAGAAAAAGCGACAATTTTCAATTATGATTTGTTAATTATGATTAAGATTGTTAAATTTAATTAACTTATGTCTATCTATTCATCTGAATAGTAGACTCTGATATATATCTATCTGTAAGTGAATGAAATGATTATATGAAGATGTTAAGTTTTAAGTTCTTTTAATATAAATTAGATATTTATCATTACAGGGTAAATTTTAAGTCGGTTACTCTGTAGAGTCTACTTTCTGGGACTTTTCAGTCCATAATTCCGAGTAAAAAATGTTTATCAAGTTGATTAAATGATAAATTAAGTAGATATCTCAGTTTTCATATATTACAGGGTAGCCAGCTAGTCTGCTATGCTCCCGTTTGCAACTGCTGCCTTGTATTTTATTTTTTAGACTCAGTGCCGTTGTTTTTGTTAACAATGTTTTCAACTTGTTGCCCACTCTCTTTGTTTTTTAATTTACATTGGCATTGTATAAATATTTAGACAAGCTGCCAGACTGCCAGCGAGAGAGCAGCTGCTGCTTCCCCCTCGTTGATTTATGCAGTGGGGGGGAGTCACTGAGAGGTGGTGGTAGATGGTAGATAACAGGCCGCATTCTCATGTTGATTTTGCGTCTTTCTGCGCTCTCAAGGCGAGTCGCAGCTTCGGTCCCCAGCGCATTGTTTGCGCAAATGCTTTTTCAACAATTGCATGCCAGGACTCGCTGATCCCCCAGAGATTAACGTGACTAGCACTTATGTGTGTGTGTATGTGTGTGTGTGTACGTTAGATAATCCAATTAATATGCACACAAAAACGCAACTCGACAGCAACAGCAACAGCAATAACAATAACTAAACACGAGCAGCAACTCGGAACTCAGAAACCTGCACGCCATGTTGAATATCTGCCAAACCGGAAGCGTTGTTGCAACAGCGGCAGCGGCAGTGGCAGCAGCGTCTGTGGCAGCGGCAGCGGCTGTTCAAACATTTATGAGTCTGGCCAAGTTGCCTGCCTCGCTGCCTTTGGCTCGGGCAGCAGATGAAGCAGCTACAACAACGCGGCATAAAACTAATTTGCGGCCGTGGCAATTATGCAGGTTGCAGGTTGCAAGCTGCCGCTTGTAGTTGTAGTTGTAGGTGGCATGACCAAGCCACCTGATAATTTCTTCATTTAGCCATATGAAGTTGTATCCCAAATGCAAACAGTTGGTCACAACACATGCATATTTATCGAGAATCGCGGCCAAAAAGGCAAACAAAAATCCAATGTTAACTTGCCTGAACACAGGTAAGTCTTCAGACCAGTTAAGTCACCTGTGATCCACTGTCAGAGGCAACACATTGAAGAAGTTAATTTTGCTTTCATTAGCGTCTGACATGAGCATCAGTTAACCCCCTCCCCCTCCCCGTTCATCCCCTGGCACCACAATGCGAAACTTTGCTTATTATAACTATGTGAAAGTGTCGCTCGCGTCGAAACGTATTCACTGGGCCATATTCAAATAACTCCCAGCTGGGGGTCCATTCTGGCCAATTCAAAGCCGCACACGTATTGCCAGCGAAAGTTTTTATTAAAGTGTGGAAAGTAGGGAAATAAAATCAGAGAGTGGACTCTTTTAGTATAACACTGCGTATGATTAATATGCTGTGCACGTAATGCCGCAAATATTGATTTTTAAATGAGATGACGCCACGAATGTGTGGCAAACACACACACACACTAACACACTTGCTACTAGACATCGAAAAATCGAAAAATCAACAACGAAATTATATGATTTGCTGTGTAATCAGCAAACTTTAAATGTGAGCCAAAAGCTCGCGCTGTGATTTGAGCTGATGCTTGATGGCTGTTGGGCTCATGCGGCGTATGAGTAATGCCCGCCTATAAGATTACTCATACGTAAAAGCCGCAACGAGAAAAAAGTGACAGTCACTGCGAGCGAATGCTGAAAAGAATTCCAAGAGTGCCGCCAAGCACTTTGACAAATGAAACACAGCCAAAGCAAAGGCAGAAGAAGCGGAAGTGGATGGAGAAAGTAAGGCAGTGTGGTGGGGGTGGGGTAGGGGTAGAGGGAGGGTGAGGGGGGCAGCGTGCGCGTTGGCGACACCGTCACTGGGTTTTAATGCCATTGATGGCTTATTTCAGGTTTACGACTTTATTTTTGCTACCTAGCCAATGTCTGTCTCTCTTTCCCCCCCTCTCGCTCTCCCACTCACTGCCTGATCAATGGCATTCACTCACGGTGCGCATTTGTAACTTTTGACTATAGCAAAACCAGCTCACATATCCACACATCCACACCCACACTCACACACACACACACACACTCATATCGAGCAGTCGCCTGAAAGTATGCTTGAGTGGTTTTTAGGCGCAGTTGTTTCTATTTTATTGCAGTGGCGAATTCCACGCTTTTTATTGCAACTCCATTGAAGTCGGGCAGGCATTGAACTGTAAATGTTTTTTATTATGTATGCATACCCTGTAAAACAAAAGGCATTATAGTTTGCCCATAAACACACAGCGCCAAACAGATTGTGACTCATTTCTCAGACTTCAATTCTTACTTAAGCAAAAAGGCAGACGAAATGTGTGGAGCATACTTTTATGCAGCAGTATAGAGAGCTTCTTGAGATGTCTCTTCAAACAATGCTTTATATTTTCTGCAGAATTAATAAAAGTGGCAGGAAGTCAAGAATTTAAATTACTTTGATGAAAATGTCAGCAGATAAAATTGTTAATTGAACAAAGTAAAAGTCTTCTGACATAAAACCTGGCAACAGTGGCAGTAAGAAGTAAATTTTTGCAAAATTAAAAATACATTTCCTAAAGGAATCTTGAACAATTAGGGATACCAATGCAAATACAAATTAATTAGTTTTATTATGAATTTCAGCAGACACAAATGTAATAATTCAATAAAAATAATAGTAATTATTGAAATAAATTTAGTTTTAAAACCAGTATAACATTTATGCATATGTTTATTCAAAATTTTTATAGTTCTTCATTAACTTCGACTAAAATCAGTACATGGAAAATTATAAAAAACTATTATTTAAATTAAATTGTACACACTATTAAATTTCGTACTGCAAAATATATAAAATGTAAGTGTGCCAGGGTATTAAATATTTACTATGCCACATAGAACTTTCCCCTTCATCAGTTTCACATGTAAATATTTCGTATGCAGGTAAAACTCTATCAGTCTGTCCAGATGTCTATCTGTCTGTCCAACTGTCTGTCTGTCTGTCTGTCCAGCTGTCTGCCTGCCTTTTCAGCTGTCCAAGCGCCTGTCTGTCTGTCTGTCCGTCTGTCCGTCTGTCTGTCCGTCTGTCCGTCTGTCTGTCTGTGCAACAGCATGTTGCATGCTGCTGAGCCGCTCAGCCGACAACAAATTTTTATTGTCAGCATATTTTTTATGTTTCAAGCATGCCACCCACCTCCCGCTTCCCACTTGCCCCTGCCACTTGCCACTGCCACTTGCCCCTGCCTCTTGACTAAAGCGCTTCCGTGTGATGTGACGAACGCGGCCTGCGCATTGACATTGTCTGTCTGTGCAACTTCTGCCCCTTGACCCTCGTCCCTCGTCCTGTATGCCTGCCTCCTTGCCACGTCTGCCGTCTAGCATTGTTTGCCGCTGGCGGTAAATAAAATATCGTTGCTATAAAAATACAAGTGGCGCCTCTCCTCTCTCCACCTCTCCACCTCTCCCCCCCCTCCCCCACCTACCTTCCTTCACAACACAACACTCCGCACAACCGCCCGCTGTTGCATCGATTAAGCGTGTCTAACGGTTTTGGGCCGTACTCTGATCCGAATCCTTTTTTGCTGCAGTCAACAGGGCAAAAGAATTTCCTCGTTGTTGTTGCTGTTGTTGTTGTTGTTGTTGTTGTTGGCGTTGTTATGCATGCTACACGTGTTGGTAACATATTTTTGGACATTATTACAATGGTTTCTTTTTGTTTGGCCCGACCCCTGAGCCCTCAGTTGCCCCCACCTCATCCCCTTCCTCCCCCCTCTGTCTCTCTCTTACCTGATTCTTTTGCCTTTTACAAGTGCCTCACTGTCAATATGGATTTTATGACTAAGAGTGTGCATCTGTGTGTGTGTGTGTGTGCATATGTGTGTGCGCCTTTTTTATAGACACTTGAGCGTATTCAAGTTCGCAGCGTGTTTTGAATGTGTTTTGGGTATACTCCACTTCTCCCTTGGGTCCACAGCTACCAGAAGTCCCTCAACTGCCACAACAAACGATAATAATAACAACAACAACAAGAGCTACAACAACAGCACAGTCAAGTGGCAAATGCATTTTATTTACTGCATATTTTATATGATATATTTTTGGTGCCCAAAAGGTAAAGTCAAGTGCGTTGGCGAACTTTTGATGGGGTTCATCATGGAAATGTTATACCTAAATTGAATGGAACTGACATTATGTTGGGCGCTTTACTGTCGGAGTGTAATAGTTTGTAATAAATGAAAAAACTTTTATGATAGAAATGCAATCAAACCAATAATATATCTACTTTAGAAATCACTCTGGGAGTTAAGGATTACCACTAATATAATTAGTATAAAAAACTAATTAAACTGATAGTTATTTATGAAATTTATTATCAAGGTCTGCATTAAAAATATATTATTTATTATATATTTATTTATATTCTGTAAATAAAAAAAGCAGTTACCAGGTTCAATTAAATGCTTTTTATATAAGCTTTGCTGGGTAAATTAGTATAACATTAATGGTTGTAATAGGGGAAAATCCATAAAAAATCCTAATTAAGAAAAAAAAGGTAAACCGTATTTAACAGAAAAAATGGGTTATTTAAAAAACATTTTAATAAAAGAGAGAATTCCTTTAAAAATTCGAAACTTATGAAACTTTAAACAAATGCGAAACATCATTATAGGATAACATAGATAGATTTGGAAAAGCAAAACAACAAAATTAACTTTGTTGTCTGACAATTTATCGATAAATAAATCGACAGGGTCGAACCACCCTATAAAGTACTCGAACCGAAAAAAAAACGATGAAAATGCGTTAAGACTTAAGTATTTTTCCATATTTATTTGAATGAAAAGTGAGCTGGCAATAAAAAAGATTAAAATGCAGTCATAAAATATACAATTTGATGTGAGCAGCACCCTTAATGAAAAGCGCTTGAAGAGCGGCAAGAAGAAGCAGCTGAAGTGGAAGAAGAATCATAAAGCCAACAGCGACAATCAGGATGACAACGCGTAGACGAAGGAGAAGGAGATGAGCAAGGAGGCGGTGACGAAGGCGTGGCAGGGGCAGAGGGAAAACCCCCAACTCACAGCGAATTTCATGCTTAAGCTCTGTAAAATTAACATTTAATTGAAGCCTACATTTCGGCGCTTCTGGCTGTGCGCAATATTAACGAAAAATGTGCTCAACGCTGAGCTGCCACGCCCACACAATCACATGGGGGCGAGTGCAAATCCCCAGGACACTGCGATACACAGGGATACAAGACAAATGCAGCAGAGTCAGGCAGGTGAATGGGTTGGTGGAAAGGTCAGAAGGGGGACAGGGAAGTGCATGTTGTGATAGCGTAAATTATGTTATAAAATTTATTTAATTTCACTTTTGCTGCTGCTGAACGTTTTGTTGCCTGCCCCACATGGAATGTGCGATGGCCATGCAAGCGCAGGTGGAATGAGATGTGGCATGCCACACCACACAACACACTCCACACTCCACCCTGCTGCCAGCTAGCTGATGTAGAATGCACACACAAACACACATGGCCATATCTAATGCCAGTTGGAGCGATAAGTCCCCAGAGTCTAGCAAAAACTGAGCTCGGATGCTTCTCCTGCTTTCCCCTTGTTCCCCTTGTTCCCCCCGCTCTCACACTTCGCGTGACACTGGGCAACCATATTTATTGTATGTGTCTGTAAGCAAGCCAAGAAACATGCAAACACGCTGCTTGGCCAGAGCAGAGAGAGAGGGAGTTGGCCAAAAATGAAATGGAAAGCGCGACCAGGTGAACAAACACAGCGAGCAATTCGCACGTGTGTGTCGCAGTTATTGGCAACTCTTAGCTGCAGTCCTTGGCCCCATCAAATAGAGATGGCAGCGTGAGCAGCAGTTATTACTGTAGGGCAAGAAAAGAACACGCAGTAACTACTGTAGTGAAAAGTAGGAAGGTTTAAATATAGACAATCCCTAGATGTGAGATAGAATCTTAAACAGGAGCCACTACTGTAGTTTCAGTAAAGACCAGTTGCTTATCAAGGAGTTACTACTGTAGTTACTGTTACTGAGGTTTAAGCAGTTCTTTGCACAGCTACTAAAAATGATATAGCTACCAGTGGCTCATCAGAGAGTTACTACTGTAGGGTATAATAGGCTATTTCCACGACCACTCACATTTGCCACATTTGCTCACATTTGAATGTGCCTCACGACCAAATGTGAAACTGTTAAGACACTTAAAGCAAAGCAGCTGTTCGGCTTCTGTGCACAAATTATAAAAAGCAAACAATAACAACATTTTATTATATATTATGATATTATAATTGGCGCAAATTTAATGCCTACCGAATTTATTGATGAAAACAGCTGGTTAAGGTGATTATTGCTTTTTTTTACGAGCTTATCGATAAACATCGCGTGTTCGATAAAAAAATACTGAAATTCACAGGGTCGAATGACAAAAAATCGGCTCATTCATTATGAATGAGCCAAAATGATCATTCGGATTTTGTACTGAAATGAAGTCCACATTTCGGCCAAATGATGAAAATGGCGTCGAATGAGCCAAATGTGCTGTCGTAGAAATAGGCTATAAGAATCTACAAAAATATACAGTAGGTCAAGAAAGTGTTTTGACAAAATCCAAATCCAAAATTTACATCATAATTAACTAAATGACTACAGCTGCTCAAAAATTGTAGCTCTAATCTTGCTAGATACAAAATAGTAAACAGTCGGTCATTAAGAATTACTATTGAAACTATTGTTATTCTAGCAGAGACAAGTTAACTTTCAGAAAGTTTGTAATAATTACTAAAGTAAGTAATAATTACAAGTTATTACACCAAATAGCCTCAACTGTTTTATATTTCGACCAACGATAGTTTTGCCTCACTCAGTCATCTCTAGCCCAAGCAATCTTTCATCTATAGCAACTACAAAAGGGAGAATGCGATATCGGAAGATTGGGAGCTCAACAACTTAAACGACTTGGGGGCCATCTAAATAATTAAATACCAATGACACTTAAACGTAAATCATGAATTTTGCAAGGGATCCATGGCCACGTGCAGGAAGCAGCGACACAGAAGGGACTCGAAAGAGACACAGAAGTGGATACAGAAGGGATACAGAAGGGATACAGTTGGGGACACAGCCTCGATAAGGCATTAAGCAAATGGCAAAGGCTTTAAGCCAGAACGGGAGACTGTCGCCCAACCATAAACAAAGACTGGAAAATGTCAACGCCGGCGGAAACAACACCCAAAAAATTACTGTAGCAAAATGTTGTACAAGTTTCCGCTCCGAGTCAGAGCTTCCTGCAACAAGAGCAACAACGGCAACAGCAATTGCAGCTGCAACAAATTCCCAGCTGGCGAGCTCTAACATTTTCAGCACTAACAACAACAACAACAACAGAAAGAATAGAGAGAACAATAAAGATAAAAACAACAACTATGTAGATGTATGTGCAACAATTTGTTGCTAGCAGACAAAAGGCAAAGTCAATGTCGACTGAGTTGTCAACGCTGTTTAAAGTCGCCTTAATTGCAGTTGTTGTTCTAGTTCTTATTGTTGCTGTTGCTGTTGTTGTTGTTGCTTCTCTTTTTTATGGCTGCCGTGTCAGAGTCACCGCCTGCAGCACATGCATAAAATATGCTGCATACTTCGTGGCGCACGGCAGAGCACAGTGAGTGCCAAAAGGCTGGCAACGTCGCCATCGCTGCTGCCTTTCATGCTGTTAATTATTATTATAGACGTGTGAGTGTCCATCTGTCTGGCTTGTCTGGAGCAGGCACAGTAGCTGCTCCAACGACCCAAGCGACCACATGCAATAAAACAGCACTTAGACAACGACATAGACATCCACACACACACTCGTACAGAGACAGCGACAGCAAAGGTAGACAGACATTCTGCATAGACGTTGTCTGGTCCGTTTGAACCGCTTGGCCTGGCCAAAATAGTCAAACGGCGCACCGGGGAATACTTTACCAAATTGCACAGCCCAATCTCACCCCAATACTAACTTCAACTCATACCATTCTTTTCTATTCAACCTTTGGTTAGACATCACTCGCATCCTTGGCCACTCATTTGACTACACGCTTTTGTCGTCCTTTCATCTCTATAAATATTTTTGCACTTAGTCGCCTTACACGTGTCGCTGTCCATCTCTCTCACTCCTCTACAATCACTCACTATCTTTTTCTCTCTTTCTCTGTGTATGTGCATGTCGTTTTGTCAACGTCTACGTGTTCCATTTAACCATTTAGCTATTATTTATCTTTTCACCATACCTTAAAAGCGTAATCCGAATTGCCATTTAATCTAATTTTAAAAAAAAAAAAAAAAAAGAAAAAGCTCAAATATTTAGTATCCTTTGTACTACATAAAGCTAGTAGATATTGTTGAAAAACTTTATAAAAATTAAATTAAAAAACAGCTTATGCGATAACCTGTTTTTCGAACTATAGTTTTTATGACAGCTATATGATAGAGTCATTCCAATTCGCTAAAAATTGAGACAAGATCTATAAGACAGAGAAATATTTGGTATCCGTGAAATTTAATCAGATAAATTCAACACTCACAAAGTCTACTAAGCAGCCACCTGATTTTTATTAATTAACCCTGTCATATCTATAAGTAATAGTAAACGAATTCTTCTAATTTCTTAATTTAATCTTACTAGTACTTTAACAAGCAACTGTTCAAAGTCTCAGCAACATAACTTTTAGCAGACCCTAGTTCAAATAGATCAGACCTTTAATAATAATACTATCCATTCTGTATTAATATCCAAAAGACATAGCAAGCAATCATTATCGGAACTTGTAATGTTTTCAATGCATAATTAAAACATTTAACTGCTTTTATAGCTCATTCAAAAGTTTTACCAACAATCTCTAGCCAATCTGTTCGTTGTTCATTGCAGTCATCGCCAAGTGATTACCAATTTCATTTGATCTGCTGCAACAGTTCTCATAGTTAAGTAGTACTTGTGGTAATTGTTATTCTTTGGTACCAAATCCAGCTAAGACGTTGCGAGCCAGCTTATCGTATCCGTAGTTACCCTCTCAAAGGGAAGTGGGTGCATTTAAAAGACATTATTGGGTTTCGCTTTTGTTTTATTTTGCAGGTGCGCTAATCGCCGGCTAAGCTGGCCGGAACCGACCAAGTAGCTGGCTAAAAGTCAGCTAATTAGTTGACACTTTGTCGTGGGCCACTTAATTAGCCTTTGCTGCAGTTTGCCTTCAACTCCAGCGAGTTGACTGCCGTTTCTCTTCTCTTCTCCCTTCCACTTTCCACCTTCCCCCTTTTTGGCTGCTCCTTTAGTAAAGTACTCCCCGCACATACAAATTGTTGGCGGGGACAACTGCATTCCAGTTGCGTAACAGAAATGGGCGCCAATTAAAGTTGGCGTCTGGTTCGGAGTCGGCAACGACATTGGCGCCATCCAAAACTTCGTGGGGTATATTTAAACTTTTTGCCATTGTTTGTGTTGTTTTTGGAATTTGTATGTATGATTTTAATTCCATTAAAATTCGCGGATAGCATGCAAAATAAATTTACAAAAATAATAATTGTGAACAGCAGAAAAAAGACAGAGTGAAACAGAGAGAGAGAGAGAGAGAGAGAGAGAGTAAAAGTTGAGGTGGTTGTCACAATTAAAAATATTTTCATTGCTAATACATTTTGCTTGCAATTTTATTCAGATTTCTCTTTTCATTATTATTGTAGGTTTTTTCCATTATTTTTATTGTTTTTTATTGCTGTGCGTTGCGCTAATTAAATGTGTAAATTTTTTGAACTTTTTAATTGAATGCGACAAATGTCTACAAAAATTAAGCGAAACAAACAGAGCACAAAGGATTGTCAGGATTCTATTTAGTTGGAGTTGGAGTTGTTGTTTTTGTTTTGAGTGCTGTTGAAGCTGCAACTGCTGCTGTTGTTGTTGTTGTTGTTGTTATTTTGTTTATAACAAAAGCTCATCAACAATTTTTAGTTCACTGAAAAAAGAGTCGGCAAATAAAAAATTCAAGCAAATAAAGCAACAAATTGTTTAACAAATGCAATCTAAACAAACAATATGTGCAAATGAGGACAATGTGTATACGTGTATCTCTGTGCTTGGCATAATAATATATAGTTTGTTATAATCAACTCTCGGATAAAACAGCATAAAAGCATAAAATAAAAGTAATATTTCGACATTTGACAATGCATATTCGATACTCAATAAATTGGCATGTGATTGTGTTTGGGAAGGAGGAGTCAGGCAAGTACAAAACTTAACTATTCCTCTTTGTTCTCCACTGCTGGCACCTCCCAATACTGCTCATCCTGATGCTGCTCATCCTTCTGCAGATTCCGGAAGCTGGTATACTTCAACACGGCGCCTGTAACAAGTTGAACAATTAAATTTGCGGGTAATTAAAGATTCAATTTGTATACGCACCTGCCAAGATACCGCCTCCGATGGCAATGAGCAGCGTTACGGCAATGCCAAATAGTTGATAGCCAGCTTGTGTGCTGGCATTGCGTCCCAGACCCTGAAGATGGGGAGGATTAGCTTGCGAAGGTACATAATCAATGGCAGCTGTTAACTTACGCCCATAATTTTGGTAGCTGTGCTATTGTTGCCCGCCATGGCTGGGAAAATGTCCTGCAGCTCGGATTGATAGTCATCTGCGGTGACCATTGAAGCATAGATAGCCGAGGCAACGGCTGAGATGAGGGCCGGCATGCCGTGTAGATTGTGTACGCCACAGGTGTCGTGCAGTCTCAGGTTGCTGCTCAACCAGGGCTGCAATTCACATGGAATATATCTTATTAAAGCACCTACAAAGTTACCTAATTAAACATTATAAAGGTGAAATATGCAGCTGCATTTCCGCTGGGCTGCTGTTTGGTCATTTCAAAAAAGCGTAAATTTATTTACACCACGGAATTTGGACCCGGAACGAACGCGACAACCGGCTACAAAATGGCACCAGCGGCAACGTCGGGCCAACAAACTTTACTCATTAGCGTCACATTTTTGCACTAGGCGCACTAATTAAAACGCAGTAGGCGACACCACGGTGCAGACTCGGGTCCAGAGTGCGAATGCTGGACAAAACTCAAACTGAAAACTGAAAACTGGCAACTGGCAACTGAAAAATCTAAAACCCAAACTCAAGCTAGTGCCTGCTAGCTAGGCATTTGAATAGCGACTCATGTTTGTATGGATTACATAGGTCTGTGTGTAGTTCGGCAGTGCGGATGTGGCCCCATTAGTCTGCTCCTCTTTTTTTGCCACTATATTTGTTTCTTTTTACACCCTGAGTCCATTGAAAATGTGTAAAAAAGGGTATAATGTGTTTGGCAAAATGTATGTAACAGGCAGAAGGGGGAGTGGCAGACCCCAAAAAGTATATATTCTTGATCAGAATCAACAGCCGAGTCGATTGAGCCATGTCCGTCTGTCTGTCCGTCTGTCTGTCCGTCCGTCCGTCTGTTTGAAAGCGTCGATCTCAGAGACCATAAGAGCTAGAGACTTTAAACTTGATAAGTAGAATCCTAAATACCGTACGCAGATCAAGTTTGTTTTTTTTATTTGGATCGGACCTCTATATCATATAGCTGCCATAGGAACGTTACATCGAAAATAAAGTTTAAGTATGAAAAACTTCTTGGTTTTTTGAGATATCTCAACCAATCCAAACTTGGTAAAAAGCGGCAAACTATATCATATAGCTACCATGGAGACGCTCAGTCGAAAATCAAGTTTTAGTATGAACAAATATTTTGTTTTTTTTTTAATATCTTAACCAAACTAATAGAATGTGCATTTAATTGGGTTTCGTCCATCTTGGCCGAAGTTCGTTTAAATCGGTCGACTATATCATGTAGCTGCCATAGAACCGATCGGTCAAAAATCAACTTTAAGTTTGAAAAAGTTTTTTGTTCTCTGAGATATCTTAACCACACTGTTAGAATATGCATTTAAGTTGGTTTTGTACATTCTGACCAAATTTGGTTTAGTTAATATCCATACATCATATAGCTGCCGTAGAAACAATCGGTCGAAAAATAACTTTCAGTACTGAGTATGTGGGCACAGGGTATCCTACTGTCGAGCGTGCTCGACTGTAACCGCCCACTTGTTCCTCTTTTTTTTTGGGAGGGGGGTGTAGTCGCAGTCGTTCAACTTACGGTTAAATAGCGATAGCCGAGCACCGAAACCGTGCCGGCGATAATGCCAATTAAGACAGCGCCGTGAGCGCCGAGCAGCAAGTTGCAAACGGTGCCAACGGCAACACCACCGGCCAGTGTCGAGTTCTGCACGTGCACCATATCCAATTTATTCTCATGGCTGACAAGTGCGGATACAACGAAGGTGGTCACTGCAAGAGAGAGAGAGAGAGACGGAAGAGAGAGAAAGAGTGAGAGGTAAATAAGGTTACAACAACATCAACAGAAAGGGGCACACTTCCAGTAGGCTGCTCTGCCTTTTCAACGAGCTCCACTTCAAGAGTTCTAGTTACGATTTCAATGGGTTGTCCTCACTCTGCACTGCTGGCCGATTCGAAGGACCTTTCATGGCTTTCGTATATTTGGCAATAGACACTTACCACTGACTACTGCCTATTGCAATGTGATTGATAGCCATTTTGTGTTACATTTTGTATACAACATTAATTAGCCACATTTTTGTACAGTACAGTACAGTACAGTAATTTAAAGTGTCATTTTATACTATTTGGTGCACCAGAAGTTAAATAAAAGTGAAACCCCAAGATTAAAAAATTTTGAAAAAAGTATTTTTTCCGAAAATGCAAAGGGGGGAGTACATGATATTCAGCGGCAAAATTCGAAAAATAATTTTTTATTAAATAATAATTATTTTTAAATGCAGAACCAATGAAGAGGCCAATCCATGATCAAAATGACATTCTGATTCAAAATCGGTTAGGTTTTGACAAAGTTATGAAAGTTTGAAGTTGGTCGAACCTTTGACCTAGCAACTTTACAAGTCAAATTTTTGTACAATTTCAGCATGATTTTTTACAAAAAAATCAAAGGTTTCAGAATCAAATTTAAAGTGTCGTTTTATACTAATTATGATATAAGGAGTTGAATAAAAGTGAAATCTCAAGATTTAAAATTTTGAAAAAAATATTTTTCCCGAAAATGCAAAGGGGGGAGTACATGATATTAAGCGACAAAATTCGAAAAATAATTTTTTATTAAATAATAATTATTTTTAAATGCAGAATCAAGTAAGAGGCCAAACCATGATCAAAATGACATTCTGATTTAAAATCGGTTAGGTTTTGACAAAGTTATGAAAGTTTGAAGTTGGTCGAACCTTTGACCTAGCAACTTTACAAGTCAAATTTTTGTACAATTTCAGCATGATTTTTTACAAAAAAATGAAAGGTTTCAGAATCAAATTTAAAGTGTCGTTTTATACTAATTATGATATAAGGAGTTGAATAAAAGTGAAATCTCAAGATTTAAAATTTTGAAAAAATATTTTTCCCGAAAATGCAAAGGGGAGTACATGATATTAAGCGACAAAATTCTAAAAATAATTTTTATTAAATAATAATTATTTTAAATGCAGAATCAAGTAAGAGGCCAAACCATGATCAAAATGACATTCTGATTCAAAATCGGTTAGGTTTTGACAAAGTTATGAAAGTTTGAAGTTGGTCGAACCTTTGACCTAGCAACTTTACAAGTCAAATTTTTGTACAATTTCAGCATGATTTTTTACAAAAAAATGAAAGGTTTCAGAATCAAATTTAAAGTGTCGTTTTATACTAATTATGATATAAGGAGTTGAATAAAAGTGAAATCTCAAGATTTAAAATTTTTAAAAAAATATTTTTCCCGAAAATGCAAAGGGGGGAGTACATGATATTAAGCGACAAAATTCGAAAAATAATTTTTTATTAAATAATAATTATTTTTAAATGCAGAATCAAGTAAGAGGCCAAACCATGATCAAAATGACATTCTGATTCAAAATCGGTTAGGTTTTGACAAAATTATGAAAGTTTGAAGTTGGTCGAACCTTTGACCTAGCAACTTTACAAGTCAAATTTTTGTACAATTTCAGCATGATTTTTTACAAAAAAATGAAAGGTTTCAGAATCAAATTTAAAGTGTCTTTTTACACGAATTATGATATAAAGAGTTGAATAAAAGTGAAATCTCAAGATTTAAAATTTTGAAAAAAATATTTATCCCGAAAATGCAAAGGGGGGAGTACATGATATTAAGCGACAAAATTCGATAAATAATTTTTTATTAAATAATAATTATTTTTAAATGCAGAATCAATGAAGAGGCCAAATAATGATCAAAATGACATTCTGATTCAAAATCGGTTAAGTTTTGGCAAAGTTATGAAAGTTTGAAGTTGGTCGAGCCTTTGACCTAGCAACTTTACAAGTCAAATTTTTGTACAATTTCAGCATGATTTTTTACAAAAAAATGAAAGGTTTCAGAATCAAATTTAAAGTGTCGTTTTATACTAATTATGATATAAGGAGTTGAATAAAAGTGAAATCTCAAGATTTAAAATTTTTAAAAAATATTTTTCCCGAAAATGCAAAGGGGGGAGTACATGATATTAAGCGACAAAATTCGAAAAATAATTTTTTATTAAATAATAATTATTTTTAAATGCAGAATCAAGTAAGAGGCCAAACCATGATCAAAATGACATTCTGATTCAAAATCGGTTAGGTTTTGACAAAGTTATGAAAGTTTGAAGTTGGTCGAACCTTTGACCTAGCAACTTTACAAGTCAAATTTTTGTACAATTTCAGCATGATTTTTTACAAAAAATGAAAGGTTTCAGAATCAAATTTAAAGTGTCTTTTTACACGAATTATGATATAAAGAGTTGAATAAAAGTGAAATCTCAAGATTTAAAATTTTGAAAAAAATATTTATCCCGAAAATGCAAAGGGGGGAGTACATGATATTAAGCGACAAAATTCGATAAATAATTTTTTATTAAATAATAATTATTTTTAAATGCAGAATCAATGAAGAGGCCAAATAATGATCAAAATGACATTCTGATTCAAAATCGGTTAAGTTTTGGCAAAGTTATGAAAGTTTGAAGTTGGTCGAGCCTTTGATATAAGGAGTTGAATAAAACTGAAATCTGAAGATTTAAAATTTTGAAAAAAATATTTTTTCCGAAAATGCAAAAGGGGGAGTACATGATGTTTAACGAAAAATTTCGAAAAATATTTTTTTGCTAAATAATAATTATTTTTAAATGCCGAATCAATATATAGACCATAAAATGATCAAAAAGACATTTCGCATGAAAATCTGGTTAGTTTTGACAAAGTTATGCAAGTTTAAAGTTTGGTAAATCTTTGGTCTAGCAACTTTCAAGTCAAATTATTTGTTAATTTTGTTAATGTAAAAATTGTGCTCGAAATAAAACGGAGTACATTTAATTAAAACGAACTTAATTCCCACAAATCTCTAGAATAAAGCGAAATGTGGTCCAATATTTATCTTCATGGCACATTGCTAGCAGGTTTCAAAGCCAGGGGCGTGAATAAGTCATGCAGGGATCAGCTTAATATGTAAGTGAATGTTTATTATATGGCATACAAATAATAATTAAGAGACAAGTTGCCATCGCAATATAATATGCTTAGGGTGAAAGCTGGATCCAGTTGGAGCAAATACTCGTAGCATGCTCTTAAATCATCCAAGTGGAGCAAATGGGAAACACAAGCCGCAATTCTCGGTCACAACCGCAGTTCATAAACACAAAACTAATAAAAATGTAAACAAGGATACACAGAGACGAGTCTTGTCGTCCTGTTGTCCAGGCAACATCAGAGAGGGAAGAGGGGAATAGGGACATACTTCAGTTTATTACCCAGGCAAACATAAATCTGCGCAAAAATAACACTAAATACTTAAAAATCTCCATTTTATGGCGAAACATATGTTGCAGCCATAATAATTTGCATAAATTAGTTAATACGGAACGCCGCTCGGTTTCTGTGGCAAGTGCAAATAAGCAGCGCAAATCACAACAACAGCAGCAACAGCAATGAAACCACAGCAATTTCAAAAACAGCTTTTGACATTGTCCAGGCGACACAACAATATTACCGAGAACAGCAAATGCTGGCTTAAAAATCAATTAAACAGCATTTTTACAGCCGGTCCCCAGGATTTTGTCGGAGTCGAGACTAAACCAAAGCAAAGCTAAGGCAAGGCCAAAAGCAACCGAGATTCGGGGCGTCAGTTGTTGTTACTTGTTGTTGTTGTTATTGTTGTTGTTGTTATATGTGTTGTTGTCGCTTGCACATTTAACAATTTAAATTAACGCCAATGGTGTCACTTGTGACTATAAAATGTGTTTTGTGCTTAACATTGTTGGCCAATGCGGGCAGCGGGCAGCGGGCAACAACCATACTGACCATGGCCAGAAGCAGAAGCAGAAGGAGACTCGGTATCAGAGCCAAGCTCGCTTCGAACTTGGTGTGAAAACAACAACTGGGGCGTATTTTGCTGTTGGCGCCGCATTTGGACACCAAATGGCGTCGTCTGCTATGCATGTCGCAACACCCGCATGGCCAACACACACACACACACTCTCACACCCAGACACAAGTATGACACACCCACAAGAACGCCTCTAATTTCAGCATTGAACTGAATCCCAGCTTTAGTTTAATTAAGGCAACAACTAGCGAGCCAAGTAACTGGCCACTGAACGGGACATACAGGACAAACGGCCCAGAGCGACGGCAATGGCGGCGTCCCACGTTGACTCAACTAATCGCACATCCTTCCGCATAAAATGTCCCTGCCAGACACCCCTTAGCCCTTTTGGTCCTGCCTAGGTATTGTAACATTGCAGTGGGGTATATCGATGAGCCTATGTGACTTTATAATAAAGATGTCCCTTGGGCACATTATTTACTGTATCTGTTTATAATATTAATAAGCTAAGCAATAAGTATGAGAATACATATATTTTGCAACTCTTCTGGCGGACATTTATCATATAATATGCAACTTTTTATTTGCTTGAAAGGATTTAAAAAAATGCAACCCAAATTTTTACCAATGCAGTCTTCCATAAAGAGTACTTCGAATCTAGTCATTTATATTATTCATATCTTAAAAAAAACTTTTCATTATTTGAATTAACATGTTATCATATTAAAAATTAAAAATATTAAATTAAAAGCAAATTTACAAAACCAATCTATTTTTTTATTATAGGAGCTTTACAGTCTTGATTATAAGTTCAGTTGAAAACTTTTCCAAATGAAACCTAAGTATTTTTAATTTTATATTTTATTTTCATTTAATTAAACTCAATTAAATTTAGAGAGTATTTAAAGTGCAACTTGTTTTATCCAAGCTTGTTCTGATGTGTCCTATGTTGCTGTTTAGGTGTTAGCTGCGTTGTTGCAACGTGAGGGCTTTAATATCATGGCCAGGCTGAGACCACAGCCGTCCCAGTGTCGCCGCCATAGAGAGTCATGAGCCCAGTCCCAAACCTGGACACAAACCCCAACCCGGAAGCAAACCCCAACCCGCTTCTCAAGCCGAACTAGCTCCCAAATGCTGCTTGCAGCTTGGCTTATCTCAACTGTTGTTGTTGTTGTTGTTTTTGTTGTTGTTTTTGTTGTTGTTGTTGCTTGTTGTAGTCGTTGCCAGGCGCCCTTTGTATACATTTAATTTGTGTTTTGTTATTTACATTAACCGAGCGAGGCAACAGCAGAGTTTTCCCTCCCCACCCTTTTGCTACTTGGGTTGTTTTTGCTTTTAGCACATTTTCTATATATGTTGTGTACGACATGGCCATGGTCAAACATAGTTGACCCACACAGACACACGGACACATGGACAGCTGAATGCTGGACAGTCTTCTACTGCTTCTTCTCCTGCTCCTGCTCCTTCCCTGCCTGCTCTCAGTTCTCAGCTCTTGGGCCGTTTTTATGTGCGCTACGTGCTCAAAATAAATTTTCAAATGTGTTAACGAAACTATTTGACATTTAATTAGTTTGTGAGTTGCATGCATAAAGATTTTTGCACTGAATGCGAATGGCACTGAGCTCTTAACCTTTTCAATTTCAATGCTTAGCGACCAAGTTAATAGGCTCGCCAACATTATAATTAACGCAGCTGGTCAGCATATAAGAAATATATATATGAAAGAAAATGGAGAAATCTAGGCCTGCCTACCACTTGAGCCAACTAATTGCCCGAACAGAGCTGTGTGGCACGTGACTCACCTGTTGCCGCGGCTAATGATAGGAACGTGTTCAAAATGGCGCGTTCTCCGCCGGATCCTTCAGCCAGCACCGAGTTAAAGCTGGGCCAGTAGACCCACAAGAAGGTGGTGCCGATCATTGCGAATATGTCGGACACATAGTTGGCTCCCTCATGCTTGCCAGCATCATTCTCATCCTTGGCCGGACGCAGCATCATGGCCACGGCGAGGCCAAAGTAGGCGCCAAAGGCATGAACCGTAATGGAACCGCCGCAATCGCAGATCTAAACAAGTCACAAAGGACACGGCTAAGACTACGGGGTTAGTAATGGATTAATGGACTTACACTCAGCACATTGAGCGCCAGATACTCGTTGGCCGCAAACAGAGCCACCTCAAAGATGGACATGCAAAGCAGCTGGATGGGCGTGGTGCGTCCAAGGAGTGCTCCCATGCTGATTAAAGGCACGGCAGCTGCAATGTCCGCATCGATGATGTTTTCCAGCGAAAGGCTGCCAGCAAAAAAAAGAGAGAGAGAAAGAACTTGTCACAACTCAATAAAAAGGATAAAAAGGGACTTTTGTCTCTGTTTGTTTGCAGTTTCACTTAGCCTAAGTAGCGCGTTAGACGTTCATACACTACACTGATAAAAAAAACTGTGCTAAAATCAAACACTATTAGAATGTTTTTATTATAAGAATAAATGTTTTTAAAAAATTAAGTCAAGATATATAATTTTTATTCCTGTTTTATATTTTGATATATATACCAATTTATTCTGGCTTGGTTATTTCTTACTGTGTGTTTTTCCTTGTAACAAGTGGGACTCGAACCGCCGTCTGCCTGCTGCTTTCAACTGAAACTGCGATTCTTACTAGAGCACCACGTTTCCTCTACTTGTTTCGTATGAAATAGTTCATTTACATTTTTACTTTCCTAGCAATTTAAGATTATTATTCTAGTACTAAGAACTTCGATTGCTTAGATTAATATTCTTAGTATTAATATAATAATCTTAAAATGGTCTTAATTTAATGAATTGGTCTTTTTTTCAGTGTAACTTAAAGTAATTGCATGAATTCATTACCGCTTTCAGTAATTTCTCTTAATTTCCATCAGAACACCAGTCAGTTAGTAACTTCTGTATGCAATTTATTCATGTCCTTTGTGCAATTATTTAGATTGGCAGCTCGCATTTGTTGTTATAAACTCACCCGATTTTGCCATCTTCCATGTGAAGGAAGCCCTTCATCAGCACAGCCCACTGTATGACCAAAGCGGACATGAACAGAGTGTAACCTGTAGCGCTGTATCCATATTTACGCAAAAAGGTCATCAGAAATCCAAAGCCAATAAATATCATAACCTGTATGTCCTGGAACTCTATAAGTACAAAAGGAGGTGAAAAGGGAATTAGTTCGTGCATGAGAGGGTTGACTGTATTGGCGCCTTGGCACGCTTATTAATTGAGTCAAGTCGTTTCAATTAGTGGCCCAATTGTCTGCTGCCAAAAGTCAATTGCATTGAGATTGATGTCACCATGGCGAACGGGAACGGTGGCCGAGCAGAAGCCATAGGAGAGCACGGCATCGAATCACCCTGGAGCCGAGCAGCTCTTAATATGTGTGTGTATCGGTGTGTGTGTATCGGTGTGTGTGTGCAATTAGTGTGAAATACGGTTTAATTTATTTATTATGAATTGCAACAAGTTGTTTACAGACGCATTTGCATAAATTGAAATTAATGACTTTAATTATTCATTTGTGTGCAGCTCATTCCGTCCCACTGTTTCGGTTCTCTCGGTTCTCGATACGATACAGTGGGGTATGATTCGGTAGAGTTCGGTTTTTGGGCTCTCGTCGCTTGCCCATTGTGGCAAAAGTAATTAATGCAATTGGTGCCGCGGGACTTCAAGGAGACTATGCGAAAAATAACTTCATTTATTTATGAGCCGCCAACACTTGGCAAAGGCAACAGCAAAAGCTCTACATTCAAAACATGGCAACTAATGCAACTGGAATGGGTAATAGCCTTAACAGTCTCAAAGCCATTTCAATATCAAGGATTAAATGTACATTTTTAGCAGGAGCTTTATGCCTGCTCACCAGCTTCTCTTCAGCTCTAATTAATTTTTGATCATCAATATTACGCTTGAACTGTTGACGTTTCTTGTTATTTTTTAGACATTTTCAAGGGGTCAGAATATGTGTGGTTTGCAATGTGGGTAAAATTAAAATAAACAGTTGAATAAAATATTCAAAAAATGATAAAGGCTAAAGCATAAGTCAACATCGATAAATGAGCTGAATAAGTTACTTATTAATATAACAGAAGAAAGAGGTTTTCATTCAGAATTTATGGACAGAGATGGTAAGCTTACGAAATGCTCTGCAAAATCATAATAATAAAATATAAGTAAGTAATATTCCCAGAATATAATGATTTAATCTAGTAATGAATACTAGGTTACATTTGCTTAAAAAAAAAAATAATCAAATAAGAATATAAATAAATATTAAAATGTGCCTCTTATGTAAATAGCTTTCTTCTTTATTATGTTTCGAAATTTTTTGTATACAATTTAAAAGAAAATAACATGAAGTTTATTTGTCGATAATTAAAATAATTTAATACAATACCTTTGTTTCATTTAATCATAATTTATTTTTTACATTGTTATCTTTTATCATAACATTTCATTTTTATATCTTCTTATGAAGTGGTTTGCATAACCTAGCCTAATTTAAAAGTATTTTATCTGCCTTATCATTCTTATCAGTTCTGATCAGTCGTAATCTTGTAAAACTTCTTTATTATGACGTTTTGATTTGCTACTGACAAGTTTCTTTAACTGTAACGAGTATTTCCCATAAATAAGGTTACATTACGCTATTAATCAGACTCAAGTGAGTCAGTTGTCTTTTGCTAAGAAATCTTGATGGCCTTATCAGTTGTAGATGTCTCGCAATCTCATCATGTGATGGACAGCACCTTAACAGCTGGCAAAGTCCATGCGCTATGCAGATAAAGTTGCCACAAATAAATATCATGTCAACACCGACGGATTAATGAATGGTGTTTAGTTGTCTTTTGAGTGTTGACCGGCAAGTTTGTTGTTTCCCCTTTTTACTTAGCTTGTCAGTCAATTAACATAGTTGTAAATTGTATCACATTTAATGAAACACCCCACAAACAATATATAGTATAGCAATCACACACAGAGTACCCCTTTAGTCATAAGATAAAATTGCTTAAATTTTTCACAACATTGCGACTAATTTTAGAATCAATGGCAAAATTTGCCAATGTTGAATGTTGTGTGTTGGAAAGGGGGATGGGGGGCATATATATTGGCTACTCACGCGGATATTTTGAAACGTGTTCCTTTGCTGATCCAGCGTCTTCAGCTCCGATTGGCGTCGGGAGCACAGCCTTCTCGTAACGCACGAACAGCCAGAATAGAACCAGGAAAATTATTTGCACAATCATCAGGACAATGTAGCCCGACACTTTGCCACCCGGCGTATGCATTGTGGAGTCTCTGTAGGATGTGGTCTCAAAGTCGCAACAAAAAAAGAAATTGTGAAATGCTCGTATAAAACAAGCGATTGGAGATTGTGCAAAGTCCTGGCAAAGTCGAGTGCAGCTCTCTCGCTTGCTCCCAAACACTGCGTCTCTCTCTCGCTCGTTGTGCAGTTGAAATCCGCCTTTGAGGCGCTGCAGCACGCGTGTGGATACGCCGGGGAATTAGAAGCGTAAGTGCCACCAGACAGGAAGTCGATAGCCCCAGCTACACTCTGTCTCTCTCTCTCACTCTCTCACTCACTCTATATCCCTTCTTCAAAATGCACAAAAATTTGTGTGCTTTTTAGTTTTCTAGCACACATACACACACGCACACACTTGCACTCGCGTGATAAGTGATAAGTGAAGAGGCAGGAGGCGGGATTCACATGCACGATCTGTTGCCGCTGAACGCAATGCGCGTACTGATGCCCAGCAGTGTGTGCGAGACTCGTAAGTAGCTGAAAACAGTTCGCAGTTTTCGCTATTTGGCTTGCGGTCAACGGGGCGTATGTGCGATATATCCACGGCGATTTATTCGCATGATATAACTATTTGATTTAATTTGCTTGCTGCTCGTGCAGTTGCTGAATTATTCACTGGCTACCCATAGCCATCTCCACACTCACACACACACACACACTCACACACACACCATTCACATTGAGTGCTTGTCTGCGGCTTCGTAGTTTCTATTTTATTTAAATTGTTTTGTTTTAGCTGCATTGTAATTTCAATTTCAAATCGTTGCTCTTTCCCCACACAACAGCAAAAAAAAAAAAAAAAGAAATGGTCATGTCTTCTGTGGTGTTTAAATTGATTGCTGCATAGTTATTATTATTTCATGTGCAACTTGCAACCTTTAGCTTAAACTTTGATATTTTGATAGACTTGAATTTGATTCATTTATCATTTAGTGAGTATCAGCATCGCATATAGAAAATGATACTACAACTGCATATGTATCTATGTATCTATAATCGCTTAGCTATCTTTTGCTTCTCGCCTCAAAACAATTAGCACGCTGTCAACAGCAATTGGCCAGAAATGGAGCAGCTGATCGCTCGCTGATGATGCAAAGCACCCGACAGACTTCAATTGCTTTGCCCCACTGTCTTCTCTGCCATAACTCGCAGTCATTAACAGTTTTTAGTAGTTTAGTGCGAAATTAATGGGCACATAGAGTCGCATATTCGTGCGAAGAGCTCAAAGATATATGTGGAATGTGTATCGATAAGTGTGAATAAGCTACAGTTTGAGCTATGAATATAAGTGGATTAATAGCGTAAATGCTGCCGCTTCTTAATAAAATATAGATGAATATTTATTATTATTTAATTTATTAAATGCTCAATTTTATCTACAATATTTCCATCTGTTTATCTATAATCTTGAATATAAGTGGATTAATAGCGTAAGTGCTGCAGCTTCTTAATAAAAAATGTATGAATATTTATTATTATTATTTAATTTATTAAATACTCAATTTTATCTTCAATATTTCCATCTGTTTATCTATATTCTTTCGCTCATATTGTTTTCACCTTGCACTCTCTTATTATTTTTAAATATAATAAAAATCAAACAGCATTTAACTAATTACCAATGAAAATAGCATGAAAAATTAAAAAGAGTGTGTAAAATAAATAATAAAACGTGCTCCAAGCAGTCAAGACAGTTGTTGCTGCTTAAATCGGTCGTTGGGGCGTATGATTGATATTTATTTTTTCAACAAACACAAGCACCTGTGTTAAAATTGAAATTCTCATAGCAGGCCAACAATAATAAAAAAAAAAAAGCAAAACAAGGCAAAGTAAAGTAAAGTAAAGTAAAGCAAAACAAACCGAGAAAACGACATAAGAAAATGTGTGAATCCGGCGCAAAAACCGCAAATGTTGCCAGGCACGCGCTCGGTAAATGCTCTTCAGATCTGTGAAACCAACACATACAAAATAAAAAAAAAAAGCAGGAAAAAGAATGGGAAGTTGAAGACTATTGGATTGGGGAGATGTTGTAGCCCTGGTACTATATCAGAGCCATTTGGTTCTTCGTTTTGTTGCTCCAGCTGCCTACGCTACACACACACACACACACACACACTTACACACACTTGATAGGGGATGGTCGGGGAAGTAAGGTACAATTTGCATCCGCAATCACTTTAAATGTTTCCGTTTGAATACGCAAATAAATCGAAAAGGATTTCCAATGAATGCTTATGAGTGTGCACCGTTTTTCCCTCGTCGTCGTCCTTGAAGCTTTGGCAAACCCTTGTTAATGTTGTTGTTTACAACAAGTGTACATGGCTAAATCCGGGCCAAAGCACAACACCAACAACCACACCCACAACAAATGAAAAGAAAAGAAGCAGCAGCAGCAGCAAAAAAAAATGAATTGATAACATTGTAAAACGGCTGCCAAACTGTCAGCTGCTACAGCTCGAAGATGCAACCTCGAGACTCAGTCTAAGTCTCAGTTTGAACCTCAACCTCACAACCTCAGGCGCCAGAGCCGTGCAACTTGTGGCCAGTCTGAGGACAAGCAAAAATCTATGCATCTACGTGTGTGTATGTGTGTGTGTGTGTACAAGTATTCTTTGGGTTTTTAGCTGAGCCATAAATAAATATGAGCGAATGTGCTCTGACACTGCAACGGGGCAGCAATGTGGACGATATGTTGATAAACTTTAACACCACAAGCCGAGCACAACACACACACACAAACAAATCACACTAAGACACAATTCTAAATACCCACACTGATAAAAAAAATGTTCTAAAATCAAGATTTTGGTCTCAGAACTTAGATTTTTGGTCTAAAAAATGCGTCGAGAACATAAAATTGTCAAATTCAGAGAACACATCTTGATTTTAAGTACATTTTAAATAAGTTCTTATTTTAAGAATAAATGTTCCTAAAATTAAAATAAAAATCGAAAAATAAAATAAATAAAATATTCATATTTAAAGAACAAAATATTTAATATGAATGTTCTTGATTTTAGAAGTTGGTCTTTGTTTTCAGTGCATAACTTAATAAAATCTGCGGGTGCTTTTTAGGAAGGAAACGCTTTCAACCTGGCGTCCAAATAAAGTAGAAAGCGTATTTAGGAATTGCCCCTGAATGTTGCTTTAAGCTCGCTGCAGTTGCAACAGTTGCAACAACTGGAACCACAGCAATAAGTAAGAGCTGTAAAGTCGTGTATCCGACTACGATATACCCGCTAATCCATTTTTATTACTTTTATACATGAAATTTAAACTCAAACAGTAAAAAAATTACCTGGTTTTTTTCTTTTCAACTTAAAAGAGTCATGGCTAAAGTTATATTCATTCGATCTTAATGCCATTATGTAAAATAATTACTAAGAGTATGCGAAAGCTTCTGCCAGCAAAAAGAGCGTTTTATCTTAAAAACTGTGAGTTTGATTTAATTTTGGTTGCTCTAGCTATTATAGTCCTTGATATATACTAACTTGAACTTATACTTACAGAGGGACATTACCAGAAAGACTGTCAATGCTGAATAGAATAGAATAGAATAGAATAGAGTCTAACATGCTTCCTTCTCTCTTGTACACATTGCAACGATTTTATTTTAGATTTTTGATATGCATAGGTAAATTTAGTTAGGACATGTTGTATGCTACTTGAAGCAAACCAATACAATATACCCTTTAACTCTATGATTAACGGGTATAACAACGGCAACAGCATCATCATCATCATCATTATTACTGTCGCTGTGCAGGACCAAGTCTTTTGTGTGGCTTTGTTATGCCAACCAAAGTATCCTTCAGCTGGCTGCCTCACTGGCTTTGCAGGCATTTGTATCGCTGGCTCTGCTTCAACCTCTCCCGCTCCCTCTCCCTCTCCCTCTCGCTCACTCTTTTTTTCTATTTTTGTCTGTCACTATGGCGCTGCATCTCGCTGGGGTTTTTCGGCAACTTGGCTCCGTTACACAAATTTCGACTGCCACTGTATGCATGTGTGGTGTAGTTGCTGCTGTTGCTGCTTCTTCTTCTTCAGCCGGTGGTTGCGCCTAAACGATTTGCTTTTTGTCTGTTTTGTGTCAATTTGAAATCCGCTTTGGTTATGCGGCTGCAACTCTACGCTTCTGCTGCTGCCTCACTTTTCCCCTTTCCCCTTTCCCCTCTGCTGTCGCTATAGCAAAGCCTTGCGCTGCGGCAATTGTTGGCATTTACAGCTACTTGGCTGCCATGGCAGCAAGCTCTCTCTCTCTCTCTCTCTCTATCAGTGTGTGTGTGTGGCATGCAACATCAGCTTGAGCTCAAGTGCCGCTGGGGGATTTTTCAATTGCGTTTATAATAAATTTCGATTTGTCAGCGCAAAGCGGACAACTTGCAGCGCTTCGTTGCCAAGCCAAGTAGCGTTAAGTGTCCGCCGCAAGTGGCATCAGTAGCAGCAACTACAACTACAACAGCAACAACAACAACAATAGACAAGTTAAGATACTTTTGCAAATACAAATTACAGCAAGTTATTTGCCTGCCCATATTAAAATCTAATTTCAGCTATAAGATAGCTAAAGTGCCATCACTGACACTCAACTATTTACACACAACGCTTAAAAGTATGCTACAATTTGTAGCACATGCAATGCAATTACTTGTGCCGCCTTAACGTATGCTTAACACTTGTAGATTAACTACTTTGGCTAAGACCAGTTTCAGTTGACAACAAAATGCGCTTCGATTAATAGTTGGACAACTTTCAATCTATCTGTCGTAGACAAGATACATATGCAAAGATAAGACGACAAACTGGATCACAAATCGGCGCCTCTAAATAGCCGTAATAAAAATATCAAAAGCCACGCCAAAAACTGTCGTTCCCCTCAAGTCTCCCTCAAGTCCATTAGAGTGATGATTAGCCATCCAAAATAATTGAATTTACATATCGTTTGTAACAAATAAAAATTTATTCGATTGATTGATAAGAAAAAAAAACGGAAAGAATTTAAAGAGACGTTGTTAATGGGGTTTTATGTGTATCGACTATTTCAGGTGGCGGATTGTTAACTTCTCAATGACAACTTCTACTTCCGCTTGGCCTTTAGGCAATCTCCGTAGCATGCGACGGTGCTGGCTGTACATGTGCTGGCTGTACAGGTTGCACTGGCTGCATTGGCTGCATTGGCTGCATTGGAATGCTGTGTTGCACACTGGGCGTGCGATCAATTGTCTTTGCTGGAGTGTAAGTTGTTGCCTGATCGGGGTCCTTGTCCAAAATGAACTTATACATGATAAAGTAAAGGGCAGCACCCAAAAGCAGCTCGGCAATCGCCACACAAAGAATCACAGCCCAGCCGGGAATGGCAAGTCCAGCTGTAAGAATAGAAATCGTTAGTAATTTTCATTTTATTTCAATTTTAAATTAAATATTATCTAAAATAATTGTTACATTTAAATCTAAACTAATATATAGCTGACCTAGTTATCTCAGAATTAAATTATGTATTGAAATTTAATTTTTAATATTGTTTAAATTTATTTAATTTATTTATTTATGCATTTTGTTTGTTAATAAATAATTTAGGCATTCGAGCTATCAATTTTTGTGATCTCTTTTTAATCGACGTTAAATAACTTAATAATTAAGTAAACAAATAAAACATATAGCTAACTTACTGAAGTATCTGCGAGTGAGAGTGCGTCGACCGCGATTAACGCGTCGTGTGGCATCCGTTTCCTGCATGCAACAAGCGAGCAGAACTGCAAGTAAATAACAAAAATAATAATAATAAATATTCAATAATTTACTAAAGACATAATGCAAATATTTAAAGAGCGCGCTGAATCGTGTGTGGTCTCTGACTCTAAGGTATCTCTCTCACATCATATCACACATCGGATCACATCACACATCATATGTAATGAGGCAAACAAAAAACAAAGAGCAAAATGCGAGAAACGGAACGGAACTCATTGAAAACGACGCTAACCATTCATCAAACAGTTGAAACTGACATTCTTCTTATTTGTCCGAAGAGTTGTTTAAATATTAATAATTAATTATTAAGAAAATGTTTAACAGCAAAGGCAAAAAAAAACAACAACAAAATAGCTTAGCGCGCGCGCCAAGTTCGATGATAAATCAGATAAACACTTGACCAAGGGAAGCGGGGCGATTGAGAAGTTGTCGTAAGAGACTGAGAGGGGGAGGGGGGGTCTTTGTTTTGGCATATTCTGCCATTGTTTCCATTCCGGATGTCAGTTTTGATTATCTGCTCGCTTCTCAGGCACAGTTCAATGTATTTCTCATAGTTTTCATGTTAATTTTTGAACTTGCCATTTATTAATTTAACTATCGATTTGAAACATTTTGAATAGCAAAATCAACATGGCCAAAATGCCATGAAAGGGACACTCGACCGCTAACCAAAAACTAATTGTTTTTCCATATTTCATAATTTATACGGTGAAATGATTATTATTGTTGGGCTTGGGCCACATCCGGTATTAGCAATGTACCATTACATTCAGCCTTAACCAAATTAAATATTTATAGAATAAATTCAAATATAATAGCCAAAATGAAATAAGCAATTCCAAGTGAAATTATATTTGAGCTCTTTAAATAATATAAAACAAATTGTGTTGGCCTAATTAATTTTTTGGATGAAGGTTACACAAAGCTTTTTGCTTATTTTATTTGAGGGGGAATGGAATTCTTTAAGTTTTCGACCTATACAAAACGTTGTAAGAAGCATTTAGTTTTCCAACATTTTCTTATCTAAAAATTAACCTTACAAAACATTTTACACTAATTTTAGAGGTCTACGAATATTTATTAGTCACTACAAACAAATACGAGATTGGGACAGCGATGAGTAAACCAAGTTTATCAGCATTAATGTTGGTCATAACGCAACGCGACTGATAAGAGCACATTTTTGTAGAGTTTCCACTTGTTGTGGATTCCATTTTCATTGTTTCACTTGATGACACACATTTTATTATTTATTTGTTACTCATATTCCTTAAGTTGAATCAGCGATGTACAAGATATTTTTAAATCTTAATTGTTATATATAAATGGAAGGCAGTTTTTTTTTTTTTTAATTAGATCTGTATTTTTTTTTTTTTTTTTTTTTTTTTTTTGTTTAGACTGGTAAAAACACATTTAAAATAACATAACGGTGAGTAAAATAAGATCTGTATTTACACTATTCCACTTGTTTTGTAACCTATTTGCATTCAGTATATTTGAATCCAAAAAAATGTAAAAAACACTTCGCAAAATACATATAACACTCTTTAATTAAAATCATAGTTACATTTTCACACTCTCAATTATTTTACAAAACATTACCTAGACATATCACCAAATAGGTGGAATACTTTTTTGGCCACATCATATTCATTCGATATATTAATTTGGAAACTTCAAAATAAACTTTTAAGCGTTTCGAATTCAAGGCAAATTGATCGCCAAAGTGTAAAGTGAAACTAAAGTTGAAAACCTGTGCGTTATTTTACCGAGCGACAGGTAAGCTTATCTTATCAGCAAGTTTTTATCGTAATATGACTGTTTCATATAAGATAAGATTAAATTGGATGCTTTCTGGGCTTGCGCAATGTAGTTAAGGGTGAGAAAATAATAATAATAATTATTTTTAGACCCCGTACTTAAAAAAAAGTACAGGGGTCTATTAGGTTTGTTTTAATGAATATGTGCGTAACTGGCAGAAGGAGGCGTGGCAGACCCTATAAAGTATATATATTCTTGATCAGCATCAATAGCGTCTGTCCGTCTGTCTGTCTGTCCGTCTGTATGAGCGCCTAGATCTCAGAGACTATAAGAGCTAGAGACACCAAACTTGATATGTAGGTTCCTCTAAATAGCAAGCAGATCAAGTTTGTTTTAGAATTTGGCCACGCCCACTTTACCGCGTAAAAATCGACATAGAAAATTTCATATCCAAATTAAAAGAACAATTTAAAAGCTAGTGACCCCAAACTTGGTATGTAGATTACTCTATATTGCAGGCAGATCAAGCTTGTTTCATTTTTCGATCGGACCACTATATCATATAGCGCCCATAGGAACAAATCAAGTTTTAGTATGCAAAACTTTTTTGTTTAATAAGATATCGTAGTCAAACTGATACAATATGCATTAAACTTGGTTTTATATATCCTGTCCAAAGTTGGTTCAAATCGGACCACTATATCATATAGCTGTCATAGGACCGATCGGTCGAAAATAAAGTCTTAGTATGAAAAACTTTTTTGTTTAATAAGATATCGTAGCCAAACTGATACAATATGCATTAAACTTGGTTTTATATATCCTGTCCAAAGTTGGTTCAAATCGGACAACTATATCACATAGCTGTCATAGGACCGATCGCGCGGAAATCAAGTCTTAGTATGCAAATCTTTTATGTTTTATGAGGCATTGTAACCAATCTAATAGAATATGGATTTAAGTTAACTAAATATTTTTTAATTTATTCCATTATTAGTTTTTGCTATAGAAAGTACGGGGTCTCCGACAGTCGAGTTTGCTCAACTGTAGCACCGGCCCACTAGTTTTGTTTTCCAAAAATGTTTCAAAATATTTTAAGAATATGACAGATATGTTTTTGTTTTTTAAAAATGTTTTATTAGTGTTTCGGTTTTGTACTCGAATTATTCATAACTCGTTATCATTGACTAATACGCTTATGTTAGCTTTCAATTGAGTTTGTCAGAGCCATGATACGGCCTCTGGCAATCTCAAATCCTGAGGGTGTAGGTGGGTAAATAGTGTAGGTGCTTAGTGACGGCGGTGCTTGAGACGACGGACAGTCTTGTAACGGTAACCATCATCGGCAAGGACGGTAGCCTCGGCAGGCACATCAATGATGGCAGACTCCTCGGCGACTGGGGGCAGGTACTCGGCGGTGGGGAGCTCGTTGACGTCACGACGATGACGGACCACTACACGCTTGACGGTCTTGTAACGGTAGCCATCATCGGCCAGGGGAGTCTCAACTGCGACTTCCTGGGACTCAGCCTCAACTGGGGGCAGGTACTCGGCGGTGGGGAGCTCGTTGACATCACGACGACGACGGATCACACGACGCTTGATGGTCTTGTAACGGTAGCCATCATCGGCAAGAGGAGTCTCAACAGCGATTTCCTGGGACTCAGCCTCAACTGGGGGCAGGTACTCGGCGGTGGGGAGCTCGTTGACATCACGACGACGACGGATCACAACACGCTTGACGGTCTTGTAACGGTAGCCATCATCGGCCAGGGGAGTCTCAACAGCGATTTCCTGGGATTCGGCTTCAACTGGGGGCAAGTATTCGTTGGACAACTCGTTGACGTCACGACGTTGACGGAGCACACGACGCTTGATGGTCTTGTAACGGTAGCCATCATCGGCAAGAGGAGTCTCAACTGCGATTTCCTGGGACTCGGCCTCAACTGGAGGCAGGTACTCGGCGGTGGGGAGCTCGCTGACATCACGACGATGACGGAGCACACGACGCTTGACGGTCTTGTAACGGTAGCCATCATCGGCAAGAGGAGTCTCAACTGCGATTTGCTGGGACTCAGCCTCAACTGGGGGCAGGTACTCGGCGGTGGGGAGCTCGTTGACGTCACGACGTTGACGGAGCACACGACGCTTGACGGTCTTGTAACGGTAGCCATCATCGGCCAGAGGAGTCTCAACAGCGATTTCCTGGGACTCAGCCTCAACTGGGGGCAGGTACTCGGCGGTGGGGAGCTCGCTGACATCACGACGGTGGCGCAGCCTCAGGCGACGCACGGTCTTGTAACGGTAGCCATCATCGCTCAGGACAGTTTGCTCGACCGGTACATCGATCGTTTCGGCGACGGCTTCGAGGTGATTGTCCACTGGGGGCAGGTACTCCGTGGAGATGGAGGTGGCAGCAGCAGCTGCGATCACAGCAAACACAACAACAAAGAATTTCTGTAAGAGAGAACAGAGATTGGATGAGTATGATGATAATCAGTGGGTTAGTCCTGTGTGTGGTCGTTTTGTTGTCCCGTTGAGGATGGTAAACTAACCATTTTTGAGATGCTCCTAGACGATGCGTGTCTATGAGATTAATCCAAATTTGATTCTGATTTCAAACCAGACCTTACGACACTATTTATACACAGATTTTGCAAAAAATAAAAATCAAAAATGTTCTCGCCGGTCAGCAGAAGCAAAGCAGAAGCAGCGCTCTGTGTATACCATTCACTTTAGAGAAGATACAAAATGAAACCGGTTACTTCCCCATGCGGCAACTACCGCATTATATTGTAGTAGCTTGTTGCGGCGATCTCGTTGTCGAGTTGTCTATGTCGATCGTTTGCTTAGGCCACTTCTTCATCATCATCATCATCATCTTCATCTCCATTGATCTATTGTCAAAAGTATCTCAAGCCGTGAGCACACATCAGTTGTACCTCCTCCTCCTATAGTTTGAATATTTACCATATATGTATGAAAACAAATGAACAAATGATGCGAACCATAAAAAAAAACTAATAATACAAATACCATATGTTTTAAACAAAACGAAAGTCAACAATATATTTGATTTGATTCCACCAAAAAAAATAAAAAGAAATACTAAATAAAAAAAAACAAATCGGCTAAAAACTTCTCAAACAACAGATATGTTGAACGTGGCCGCCACGACGATATTTGAATTGTCTCGAGACTTTTGGCAGAATCAACAATAGTCGAGGGCTCTTTGCATTCTTCTCCGTGATCATTTCGATAGACTCGATTTATGTGTATCACATTATACGATTTTTATTGCATATGAATAGCTGGGGTCGATCGATCGATTGTTCGCTTTAGTTGTAGATATCTCAATGCCTCCTCGCGTGGTAATTGCAAGCGGAAGTTGTCGTTGTTGTCATTGTTGGACACAACACTTCTTCATCTTAAATCTGCCTGATGGACAGCTATTTAGACCCCGTACTTCAAAAAAGTACAGGGGTCTATTGGGTTTATTTTAACGAATATGTGCGTAACAGGTAGAAGGAAGCGTGGCAGACCCTATAAAGTATATATATTCTTGATCAGCATCAATAGCCGAGTCGATATAGCAATGTCCGTCTGTCTATCCGTCTGTCCGTCTGTATGAGCGCCTAGATCTCAAGGACTATAAGAGATAGAGACACCAAACTTGGTATGTAGGTTCCTCTATATTGCAAGCAGACAATGTTTGTTTAAAAATTCGGCCACGCCCCCTTTGTCGCCCACAAATCGAAGAAAAAAATTTCATATCCAAATTATAAGAGTAATTTAAAAGCTAGTGACACCAATTTTGGTAGGTAGATTCCTCTATATTGCAGGCAGGTCAAGTTTGTTTCTTTTTTGAATCGGACCACTATATCATATAGCGCCCATAGGAACAATCGGTCGAAAATCAAGTTTTAGTATGAAAAACTTTTTAGTATCATAAGATATCGTAACCAAACCTATAGAATGTGCATTTAAGCTAGTCTTATACATCCTTACCGAAGTTGGTTCTAATCGGTCAACTATATCACATAGCTGTCATAGGACCGATCGGGTGAAAATTAAGTCTTAGTATGAAAAACTTTTATGTTTTCTAAAACATTGTAACCAATATGGTAGAATATGCATTTAAGTTAACCAAATATATTTTTTAGTTTTTTCCATGATTAGTTTTTGCCATTATAAGTACGGGGTCTCCGATAGTCAAGTATGCTCGACTGTAGCACCGGCCCACTAGTCTTTTTACTTCTTTCAATTTTTCAATATTTTTTTTGGCGACTCTTGATCAACGCTTAAGGCCAAAGCTCAGTTGGATTGAAAGTGTGTGCCACGATAGAGACGAGCTCTTGAGCTCTTGAGTGTTGCTATTTTCGGTTACGCCACATTAGGCATCTATTAATAACCGGGTGATTTAATAGATCCACTCAGATCGATCGCTATGAAATTTTTTTTGAAATATGCCTCTTCAATTTGTGCTCGTGGCAGAGTGCTTAATTTAAATATAAATTTGTATTTTCTGCTGCTCCAATTGTACACGAAACACGCAATAAATCTCATCAAAATGCTAAAAACCGATTATCATCATCTCCATCATCCCCTCTCATGTGGGCGTCTTAGAATGTTAGCATCAGTTATTGTCTTCTATTCTGTTTCTGTTTCTCTTTTATTGTGAGTTCTATTAGCTTAGACAATCGAGAATGTCGTTCGTTGGAGATCTCGTTTAAGAAGAGGATATGACGGGATCGAAGACCTTGGATAGTCTATTTTTATATTCAATCCACAATACACTATGCCACTAATGCTTCTTAACTAAATTTAAGATATGCTTTTAGCTTTTACAACCAGTTTTAAAAAATATCATATATCGTGGCACAGCAGGTGGAAATAAAAATACACATGCTCCTGGTTTATTTTGTCATTTATTCATTTTGTAAATGGCGCACATAAAAAATATATATTCAACCATTGCTCTACAGTATTCTGCATATTTAATTTATATCTGGCAATCAACATCATCATCAAAATGCCACTGCGCATTGCCCAATACCCATGCGGAAAAACGGACAAAAACAAATAGAATCGGGGAGAGAATTCGCTTTCTGCGCTTCCTGGCACAACAAAAATAACGCAAGAATCAAAGTATATATATATATATATATATATATATATAACTGTGTATATATCCACATATGTAGGTTTCCAAACGGGTCAGACGCTTCTCTTGATGCCAGTTTAATACTATATGTATATCCATAAAAATATAGGCAGTCGCCTCAGTCCATGTTCCAGTCTCGGCTCCAGTTTCAGTTCCCCGTGGCAAATGTAAATCGTATATAAATCGTCGCTTGGTATGGCACATCCGTCCCCGGTTTCGAGAGTCCAGGATGCCCGTAGGTCAACTTTTAGTCATCCAACTGGCAGAGGCATGCCGTGCCCCGATTAATCCAATGCATCGGAGTCTGGGAGCATCTCAACTGCAGGTACATCACAAAATTTGTAGAATGGCCGGTGGTGGAGAGAACACCGCGACGTTCGCTGGTTTTGTAGACGGGACAGTCGTATATTGCACCTGTTTCCGCCCCACCGCTACCACGTGGCTCCTCCTCACCACCACTGCCACGCGGTATCTCATCCGGCAATCTTAGCACCGGACGCAGATAGATTACGGGCAGAGTATCGAACAAAATCTTGGAGAAAGATTCATCAACTTCTCTAGTCTTGCGATTCCAGCGAGCGCCTTCTATAAAAATACCCTGGAATAATTGTAAAATTAAGAAATTATTAAATGTGTGAAAAGAAAAACGGTTTTCGGTGTGATCTAAATGAAAGTTCTTTAAAATTGTGCATCTATTCTAAAAAAATATATCAAAATAAAAAAATAAACTTATTTATTTGTAACTCAAAAAATTAATAGAAATAAAATCGGGCGTGTTATTAATAAAAGTTTTTTAAAATTGTGGAACTATTCTACAATAAAAACACAAGTGAAAAACAGATTTATTTGAAACTAAACTCTTAAAATTGAAAATTCTTTGCCTCTTTCTTACTTGAATAAACTTAGTCTCATCATTTATCTCTTTTTGTTCCTAAAGAGTTGGCCAAACAAACAGTTGATAAAGTATATTATGTAATTTATTATGTTATTGTAAATTCAGGAACCCTTGTAACTTACCCTAATATAGGCGCCTATGTCAGCTACCTGCGAGGTTTGAGTCTCGAATTTGGTAACAGCAAACTCAATGTTGATCATATCGATTTGGAAGCGATTCTTACGCGAATAGTTCTGAAGCACACCCGTTATGAAGGACTGGGTGAAATAAAAACCAGATATCCAGTATACATTTGGTTCGCCGTTGTCGATCCACGACTGGAAAAAAGCCAATCTGAGTAGGGAAAGCGTCAGACAGATGAGTTATCTTATTTTTCAATTTGTTAATAAATATTAAATATTTGACAACAAAAGGCTGCGAGTGCACAAAGCATTGGCAGGAGCAAAAGCACACACACACACACACACACACACACACATATACACACAAAGAGCATCGTCCTTTGATGTCAATAGCAAATAAGATTTTTGCCATGAATGGCAGCAACAATATTGAACAGCAACAGGATTGAGTTGGGCTCCAAATTGAGGATGAAGGATGAGAGAGTGCGACATATGAATGTGGTACTCCCAAACACATTTATTATATTTGCACAATTGCAGCAAAGAACGCAGCAGCTCACAGAATACAATACCATTCATTGAGGGCTTTACTCTTAAAATAGAAATTTGGCATTCACACACACACACACACACACACAAAATACGCTACTCACCGGGCTAGGAAATCGGTCACGTAGCTACCCAATGGCTTCAGCGAGGGATAGCTCTTTTTCAGCCAATCCGCCGGCAACTTGCCTATAATCATGGAGGCATGAGTCCGCTCCAATTCGGGTATCATGGCAATCTGTCCCTTGACAGCTTTGCCGACATTCACGAGACTCTTGCGTATATAGGACAACAGGCGATTGAATCGTATTAACTCCTGTCGCAACACTGTATTCATTGAATTCGTATAGATGACGGGATACGTCTTGGACACCTCTTCCAAATCGAATTCCTCGGGCAAACGCAGCAAGAGCTCCTTGCAGATGGCTATGGCAGGATCCTCTTTAGCACCGCCTGCCGAGCTGGCCTTAACCGATGCCATCAGATCGGTCTGGGTCAAGAGCACGCCGCTTATGAGCTGTGAAAATAAAAATAAGCAATTACTAATGATGATGTAGAATTTATAGGCACAGTTTATGATTTTTAAACATTTTTACTCCTAAAAGAACTCTCAGTATAATAAAGAGAAAATAACAGAATTAAAATGTAGCAAAACTTAATTTTGTAAGAGCTGAAATTAGAAAGACTCTCGACTGTATTTTAATATAAAATTCTTACCGCATTAGTTTCCTTAACATTGCGATTGATGTCGGCATTCTCGTGTAGACCATAAACCTCCGGTTGTGGACTCAGAGGAAAAGTGCCTATATACTCAATAGAGTTCAGTTTCGTAGGACTCAAAGGAACACAATAATTGCCCGACTGAGACAAGGCATAACTGTACACAGATTATTTGAAGTTATTAACTGTAGATAATATTATAAATAATTGCACTTACTTATCCTGTTCAATAGTATTGTTATTGTAAATCATATTCAGCAAGGATAATATCAGTCGACGATCCTTGTCATCGGTGACACGACCGCCGTAATTGCACTCACCGGTCAGATAGACATGTCCGCGGAAGGGTATGCTGTGCGTCTGTGTGATAAACATTTTCAGCTGCAACAAAGAAATTCTGCAAAAGATGAAACAGTATAAAATATATATAAAAATATATGAAAATCTATAGAAAAACCAACTTCAGATCCGATTCATTGAATTCATAGGGTATGTTCCAGCCAAGTGGACCGAACTCGCGTCGTTCCTGGACAACAGCATGGAAAAAGACCAAGGCAAATACGCCGCGTAGCCAACACTTGTTGGCCGAGTCGGAGAAGAGAAAGGCATTCGTAAAGAACTTGTCCCGCATCAGGGGATCCGATGTGAACGAACGATGCATGTTGGCCCGAAGTCCCTTGGGTGGCTCGTTAGTCATCTTGACCGAGTTCTGGAGCACAGAGACGGGGAACACAGAGCTCGGATATGATGTACACCAGAGACGATAGTCACTGTTGGCCCCATCCGTTAGTGTGGTATCATTGCATATGCGCTCCAAGTCGCCCATCCAGCTGAAGGCGACGTGACAGTTCTGCAATACGACCCATTGACCGTGTCGCGCTGCCTCCGTGATCATCTTTTCCGCACGCGGTCCTTGACCCTGACCCAACGATATGGTTTTCAATCTAGGCGAGAAGAAGTAGAAAAATAAGTTGGCAAATTTACTACACTTTAAATTTACTACAAGCCACTTGGCAAACAGTTCGCTTCCCCTTCCCAATTCTTGTTTAATTCTCCCAGCACTTGCTGGTGGTAGCTCTTATGTCGCCTCATCCGACCAAACAGACACATATCGTTACAAGGCGCACATGTCGCGCTTAATCGAAAACAAGCCATCCCCATTCCCATATCCATATCCAGACTCAACCCACCCATCGACTCCCCGACACCGACACCGACACCACACGACATGGACACGGAAATATGAAGCACTCTCGTTAATTAACTTACTTCTCGTACATGTTGCGTTGTTTGGCGAACATAAAGAGGCTGGCCATGGGATCAGAGCCAGCTGATAGCAGAAACACCAGCGGAATTTTCGGTGAACTGTCCGCAAACGAGGCGCCCAAATCGAATGGCGGCGGCTCCACAAACGACTTGTCCAGGTTACGTGTGATGAAAGCCTTGCAACAAATGAAGCACCATAAATAAAGCTACTATTTAAGGGTGTACTCCTCGCTCAACTTACTCTCACAGCTGGCACCAACTTATCTGGCCGCAGACTCTTCAGCACGATCAAATGGAGCATATCATTAATTTTATCGTAGGGCGAGGGCAGTGGCAAATCTTGAGGATTGACAGCATCGTAATAATCACGCCAGCCCGGAATATTATTCGCTATTTTCAGATGGAAGTTCTTCAAGCTGTCAATAAAAATGAGACGGCGATTTTACAAAAATTATTAAATTAAAAATATTAAAAAGTTGAAATATTCCTGAAATATTTAAGTATTTATGAAAAAATTGGAATTAGAATAGCAAAATTAGTCATATAGCCTGTTTCCACGACATCACATTTGGCTCATTCAACGACATTTTCATCATTCGGCCCGAATGTGGACTTCATTTCAGTACAAAATCCGAATGATCATTTTGGCTCATTCATAATTAATATGAAGATTTTTTGCCATTCGCCCCAGCGAATTTCAGTATTTTTTTTTATCGAACACGCAATGTTTATCGATAAACTCGTGAAAAAAAAAGCAATTATCACCTTAACCAGCTGTTTTCTTCAATAAAAACGGTAGGCATTAAATTTGCGCCAATTATATCAAAATAAATATTTAAAGATTGTTATTGTCAGCTTTTTATAATTTGTGCACAGAAACCGGAGAGCTGATTTGATTTGGGTGAATATCAAATGTCTTAACAGTTTTACATTTGGTCGTGAAAAGCAAAAAATGTGCCACATTCAAATGTGAGCAAATGTGGCAAATGTGAGTGGTCTTATAAGAACTGCGATGAACAAAATATTTGTTAAGAGCAAAATGAAAAACTGAGCTTCAATCAATTTTTTCGTGCCAGCTTAAAGAATATTCCTCAAAATCGTAATTTTGATACAGTTTATTATAGAATCCCGGATTTAATTTGTATATTTTATCTATATTTTTTTATTCGTTTTTCTTACCCGTCCAAATCGCTGGCACGAAAGACTCCAGCCCAGGCCTTGTCAGGCAACCATTCGCTATAGGGATTAGGTATGAGACTCTTGAAGCCAATGCCGCCGGTTAGGAAGAACAAGAGCTCATCCTTTTCCACACGACCCTGGGAAACCAGAATACCCAGACACATGACCAGCGAGATGACCAACTTATCCTTTTCGAACAGTGAGCGACAGACATTTGTATAGATGGATTTGGTGAAGTAATCATTGAGATTATTCAAACGCTCGGCGAGCACAGTGGACTTGGGTGCCTTCAGAATGGTGTTGACGAACAGATTGAGGAACCAGGCCAAGGAATACTGATACATGGGATCCACATTGGCCAGCTCGCTGATGCAGAAGAATAGAATGGCCGAGTGCTTGGACACGGGAATATATTGTTGGCGTGCCGCATCGATTTCAATCTCAGTGGCCACTGCAATAACCTGCTTCTCCTGAATATCCTCGGATAGAATCTTACTGGACGAGAGTATGTTGATGGCGTTCTCATCCTCCAGCACATTGCCCTCCGAAGTGGATAGTACCTGGGTAAGTAAGTAAGTTGCAGATTTAAACGTTTTGTTTCCAGTTAATTGAATTGTCATTGGCCACGCAGAGAAACATAAATTGTTTGTCCGGCTCTAATTGAATTGGTGGAGCAAACCAAAAGGAAACTACCAAATGCATTCAATGGAAAAACATTTATTATAAAGCAGCGACTGCAGTATATGCAATAGCAAATAAAGAGAGAGAGAGAGAGAGATAGAGAGAGAAAGAGACTTACCTCTAATATCTTGGATTCAATGGTGTACAATGCATCACGATTCCTTGCGGATTCAATAATCAATTGTTCCTTCTTCTCTTGCAAATCGGGACGCTCGTGTGCCACCACAATCGCTAGCAATTGTTCGCGTAATCCTTGCTCCGTTATCATGAAATTTAATACTGTTACCTAAACACGACAGAGAGACAGAGATGGAGACAGAGATGGAGTGAAATGGGAAGAGTGAGCACGTAAAATGGGGAAAAAATGAAACTCAAAATAAACACACAATGTGAGAGGGACTAAAAAAAAAAAAATGAATATACATAGAATAAAGACACGAAAACTGCTGACAACAGTTGCAGCATAAAAAGCAATGGAAACGCCAACAGAAGCGAAATGCTGGAAAATTTTATAAACACGACATAGCATAGAGCAGGGACTAGGACTAGGGATTGGGTTCAGGATAGGAATGAAAAGAGGACTGAAGAGGAGGAGGTAGGTCGCTAGTTATGCAGCAGCAAACAGACGGCAGCCACGTACATCAATGGAATGGATGTCGTTCTCGACATTCTCGATGTTCTCGTCAATGCCAACGAAAATTTGCATATTGCCGCCGTTTCTCTTTCCTTCCCAAAAATATCAATTTAAGTTCCTCGTTTTTATTACACAACAACTAACGTCATCATTGGCATTGGCTTGCCACAGACTCTCCAGCAATTGAAGGAGCAGGAGGTGGCATAAAAGAGAGTACGGAAGCGGCAATTGTAGACTTGCTGCATATGTCAAACTTACCATAACCATCACTTCCGGCGGATAATGCGGATTGCGCAGACATGTCGTTATGTAAAGACGAAAGTCGGGATTGTATTCAATCATTGTATCGCCACTTCTTATAAACAGACCGCCCTTGTGCTTAATAATATTCTTTTCCAATATGGGCGTCAGATTCGAGTCCAGTTTTTCACCTTGAATAAGTTTTTTTATGAAATTAATATCCAATTAAGACAATCTAGTCCAATCTTTTTCAAACTCACCCACATTCTCGATGAGCACAGGTTGGCCATATGTTAAGGCCAATTCCAAGACCTGCATATAGTTGGAATCGGTTTGCTTGACCACCTTAAGATTATTGTTCTTTTCCATATTCTTAATCCATTTATTGGCTTGCACTGTAAGAGATTTTATAATATTATTTTTAGAATTGTAGTGTAATAATTATCCCACAAAAAAAACCTCTACACGAGTTAAAAGTCTAGTGACGAAAGCAATTTCTAGCCCCAAAATTTCTGATATCCAATTTTGTGACGATCGAACAAAATTCAGTTTAATTATAAAATTTTAAATAAAAATATAAATTAATAAAAAAAAAGCGAAAATTGGCATTGTGCACTGTGAGCAAAAAGGGTGAGCTTCTTTGTACATAAAATTTACTTTTTGCGCAGTGCCGAATGCCAATTTTCTCTTTTTTTTTTTATTAATTTATATTTTTATTTAAAATTTTATAATTAAACTGAATTTTGTTCGTTCGTCACAAAATTGGATATCAGAAATTTTGGGGCTAGAAATTGCTTTCGTCACTAGACTTTTACCTCGTGTAGAGGTTTTTTTTTGTGTTTTTAATATTACTACTCAACAGTGTACTCACCCTGTGGATCGATGAGCAGCGAGTAACGACTTGAATTTGTCACAATGATGCCATTCTCCACGGAGAAATTGTCCGCCGGCAATCCGGCCAATGACCAGGCACGTATGGTCATCGGATGACCCAATGTGGTGGCCAATGAGAAGGTCTCACTGCTGGGTATATGTCGTCGCAGGCACACAGCATTCCAGTCTTCCAAAATGTTGGCTCGGTACTACAACAGAAATTAGGATTATAAACAATTTAAAAAAAAAAAAAAAAAAACATAGAATAAGGTGTTAAGCTGGAACGCCACTTTTGTTTGAATATTAACATGTCAGCATTTGTGCACTTTATGCACGCTCCACACACAAAATATACCCTGTATGTGTGCAAACATACATTTGAACATACACAGATATGAACAACTATGTATAAAAATGTCACGTCAGCCGTAAAACTAAGCGCTGGGAAAATTGAAAAGGCTACGCGAAAAGTAACAAAAAGAACATGGAAGCAATTTAAATTGGAAGCTAAATAAGTGTTTAGACTAAAATGTACCCTTTATTAAAGAGTAATGTAAATTAGATGATTTTTAAATCATATAAAGAAGTAAAGAGATGAAAGAAATGTACTCTGTTTTCTGCTGTCGCTTTTTAGCTGCTTACAGGGTATCAGAATAGCTAGCTGATTGCTTTGACTAACTATATATTATCATTTTTATTTTTCATATGCAGAATGGAGCTCTATTTATAGAGCAATGTGTCAATGTTAGATGTTAGCAAAACATTGTCCGCATTGACAGCGTCTGACATGCTCATCAGACGTGGACAGACTGCACAACACCCTGTTGAGAGAATGAGATATATGTAGAAGAAAAAAAAAAAAAAATTACTGGAGAGAAAATCAATGCAACGTGCTCATGCATATTAAAATCCTTTATGGAAAACTCGCACGGCCATTAGCTCCGGCTCCTGTTGCAGAATCCTGAAATCGGAGCTCTGGTAATGGGGAAAAGTGGCGCACTTGCACTTAAATTTCGCGACGCGAACTCACCTCGGTGGTAAAGAAGCCCAGGTAAGCGGTACAGCCACCAGCGAGCAGCACATCACCCACAATATTGCTAATAGATTCATGCAGATGCTTGGCTGCCTCCGACCAACGTGTCTTCTCGCCTCCCAAGCCGCCTAAAAGTTTTTCAGCTCTGCGAGAGAATGGAAATTTAGTGGTGAAGAATATACTATTATATGTGGTACTTTCTCACCTGTTGAGCTTCTTCTCGCAGTTCTCAATGTCGTCCTCCAGTCTCTTCTTCTCACGCGATTTCTCCGCAAAGAAATCGTTGAGCTTCTGTAGCTTGTCCAAGATGACTTGCAGCTCGGCTCGCTTCGCATTGAGCTTCTCCATTTGCTGGGACAAATCCCCTTCGGCCTCGGCCAAGGCCGCCTTCTTGGGCATGACGATGCGTGCAACTTTGTCATAGACATCCATGGCACGAACCCAACGACAGATACCCTCGCAGGCCATGGAGGCAGCCTTGATCTTCTCAGGCACAAAGTCGCGATCGGCTATATATCTGATAAAGGGGAGAGAAAGAGAAGAGTAGAGAGAGAAAAAATAAAAGACATTCCGAGAGAAAGAAAGGGAATAGATCAAAAAGAAGAGAGAATATGTGAGAGAATTACAGAAAAAATTAAAAAATAGGAAGAGAAGGGAAGCCGAAAATCAGAAAAAAAATGTCAAATGTTAAATAGTAAAATTATAAGTCAGAATGTGCAAGAGAGAAAGAAAGACAGAGATAAACATAAAAAAAGAGAGAAGAAAGATTACTATAACCTATACTTGAATATTTAAGAATTGGCAGAAACATACTTATCGCGAATTTTCTTAATGATAGCTGGAGGAATGTTATCCTTATCAAAAGTCTTTAGGGATTCCAAGAACTTCATGTCGCTGAGCATGCGCATGGAGGGACCCCAATAATCCTCCACCATGTGTCCACTAGGATCGGGTTTGCGATCCGGTTTAATGCCTTTCAGAACACACACCGCTTCCAGGGTTAGCTTGACACCATAGGGTGGATTCTTCATGGACTTGACCACACCAATGTCAGCGGGCTTTAAGGTGTTAAGCGCCTCCAAAGCCGCCTCCATGGCGGGTATAGCTTCAGCCAGATCCGTTTCGCAATCATCTTTGATGGCCTGGGCAGCAGCAGCTGCTTCATTGGCCGCCGCTTCATCGGCACCCACGACTTCCTTCTTCTTCTCAGCCTCCGCCGTCTCACGCTCAATGTTTACCATAATGCGATCCGTTTCCTCGGAGAGAACTTTCAACTTGGGCTGCAAGTCGTAGAGATTCGCCTGCATCTCTCCCACCTGACTGGCGGCAAAGTCTAGTTTCTCCAGACCCGTGGTGTATCTGTCGCGCAGTCTGGTAATCTCGTCCAGCTTGCGGGCATAGAAAGTGCGAAAGGCCTTGAGCAGTTCCAGATAAGCGGAGGGAGTAACATAGTTACGACGACTCAGCTCCAGATAACACTTTTCACTGGCATCCACGACGGATTGATGGAAGTACATGACACAGTAGACGAGATCCTCCTCCAGTTGGCTGAGTTCCCGCTCCACCTCGCCCATGGTCTCCCGCTTGCCGCCCTCGGGAACCTCCTCAGAGGGACGGGCCGATGGCGTTGCCGATATGGCAACCTCCTCCTTCTCATCCTCGAGCGGTCGATTCAGATTCATGGAGGTGACGAAGTAGATGCCCACACGAGACAGTGCCTCCTCTGGCCAGGGCATGTACCAGTCGATGGTGCAACAATTGATCAACGAGGGATACACACGTATGCGCTCCTTGAAGGATTCCCCAATGGGCGAGAAGGCCAATGCAATGTGCAGTTGCTCCCTAATCCTTTCAATATAATAGGCATACACCTCACTTGGCAGCGAGTCGAGTACTTTACCCTGCAGACAGATTGACACATAAGCAAGGACATTGGACATTGGACACTGGACATTGTACAGGACTCTTTCAGGTAGGCGAATTTGTTGCCGACAGGCGGCAAATCCTTTGAGGGATTCGACCACCGTCTACAGTTGGTTTCAAATTCATTTGTATGCGATTCTTTCCCTCTACTCACCACTTGCTTGGCCACATTTGCCATATTCTCCATAATGGACGCCTTGTCCTCCAGTTGATAGAGATTTGGCAAATCACCGGTATTAAGTACGCCATTGATATCCTCCACATAGCCCTCATCCGTTGCCTGTGAATATACAAAGAATGAAGAATATATCGAGAGCAAATCCACAAGCTTTGTTTCAACATTTCAATGTTGTTGTTGTTGCTGTTATTGTTGTTGTTGGCGACTGCATTTTTATGTATTTGGCCAAACCAAAGTTGCAACTCTCCAGCTTGCAACATGCATTTTGCATTCGTCCTAAGTGCCACAGGATTTCCAGCACACAGAAATTTTACAGCTGCCTGCCTTCGATTGGAGTTGGATTTTGGAATGGAAAATGCCATTGGAGCTGGAGTTGTAGGCTCCTTGAAGCATTTTAGTGTAATTGTTAATTAATGTGTGCATGGATAATTCTCTCACTCTCTCCCTCTCTTTCTCCCTCTCTCTCTCTGTCTGTGTGTGTGCACAGCAGGAGTGTAGATGCAACGGACAAGAAACCAAAATACAGCATTGATTGATTGGCCAGTTGTGAGTTTGAGTTGAATTTGCTCATCATCTTTCTAATTTGCACAGGTTGCATTGCAGCCAAACCTAAAAGCTATGCCTAGTCTATATCAGGTATATAATCATTTTACCATCAATTTGCAGAGCACAGCCTAACATAGCTGAATACTGTTGACAGAGACTGTGACTGCATAGTTATTACTCTATATGAGGGATTTAAAATGGTTAATGAATGAGTTAAGACTGTTAAGGGATTGCTTTAAACAGTAATATGTCTCCATATGCAAATGTCAAATCAGTGCTCAGAAATTTTCTATAGGAATGCATACAAAACATTGTAATGAAATACCAATACTTATTACTTGGAACAAGAGTATTAATGTTTGTTTGAATTAAAGATAAATATTATTAAGACTTTATTGTCTTTTAAATGAATATCTATCTGCATGCGTATTTCTATTTCGTTTATCTATATTTTGAGTTGAAATTAAGACTGAACTTGAACTGAAATTAAATAAATATTTTCTTAGAAACAAAGCTGAGAATATTGATTTAGATTTGTTTTCATTAAATGTGTAATAACACAGCTGAAATTGCAGACAACAATAAATTAATTCTGACTTACTCACAGCACCCGTAAATATTTACTCATTTATTCACCGACCAATATTATTTAAATTGATTTTTTTTACCATTTAAATCTAACTAACTAAATACTCGTATCATAAAATTTAAAAAAACAAGCATGCACTTTGTTTCGAATAGGGAAATACCTTGAAAGAGTCTTAATAGTTCGTTAAGCGCTTTTTGAGGTTTTCTTCTGCTGTTTTGACTCAGTTTTCTTATAGACATAATCACACATAATGCAAATTATGCCTGACAATTCATAATTAGCCATAAACAAACTTGGGAATATTTTCAGAGACATTGTTTATCATATCGATTGATTTTTGGACATGCTAATTTATTGAGTTCAAGTCTTAGATGGTTCTTGATTTGGCCATAATTGATAGCTGTTGTTGCTGCTATTGTTGTTGTCATTTCTGCTGTGTATGCAAATTATTTAGCAATAATTAAGTTACAGAGTTGCAACAATTAACCTAATTATAAATGTAAATTTTGGGAAGACAATGAATGTGGCTTGACTTGATTCGGTTTGCACACACAGTTTAAATAAGTCAATTTTAATATTCATTTTTGTGTTGCACAGTGTACACACACATGTGTCACGTTTGGACACATCTGTCCACGCGCCTGACAACCAACCATGTCTAGAATATTTAAATGAATTTAGATTAATTTCCCCTCAATTGTTAAACTGAGCTCTTTATGGGTTTGTTGGACTCCAGAGTGTTGGCATTGATTTGGGACTGAGATTTACAACATTCAGCATTAGTAAATGTCTATTTCATTGACCATAACTGGTTGTTGTCTCATGTTTTATGCTGATGGATTAATATAACGAGCTCAAACTAAAGACCCACTCACCTGGGCATCGGAGAATAGAAATACAGTGTGATTCAAGTTGAAACTTGATGCCATTAGTATCTTCTTTAAATCATCGCGCCAATCGGAAATCGTATACGACTTGGACACCTGGACGGTCATCAGACGACAGTCGGCTATGTGTGCTGCGAGTCGACAAGAACTTCGTCTTCCAGATCCTCCCATGCCCACCATGAGAATGTTGCCCCTTGGCATTTGCAGCACACGAGAAACCCTGGAAAATTGGGAGAATTTCAATAGAATTAGTGGTAGAAAAATTGTTGCTCTTCAATATATTTTTTAAAGGTAAATATATTAATTCTGGGAATTTTAGGTTTAAGATAAATATTTTAATTCATGAGAATAGAAGTCGTTAAAATAAAAGTATAAAAATATATAAATTCTAGGACCAATTATTTCTTTTTATCTTAACAATTAAGTGTTAAAATTAAAATTTGTGATTTTCGATTCTTTAAAGTAATATAATTTTATCAATATATGTTCCCTTCTTTATTTAAACTCTACCTGTTAAATATTTCAATTTATGAGAATAGAAATAGTTATAATAAAAATATGGGAATATATTAATTCTGGGACTTTTAGATTTAAGAAAAATATTTTAATTCATTAGAAAATAAGTCGTTAAAATAAAAGTATAAGAATATTTAATTTCAAGGACCAATTATTTTTGTTTCTTATCTTAACAATTAAGTATTAGACTTAATATTTGTGATTTTCGATTCTTTTAAGTTATATTTTTTTTATCAATATATGTTCCCTTCTTTATATAAACTCTACCTGCTAAATATTTTAATTTATGAGAAAAGAAATCGTTATAATAAAAATATAGAAAAATATTAATTCTGGGACTTTTAGATATAAGATAAATATTTTAATTCATGAGAAAAGAAATCGTAAAATTAAAAATATAGGAATATATAATTTCTAGGACCAATTATTTTTGTTTCTTATCTTAACAATAAAGTGTTAGAATTAATATTTGTGATTATTGATTCTTTTAAGTTATATTTTTTTATCAATATATGTTCCCTTCTTTATTTAAACTCTACCTGCTAACGTGCTCAATGGCAAATCTGAACATGACCAAATCCATTGGAGTGCTGGAAAACGAATTGTATTCCCTTAAATAATACTTCATGAGCTTCTCCAGCTTCTCGTAGCTTTCGCATTCATCGTAGAACTTGGGCTCGGCATCTGGCTCCATATAGTTGCCATAGAAGAGATTTCTCAGATCATTATCGCTGAGTTTTTCGCCCGGTTCAATGCGTTCAGCGAATGCAGCTTCAAGGGAGAAACGCATACAATTCTTGCAGGCATCAACAGCCATGGTCAGGAGACGGTCACGATCCAGTTGGTCAATCAGGCTGTGTGTGTGTGTGTGTGTGTGTGTATGGCGACAGCCAGACGACAATAAAAAAGAAGCAAAAAAAAAAAAAAGTAGAAAAATGCTTGGTCATAAATGAAGTGAAGTTTGGAAAGGAAGAAAAAGGTTATGTACCGGTCATAAAACACACGATAAGTTTCATGCGCCCACAAACGACCAAGCTTTTCCGGATCCGGCATACGCTTTGGCGGCACCATCACAATGCCCTGGAAGACGCGCGTTATGTCCCGCAGCGAGAAGGTGTAATGCGACTTGGCCGGAGTTGGTAAGAAGATGCGCATTGCCTCGCGATAGACGCTGACCATTGCCTCCGCTAAGCCCTGCAAAAGGTCACAGAAACAAACATACACACATCAACTTACCTGTAAAAACAACAACAGCAACAACAACAACTCGACAAACGCACACACACACACACTCAGCTGGCAGAACATGGACAGTCGAACTTTTGCAAAATGAAGTTATAAAATACGCCATTTTAATTTTATTATGCGACATTGCCTGGAACTGAGCCAAAAAAAAAACGCTGGGAGACAATTCCCCTGAGTGTGCATGAGTGTGTGTGTTGGATTGGATGAGTTGTTCTTGTTGTTGTGGACTCTGAACTGAGGATTGTGGGTTGAGTTGCTGAACAACATACACGCGATAGCAGCGCCACCTTCTCGGGATAACCCTTGGCAAAGTGCCAATCACCAATTGTCGTGAATATTCGAATGATGGTGGCATCCTCAAAGGAGTCAACGGCCACAACGAACATGTGGCGATAGAGACGCGGAAAGATAAAGTTACTGCCGCCCAATTGGCCCATGGCACAGACCAGAGTCTATAAGGCAAGATAAACCAGAGTAACTGTCAGTTTATCAAGAAAAACAACATTCATTTATCACACCCACCATGTCAACCAGCTCTATTTTGGTCGTGTCTATCAGATCCGACCAGTAGCCATGATCCAGCCACGTTCGCAGCAGCTCCAGCGGCGGCTGTGAGCCATAAGTATCCTTGGCGGGCATGGCAACATCATCACAGAAGACTATGCACTGCCGGAAATTGGGAAAATATATTAACACTACAGTGAAAGTATATAAACTCACACATATCTTTTATGCACTCAAACTCACTTCTTCACTATATATGACTCAATAAATTATTGACTTGTTACAAAAAAATTCGATGCAGATAAAGAAAAATTATATCAGTTTTAGAGTTTCACTAAATATCATAAAATATCTAGTCACTTAACCCTTTTTTAATGAAAGTTTTAAAACAAGTAAGTAGAAGAAAATAATATTTTACTATTGTAAAAATTAAAAATCATAAAATAACTAGTTACTTAAGCCTTTTTTACTTCTTTTTTTACTTTTATTATTGTAAAAATTAAAAATCATTAAAAAAAACTAGTAACTTAAGCCAAAAGAAAAAATTATAATAAAAAATAAGAAGAAGAAAATATAATATTATTATTGTAACAATTAAAGCCAAGTTACGAGTCAAAACTTTGGGTTCAGGTGTATTTGAAAAATACACCTGAATCGGCTGCAAGCCGATTCTGAACCGAACCTTGTAGAACCGGTTCGGTTCGGGTTTTTTAGCAGCTGAACCTGAACCGGATCATGAACCGAACCCTTGAAATTATTTACTTCGCGAACCCGAACCTTAACCAAACAGCTTTTTTAAATAAAAGGTTTGGTTCGAAAAAAAAAATAATTTCATAAATTTTATGGTTTTCTAATATTACGCAATTATTTGAGACTTCGGATTAAAGTAAGTCATATTTAAATGTTTAAATAAATTTAAGTAATCATCAAAATTTGATTTTTTTTTTTTTTTAATTTGTTCAAAATGTAGAGAAAAATGTATAATACAAATAATTTTTTTTATGAAATTGAACCAAGGTTCGAACCCAAACTTTGGGTTCAGGCTTAATAACCAATTCGCGAACCGAACCGATGTCTTGCTCTATGGTTCGAACCGACGAACCGAACCTTTAGCAAAATTCTGAAGGTTTGCAGCCTTGCTTGAAACAAGTCTTTTTATTAGTTTTTTCATTTGGCACCGCCAGAATAAATTTTGTGTTATTATCTAATCGCTAAAATGTTCAGAACAGTTCAGGACTAAGTAAGTATATTATACAAAAATATGTTCACCAAATTTATAAGCATTAAATCTAGGTATCAATGCGGACGGAAAGAGGGACTCTAATTTAAATACTAAATATATTCAGTAAGATTAAATTCCCTACCTTCTTGCCAAGTGCTGGCCCAAAGACGCCCTTGCGTCGTCGATCCAGCTTACTCATGATGGTGTCCTGCACCATTTGAGCCGAGGTGCGTGCCGAGAAGTTGATGATATTAATCAGATTGGCGAACTTGGGCATGCTCAGCAGATTGCTGGTGATAATGGCGCTTTTGCCCGTTCCCGTCGGACCGACGACCAGCATGCCGTAGGATTTGGCAGTGCAGAAGTCCTGCCAATAGGATATGTAACCCGTTTCCTTGGTCGGCACAATCAGCTCACTGATCTGAGCATGCTCCGGGAAATTGGCACTGCCAGACGAGGGATCATCTGAGGACTTTTGCCACGTCCACCAGTTTTCAGCTTCATCGAAGCGATAGTCGAGAAAGACCTGTTTCTCGGGGAACATTTGTCCGCGATTCAAGGAGAAGTATTTGGGCTTAGGAAACTCCTCATTGGAGCCATAGATGACCTTGCGGAGCAGCGTGTCGAAGGTGCGTTGACCAGCTCCAGTCAGAGCGGAGCAATATGCCCAGGCATAGCAGAAGAGGAACATTTGCTGGAACCACGTCTGATTGAAGACCTTGTGCTTCTCGAGGAAGTGCAGGAAGAAGCGTGAGAAGATCTGGTACTGATAAAGTGGTGACAATTCCAGCATTTGCTTGCAACGTGGCAGAAAATCCAAGGCAGCCGGGATTAACCAGTCCACCATGTCCTCAAAGAGCGTCATGTAGATATCGTTGAGTCCAATGATGTTGATCAGCACATGGGTGAAGCTCTTGTGGAAGGTGCGCCAACCCAGCTGCGAGGGCTCCATGTAAATCATGCCACAACGGGAAACGGTCGCAGGGGAAGCCTGCTCCAGATCGGCGGGCTCAAACATCATGTTCATCAGCTTGGTCATCTGCATGATCTCGCCGGACATCAGGCACAGCTTTTTGTTGTCATCGAGCACCGTGTTCAAGTTCTCGATCCACACGGCATCCACAGGACCATCGAACATGACCCAGGCACGTTCAGTTTTAGGTCCCTGCACCTGTTCCCGGAATGTCTTGGCCAGCACACCGTCGGACCACTCATGTGAGATGGGATCAAATCGTCCATATAGTTGTCCCATTGTTATGGCCTTTGGATTTATAATGCGAAAGACCACCGGAAATTCCTTGAGCGTCGCATCCTCATCAAATGCCACATTCCGCAGCGTCTGAGCAAGGATCTGCAATTGGATTCGGCCATTTTGTTCAATTATTAATTCCAAGCCATTTAATTGGCTGCCCACGCTCACCTGGTAGGCTGTGGTCTTCCCGCCCATTGAACCGCCCACAATCATGAGACCGTGCCGCACCAGCAACATCTCGTATATCTGCAGTATTTTCTCCAAATACCAAGGTGTGGCCTGCAGATTTCGTTCCGCCAGATTAATACGCAGCCACTTGAGGATGTCGTCTCGTTGCGGCTGTAAGAGTGAAACGAGTTGAATAAGCGGAATGAGAAAGAAAGAGGTGGAGAAGAAGGACTCATGTCGGGAAATGGCAAAGGGAATACAGGTGTAAATGAAATATGAAAAATATGCAATGAAATATGCGAGCAAAAGAAAAGTTGAATGGGCATTTCATTATATTCTTTCGCCAGAAGGTAAAGCGTTTTCTTTACACAGTTGGTGACAGTAATCTTGATGGATTGGAAAAACCATGATAATATGACCAATAATCAGGTGAAATTTCAAAACTTTAGTTTTTTTTTTTTTGAGTTAAATAGTTGAGAACAGAAACATTAAATTTTATGTTAGATGTTAAAATATATTAATTTGTAATAAAAAAGGAATATTAAAAATAGATTTCGGGATTGAATAAAGGACAACATTATATTTAATTTTATTATTCAAAACCTTTAAATATCGTGGCTAAGGCTACCTCAATATTTGTATTAAATAAATTATTTTAAATATAAAACAACTTTCAGGTGTTCTCCAATTTTACAGTATTATTTTCTCGACCCATTTTTTCGACTTAATGTCTACCATTTATTTTAGGGTATTCACTAGTCGCACCGCTGTAAAGTTAACTCCTTTTGTAATGTAATTTTATCAGGCATCTCAACCGGTTATAGCTTCAATTTGCGCTGTTCTTAACTGCGTCGCTTGCGCCTCATTACACCCGATATTTATTACAAATTTCTATATATATATAGTACTAGACGGACTTACCATGGGCAGCTCGACGCCTGGAAAGAGATCCATATAGATGCCAATAAAGAGGGAAATATCCTGTTCGAGGAATTTTGGCAAATTGACATCAACAATGGCGCGCAAAACAATCTCTGGCTCTGGGAGGTCAGCGTAAAGTCGACGCAACGATGCCGAGGCCAAGAGCACGGATTTCACGGCTCGCATACCTGTCCAGAAGGAGTGAGCAGTAGGGAAAGGATCAGTGGATTTGGGGGCGTGACATTAGCTTAACAGTTATGCGGCATTTTTGGCGAATGCATAACTTAGCTCAGGTTCAAACTGAGGCATTTCAGCGAGGGACTTTGTGGCATGTGGACATGTCCTTAAACGGCTGCTTCATTACAGATGCCGTGGAAAATGCGCAAAAGTTTACAACTGGACAGCGAGGCATGCAACCAACAACAACAGCAATAACAATAACAATAAGCAACAATAAGCAGCAACTAAATGTACAAATAGTTTTTATTATTACTTTGCAAAATAGCACGCAGACTACATTGTTGATGTGTGTGTGTGTGTGTGTGTGTGTGTGGGATGTGCGTGTGTGTCTGTATTTGTAGTGGTGTGTGTATGTGTGTGTGTGTATGTGTTGCATTTGTCTCTCACACACGCAGCACAAAAGCGCTGCAAACTTGCAAGAAAGTTTTTCAATTTAAACTCAAAATAAGATACTGATCAAATGTACTTTGCACATAAACTTGCACAGCTGCCAGAAGCCTGCAATTGCAGCCATTGGCCGGACACACACACACACACACACGCACACCCACACACACACGGAGATACACAGATACAAAGAGCAGACATGTTGTAATGTCATATGACATGTTATGTCGTAAAAGCGAGCAATATCTTTGCCTTGAAATAAGAAAGAAAACAAGTGAAAAGAAAACACGGAGAGAGACAGAGAGAGAAAGAGAGAGAGAGAGTGAACGCATTCAGGATACCAGGATACAGGATGCAGTAAAGCACACATCCACACAGCACGCAGAACAAGCGTAAAGTTGAAGTTACATGTGGAGAGTTGGAGGAAAAACTCCTGTTGTTGACTACTTTTGTACCTTATTAGCAGCCAGTTGCAGGTGAATTACAACAAATACGAATACAAAATCATGTTAAAAGTGCAGCTACAGTCAAACGTAGCTGTATAGTAGACATTTAAAAATAAAATACATTGACGAGTAATTGCTCCATATAACGGAAGTTATATTAAAAATTCAGAAAGTATAAAATATCTCTGAAATAGTTATCAAACCACTCAACAATTTAATTTAATAATTAGTTTGGCCTCTATGATCAAAATGATATTCCGTTTGAAAATCGGTTTGGTTTTGACAAAGTTGTGAATGCTGGAAGTTGGTCAGACCTTTCACCTAGCAACTTTACAAGTCAAAATTTTTGTCAAATTTAACATGATATTTTACAGAAAATTGAAAGGTATCAGAAACAATTTTAAAGTGTTGTTTTATACTATTTACGAGATTTGAAGTTGATTAAAAGTGAAAACTTGAGATTTTAAATTTTAAATTTTCCAAATTTCAAAGGGGGGACCCTTAGCATCGAACCCATGATCTAGAGGAAAATAGTTTTTTTACAAAATAAATTAATTTTGAATGCAAAATTAATAAAGAGGCCAAACCAAGATCAAAAGGACATTCTGCTTGAAAATCTGTCCAGTCTTGACAAAGTTATGAAAGCTTAAAGTTGGTCAGACTTTGAATCTAACAACTTTACAAGTCAAAATTTTTGTCCAATTTCAGCATGATTTCTTACAGAAAATTGAAAGGTATCAGAAACAAATTTAAAGTGTTGTTTTATACTATTTCCGATATAAGGAGTTGATTAAAAGTGAAAACTTGAGATTTAAAATTTTCAATTTTCAAAATATCAAAGGGGGGACCCTTAGCATCAAACTCATGATTTTGAAGAAAATAATTTTTTTTACAAAATAAATTAATTTTGAATGCAGAATGAATTAAGAGGCCAAGCCAAGATCAAAATGATATTCCGCCTATAATTCGGACAATTTTTGACAAAGTTATGGAAGCTTAAAGTTGGTCTGACTTTGGATCTTGGGAAAAATATTTAACTATCCGTAGATAATACCCACCATAATCGTAATGCGATTGGGATGACAACTGTTCCGAGCACAGCTTGTAAGCCTGCACGATCTTCTGGGAGAGAACACGCGCCATATCGAAGCCATTGGAATAAAGAGTGATTTCGCCGATCATCGCATAATCTGGCACCATCATGGCCACTGTGCGGAACAGCACCTTCAGATTGTCCGGCAGCTCTGTGCGGCCAGCATAACTGTTAATGGAGAGAAAGAGATGGGGTTGGAAATAGAAAGAGATTTGAAGCGATTGAACCAATCAAATACATCAAAATGCAAGTGCTAATGGCATAAATACTAAACCAAGAAGAGTCCAGAATTGGAAGCGAAGTCATAACACGTACTATGAGTGAGTGCTTCTAAAAACGTCTGGCTGTGTGACAAATTGGCAGGACTAAAATAAAAAAAAAGGAAAAGGGAAGGAAAGAAAAAGCAAAGGGAACACTTGCGTTGGCCAGGAAAAACTGCTAACCAAAGGATATTAAGACCTTTGCTGAATGGCAGGCAAAAGGCTTTCGACTCAGTGTTCAGACACAGCCTCAGTTACAGTTATGACTACCAGCCAGAAGGGGAGGGGAGGGGAAGGGCGTGTTGCAATAGCCAGTGACTAGGCCTAATACGCATGTTTGTCGCAGCTGTTCCACATGCATGCCAAAGCAATAAATATCCCTAACCGTATGGGTGGAAAATCTCCAATAACGCAATAACTACCAATATCATGACCATGCCCCAAAGGCCTGCCATTCTTTTGCAAACTAATAGCCTCACCCTGGCACTGTCACTGACAGTCCCCCCTCCCCTTATCATCCTCTCGATTAGCCCCCTCTGGGCGTGGCATAGGCATAGTCCGTGTCGGCTTACAAAGTAACTAAATGCATTTTCAAATGCACAACGGCAAAAAGAGTTGGACATAGAACGGAAAAACTAACAGAGAGGGCTACAGTCGAAATAACCCAACTGGAAGAGACCCTTTACTTATTTTGAAAAATATCATAGATAGCAATAAAAAAAAAAAAAAATAACCAAAAAAATGTTTTTTCATCTTTTGGATCGAAAATTTCTTTCTGCAATAATTCCATAAGTTTTTATCCGATCGTAGGAAAATTTTCTGAACAGTTTGGAACTATTTCTGATTGCTCTTTGAGCCAGTTTTCAACGTTATAGCTTTAAAATTGTTCTAATATTTTGTTTTTATTAATAGTGGAGCGGAACGAGAAGTTCCAATATTCCAAAAAATACTAGCTGCTTAGAGCATACAGATTAATTGCAAGTTTGGTGTTTCTAGTTTTTTAAACTATGAGATCTAGGCTTTCATAATTATTAATGGGACCCACAAAGCACATTTCTTCTTTTCAAGTGTATAGACCCTTTCTACGTTTTCAGTACAGGGTCTAAAAAGAAGAAAAAAATAGAGGAGGCAAGTAAATTGGTGGCGGGGAACGTTGAGCTGCGTGAAACCGCAGCTGCTGTTACAAGTTGAAGCAGGAGCTGGAGAAGGAGTTGAAGTTGGAGTTGGCTCTGTCTCCGTCTCCGTCTCTGCCTGCCAGCACTCACCCAGGATTCATGGTTATGAATATGGAACAAGTTGGATCCAGTTTGAGCATTGTATCCTCGAAAAAGAATTTCACAACCTTGCGACCAATGGCTCGCTGTATGGTCAGAATCTGTTGCGCGACCACCGACAGCACTTCCAGCTCAATGCGATTGAACTCATCGAAACAGGCCCAGGCTCCCGACTGTGCCAGACCCTGTAAGAAAACAAAAAAAATGAGAAAAAAAAATGGAGCAAAAAAATGTAAGAACATTCATAAAAGGGGAGAAAATGAAGAAAAGAAAATATGGAGTAGGAACAAGGGAAATAACACAGAACACAACGAACGCATCCAGCAGAGAAATGGCAAAAATAGCAAAGGCAAACAGCAGCATAAACATTATTTTCAGTTTCTCATCGTTTGCTCGGCTTCTGTTTTGGATTCTGTTCTGTTTTCGGTTCGATTTCGTTCGGTTTGTATGTACATATGTGTGGGTGTGTGTGTGTGTGTGTGTTTAGTTGTTGTTGCCAATGTTTCGCTGCTCAACAAACGGCAAAGGCACAAACATTGCAGCAGGGCTTACAAATGTAGACGAGCCAGGAAAACAGGGTTGCACCCTGAAGGGGTTTCTCTCATTCTCACCCTCTCCCTATTTTTGAGAGATCGGGAGCGTACGAGCTGCGATTGGGTCAGCGTGAACTAGGGGCCAATACGGCGCCCTTTGATATGCTTTCTTTTGCATGTTGCAATAAATATGCAGCTTTATGCTAACAGTACAAGCGCTGGCAGAAAGGGGCAAGAACAGGGGGCAGCTTGCAATATGGAGCAAGGGATACTCGTAACATATGCCAACTGACTGCTGTTGCTGCAGAATGGGCACACGCTGGGGCAGAGTGGCAGAAAAGTGCACTTTAAAGAGTTTCGATAGCTGCGCATACTTATTATACAACAACATTTCTATGTATTCATTGTTGTTGCCACATGTGAAACGAGAATAACGAGCAGGAGCAGCAGCAGGAGCAAATGAAATTAAAACTAAATATTTAAAGTTATACAATGCTCATATATGTTTTCTGTGTAAATTTATAAATAAAATTGGCATTTATATGAGTTTGTTATGCGCAAAAAAAAGTTGCAGTTGTGTGAAAACAAATAAGTTTATTATTACGCAGCTGACATTGAAGTCGTATTAATCTCTTATCAAATTTAATTTAATTTAAAACATGCTATTACAAATCCAATTAATAGCACAAAGCAAGGATTCAGTTTCATAGTTTTTACTATAAAACTAAATAACAGAAAAATAATAATAATAACCAAAATTAAAATAAAATAAAAAAAACAACAAGAATAATAAAAAAAAAACTATAAATCTCATAAAACAATTTTGTTTAAAAACAAATATTCCAAAAACAGCCATGTGATTTTAAGAGAACTTTGCCAAACTTTCGTTAACATAAGAAAAACTTTCAGATTGGCAGTTTTTGTTGTTATGTCTAAAAATTAGCTGTAGCTTTTATGCAGATCCTTATAAATAAGATATTAACTCGACCTGATGAAAAGAGTTTATCTTTCTAGAAACGTATTTTAATATTAATGAAAACAGCAGCATATTCTCTATCTTTTCATCATCCTCTCAAAACTGATGGGGTATAATAAAGAAATAAGTAAACAATTTGCTGTAATTTGTTATCAATGTGCGAGAGTTTCCACAGGCATTTTCCAGAGCATCAGTTTTTGCAGCAACTACTGCTAAACTCGATACACAACAGCAGCAGCAACAACAACAGCAACAACAACAATAACAAAAGTATCGATGTGGCATCAACAACTACACTCAAAAGCTGTTTTACATGCTGTTGCGCGTTCGCACAGTTTTTCAGCTCAAAGTCCTTGTTGTTGTTTCTCTTGCTATTCTTGCCACTGTTCCTATTGTGCAATTAGCGCCACTGTGCGTGGGTATGAGTGTGCTGTGTGTGTGTGAGTGAGTGTTGTTTGTAGAACTTTGTCTGCGCGTTGCAACACAGAAAAAGGAAAAAAATTGCTTTGCCTTTGCGCCAAACGCGTGGCATTTGAATACTTTGAACTGTATCAAAGTGGTTTGTTGCCGTTGGCAGCTGCAACAAAGCTCGCGCAACATGACCCCATACCACCGCCCCCCCACCTCCTCCTCCTCCTGCCCTCTAAGCGCTTTTTTCTATTTCGATGAGAAATTGAGAAGTTTTGGACATCCATTGAATGTGGGCTTTTGTTTGTGCCAAAGTTGTTGCAAGCTGTGTCCCATTGTTGTGGCCATTTTATGGGCATTTTCATTTATACTATGTGCTGTTGCTGTTGTTGTTGTTGTTGCAACAATAACGACAACTATTGTTGCAGTTGCATGCATATTTGCCATATCTTGGCCGGGGCATAAATCGAAATCAAAATAGTTGAAATTGTTTGCCAATTGTAAATTATTTTATTTGTTGCAAAATTGTTTTGGCCTGACAAACTGCAGACATTTTGCGTATTGCTAAATTTACGACTTCCGACAACGGAACGTACAATTCAAGGGGGAGGTGAAGTGGGTGGTTATCAGTATTAAAACTACTTTCTAAAAAAAAAACACTGGCTGACAACAAAAACAATACAAATGATTAGCTTAAACTGAATAAAAAGCAATAAAATGCACGCTTACCACTCAAATGAATTCATTAATCTAAATCGAAGTTTTCGGGTTCTTAACTCGAATTTAAAGTTTGTCATTAATTGCAAATCGCATGCAAATTAACGACAGCTTAACCACACAAATCATGAATCAAGAATATCGAACGGGGCTTTAAACTATTATGCAATTAGCCAGCAAATTAAGCGATTTAAGCCCAAAAGAAATATCCATAAATTTCAAGCTACATCACCCACTTAAAATGTGTATGTGTGTGTGTGTAAAAGAGAGCGGTTAACGACCTGCTTATACAAATTTGCATAGATTTTTGATAGTGAAACATAGGCAGACTTAAGAAGAATAAGTTAGTGCCTTAGTTACCATATACTTCAACTGGTTACTTTCACAAAGTTTGCCTAATTAGTTAGTCGAGAAGGGAATTGCATAAATTTCAGTCGTTCTGACTGTCCCACTGTCTGTATGTGCCAGATGGTGAATGGCTCCGTTGTGTCTGGACAAGAGATATATCTATGTATCTGTATTCGTGTATCTTTGTATCTGTGAGTACTGAAAGTCATCATTGCTGCGCGTGCCGCTGCCTGGAACAGGTTCCTTATTTGATTAATGTTGTTGACCAACATTAGACCATCAATTAGCAGCCTGTATCGAATCGATTCGCGATGTTGCTGAAGTCACCGCAGACAGAGCGTCGCAATATTCAGAATGGAAAAGTATCGCATTGCGATTTGTGTCCAGAAATGTGTTAGCTTACTCACCTTGAAGAACTTGCCCAATGCTTTGTAGTCCAAGCCGTCGGAACAATTGAAGACCACACACTTTTTGGCCACAGCCTTGGCCAAGTCCTTGCAGGTCTCCGTTTTGCCAGTGCCCGCGGGTCCTTCAGGAGCACCACCCAAACACAACTTTAAAGCGCCCATCAAAGTGCTGTAAACGGGAATTAGAAAAGTGCTTTTACAGTTAGTACGGTGGTGGGTTGAGTTTGTTGTCTTCAACATGCCGAAGCATGTTTTTAATATCTATTTTGCATTTTTTCACATTTTCCGAGGTTGCAGCTTAAAAAAATTGTCATTTATGGTTTCATTTTTTGCCACGGCACAACGACGAAGCAGCTTTTATACCCTGCACCCATTAAATGGGTGCATAAAGTTGAAGTAATGCATAAAACGGAACAGGAGACAGTAGTTGTTGCCCTATAAAGTAGATATACTCATTAGCGGCCATACAAGCAGTCACGATCTGACCTGATTTTAGTGAGTTATAAAGCTAAACATAATTTTTCTTAAGCTTTCATTGACATCAGTTTACAAGTGACAATAAATTAAAAAAATTTTATAGCTTTTCCTGTAGTTTTGGTAATGTCTTAAGCTATTAAGTATTAAATATACAAAAGATTAAATTATAAATATGAAATCTATTCTGGTTATTTCTTAAGATCCTATAAATTTTAATTTTTAAATTCAAATTATTTAAAAAAAAGTTTAAATACAATAATGTTACTAATATATTCGGATAAGTCCTATGTAAATAAACTGAGTATATTCCAAACATAAAGAAGCATCTTGAGAATATTACAGGACATAGGCAACATCTCATTAACATTTTTTAGTAAACTCTATTATTATTAATAACATTTCTAAAGGGTATTTAAGCTTCGTCATACAGTAGTCAGCTTTATTTTCATCATATTTTTTTGTGCTTGTTATGCAAGTTCATATTTTTATCATATTGGCAGCGCTGCCAGCTTCGCGTTCTTTGGCTGTATATTTTTTAGCTTTTCCGGTATAACCATTCACAAATATCTATACACTCGTTTCTCTTCTTTTTTTAACTATGCATGTGTGTGTGAATAAGGGAGTGTGCATGTGTAAGTGTGTGTGTGAAAAACTGTCCAACATTGATTTATTTGTTTAATATAAAAGTTTTATCGGAAACCCCATTAAAATGTCCTTTCTGCCAGCTTGCCCAGCCAACGAGCCTGGTTCATGTCCTGCTGTTGCTACTGTATGTCTTGTTGTTGTTGTTATTATTGTTATTATTGGCGTCTTGTTGTTGCTGTTGTTGTTGTTATTGTTTGCGTTTGTCGTAGGCAGCTTAAACATCAAAAAGGTTTTCATCTCTTTTTTGCGTATTTTGTTGAAAAATGAAAACGAAAATATATTTAAAATGCACTGAAATAAAATAAATATTTTTCCAATAAGCGTTGACTTTTAAGAGACACTGTGGACAAGGCAGAAGGCTCAGCTGCTTGGAAAATGTTTGTCAATTAATATTTGCATGTGTGTGTGCGGTGTGTGTGTGTGTGTGTGTATTTTATGAGATAAAGATATAATTTGTTACCCACCGATAGCAACGATCTGTTAGAGGCGTAACCACCAGACGTGGTAAATTGCCCAAATATTCCATGCCATATTTGACATCGGTGACCACCATACTAACACACACCCAGTCCTCATTTTCTGCAGCAAAAGCGGGGAGATTAGTGGAGATTTAGTTAGTGACTTGATGCTTTTACTCACTCTCATCGACTTTCCAATAGTAGCGCAACTGTGACATCCAATCAAAGTCCTGTGTGCTGGTTATACGCATATCCGTCAGATACTTGACCACATCGCGAGCTAAGAGAAAGAAAAAAACACTCTCAGTGCAATCAAAGGCGAGTCTTGTCTACTTACCATGCACATCCAGCACAATCAACGCCTCGACGGCAATCCTCACGCCAGCCTGGAGATCCGTGCGGACGAGTTGCACAAGTTCGCCAATTTGTGCATTGGACTTTTCCAGGTACGCTGGCAGTACCTTCTTCTCTATGGCCTCCTCCACCTGGGGGCAGACGAAGAAAATGAAGAAGCAAAAAAAAGGAATATAAAGTGCATGAAAAACTACAGCAACAGGAACTGCAGCAATGGGCAAGCAAATAAATGGCAAAATATGATTTTCAATTTTGCAACGCGAACGAAAAATACATTCAGAGAGAGAGAGTCAAAGCCCAGGAGGAAAAGCTGCGCTCACAAAGAGCAGCGGGGTGCAGTGAGAGAGGGGAGCAGTGGGAGCAGTGGGAGCAGTGGGAGCAGTGAGTGAAGGGAGCAGGAAGCAGGGAACAGGGAACAGGGAACAGAAGCCAAGCTAATCGCACTGTCAGTCGTGTCTTGTGACAGCAGGACAGTTGAACCCACCATGGGATAGCGCCTTTGTGGTTGAGAGAGAGTTTTTTGCGGTTGCCAACGATTGCGGGCTATTTGCTTACCTCATAGGTCCAGGCCATGCAGCTAATACCAAGGACCACTTGGCCAGGCCAGGAAACAACCCAGGAAATGCGATCGACCAATGCATAGTCCTCCCAGGACTCGCGCATTTGTTCCTTGACGCTGTCCAGCATTACATACTCGACCTCTTTAAGCCAAATCTCAACCAGGCCCTGAATGGAAGATTAATTTAATATAGCAACAGATTTATGTGAAATTTAAAACATACATTGGCCGCTTGAGGATTAATTCTGCGCACCAGAGCAACACGTTCATCCTCATCGCTTATCATTTGAGTAATTTCCCCGGCTTCATCAAAGGTTAAAGTGCCAATCTGCAAGGATTAAGAGATTATACTCTAGCAACAATTGATATTATATATTTTAAGCAAGGCTGTAAATCTCAAAAATTTCAGTTCATTTTCTTAATATTTTCGAAATTGATTTGCAATTATTTACTTGATAATGAAAGCAAAAAGAATTCTTTTGGTAATAAATTTGGCAATACTTTAAACTTTTGAAAATTTTTCAACTTTTCTTATATATTTAGTTTTAAATATTAGTTTATATATAATGATCAGTCAGCAAGTCAGGACAAACAGTTTTATATACATCGATTACTTTAATTTTTAATCAAACCGAATTTCTGAATTTTGAACCATAATTTTTTTTGGTAAACAGTTCTTCAAAAATTTTTTAAATTTAACAAATTTAAAAATCTTGAAACTATTTTTTTCGAAACACAACTTTTTTGAAGAAAATGTAAATTAAAATTATTTATTTAAAATTTCCCAATAAATGGAAAGTTGGTAATTTTAGTTTTAAGCCTTTATTGTCATACTTACACCCTCGAAGCATTTGCGTAGATGCGGCTGGACACGCATTGGATCCTTGGTCTCGGAGAGAATCTCCAGCAGTTCGTCATTGGACAGGAAGAAGAAGCGAGCGAAAAATAGACGCTTCTGTTCCAGATACGTGTTCAAGCCCTTCTGCACCGTCTCCAGATCCTCAATGGCCTTGGTGAAGATCTCCAGCATGCTGGGATATTCAGTGGCCGCCATTACATGTCTGTCCTTTATGGTGTGCTTCATAATGCGTCGCCAGATCTTGTCCACAGCCTTGAAGTTGCGTCCCTCGAGCGGCATTTGTCGCATAATGTCCTCCGAGCTGAAAATGGGCTCCAGATACATCCAGGTGACCTGCACCTGTGTCCAGGCATCAATGATGTTCTGTATGAGCAAGAGACGCTCCTCCCAATCATCCGCCTTGGAACCGAGAGCGACAATAAACGGAGATCGCTTCATTGCCTGCGTTCGCATGATATGATCATCGAGCAGTGTTTGTATATCGTCTATGGAAGCAAGGATATGTGTGTCCGAGTCACGATACTGCAGCACATCGAACATGACATCCCGCCAATCGGATTGCATGTTCTTCAATCCCATATTGAGATCGTATTCCTTGCCCGCCGCATTCGCAATCTCCTCCAGCTCCGGCAATATGCTCATGATATCCGCATCGATCATGTCCTTGAGTGTGGGATACAATTTTGGATTGATTTGTCTTCCCAGTATCTCGGATACCTTGTCCCAGTGACGCTTCTCCAGGCCATGGCGACAGATCGAGTCTAGCACTGGCAAATAAACTCGAAACTTTTCGATTTTAATGCGCATCTGTTCTGCGGCACGTTTCGCGACAGGATTGTAGGACAGCTGCCTCGACAGCTTGTGCATAATCTGGTGATGAGAGCGAGAGAGAGACAGAGTGAGAGAGAGTAAGACAGGGAGTGAGAATGAGTCAAGTGTCAAGCGTGTGCGTTGGCTTTTTAAAGCCAACTTTAAATGCAGTTCCCTGTCTGCTAAGCCGGCTAAACGGGAGTTCTTCATCCTCCTTGGGTTTCCTCCTATTTTTTTTGTTGGCCACTATTGTTTGTTGTTGCTTTGCTGTGTCCCCACTTTGCCGCTTCAGCTGTGCCGAAAAATTCAATTCAACTGCCTTTCGCTTTGAGCTTTGTGGCACTATTTTTTTTTTTTTTTTTTTTTTAGCCATTTCCTTCTGCCCCAATGCCGTCCAAGTTACCGCCAAATATGTTGGCAATTTTTTTCGTTGCATACTTTTCGGCTGGCAGCATTTTTTTTTTGTAGCTCTTTCTCTGCTCGACCGGGCTACTACTGTTGCTGGCCGGAGGCGGCTTGAGGTTTTTAGTTGCATTTTAGCTGCTACATTGGCTTACGAGCTGACTTGGCGACACGGGACTGACATGCACAGACATGCATGGCCAGTGGCAAAAGCGAACAGCAGGAGCAACAACATGAACAGTGGATCCGGCAACAGCTCAAAACTTTGCTACTTCTGTAGATCTGTCTGTCCGTCTGTCTGTACGTCTGTCCGTCTGTCGTATATACACGCAGCATGGATGCACAGCTCGCTGCTCGTTTTTATTTCCGCCAGGCAATGACAACTTCAACTTCCGATTCCGATTCCTACTTGCAACTACTTACCTTGAACATGGTCTCGATCTGCTCCCGCACACCATCCGCATTAAGGCATTCGAAACGCTCGAACATCCTGGCAAAAAGATGTAAATAGAAATATACAAAAAGTACAGATAGAAATGGAGAAAAACGAGTGGGGAAAATAGACAGAAACCAGTTGAAGTTTTTTTCATGCTAGTGCAACAAGCAACAAGAAGGACAACAACAACAACTACAGCTCAAATCTGGCTATTTTCCGCTGCACTTCAAGTCAACTTTGTGCTGGCATTTGCATTGCGGATTTGCCAACGGCAATGTCAGTGCAAATGCCCAGCAGGTAAGTAGACTGACAGACTGACTGACTGACTGACTGCCTGTCGGTTTGTCTTGCCGTCTGTCTGGCACTTCAATTTCAAATATTTTGTCATTTGCGACAAGTGCCCAAAGGAGCCAAAGGAGGTACTCAAGCGCTGAGTCCATGTCCTTGCTGTTGTTGCACGTTGTACGTTGCACGTTGCACGTCTAGAAATAATTGCAATCGTTTTAAGCGTTGCCATTGCTTACCAAATGAGATAATCCTTTTCGAATTCATACGATGTTTTCCATAGTTTCTCAATTGGTTCCATTTTCTCAATGATTTCGCCCAGCAGCGGAAAGGCGGAGACATCAATTTGCAGCAGCCCCTCCTCCACATTAATTGCCTTCGCCTCACGACTCAAGTTCTGCAAAAAATACACACGCAAATTTAAGATATCAACTTTGACTGCAGTTCAACGCAAGTCTGCACACTTTAAAAATATTGGAAAAATTTTTATATAGAAAAAAAATATTTATTTTTAAACATGTTTTAAATTTATGAATGGTTCCTTATGCCTAAAAAAATATTTATTAAAGAGACTCTTAACTTTTTAAGTATCTTACTTAAGATTAAGTTTTCTTATTTTTACACTGTTCAAAATCAAGCTTATAAGAAAATTAAATTATGGATTATAAAATTTAGAAAAGTATGAAAATTTTACTACTATTTTTTTTTTTGGGTTGATCTTTACGCATGTTTTGGACAAAAACTCTTATTTTTCAAAATAAATTTTCAATTTTGAGACCTTTTTCTGAAAATTAGGCAAAATTTTTAAGAAACAGAAATAAGATCTTTTTGATTTCAAAAATCAGTGTTTTTATCAGGCCTTTTTTAGTGTTAGTGTCGAGGTATGCCACTTACCTCAATCGTATTGAAGAGTACATCTACTGTATCCACACGCTCCTTGAGTTCTTCCAAGGTGAGCACATCGCGTATTTCCCGTATACGAAAACCATCCATGGTGCGTTTCTCTTGGATCAAGAGCTTCTCGAATTGTAGGCGTCGTTCGCTATTGAGTATTTGGATGAGGAATGAGTTGAGAATTCTGCAACATTAAAATTTAATAGTACTTACCGCAATGCCATCTCCAGATTATCACGGACCACAGACAAACGTGCAGCACTCAGATCGAGTACCTCCTCCAACTCACCGGGTAGTATGAATGTGCGGGAATTTAGATGAATTTCATCGCCTGTAAGTATGTATGATATATACATATATATATATATGTATTTATAGAGTTGCTAGATGAAGTGAGTGTACAAACTGTCGTGCATGCTCTTAATTAACTGTGCTTAACTCTTAATTAATTGGCTACGCGCGTTTTTCGGGCAAACTAATTAATTATGTGTACGAGTATCTTTGTGTATTATCCTGCCAGTCTTTCTACACTCCTCCTTTCCCTTTATCTACCTATTTACTGACAAGTTTTGTCTGCCTGCTTTTGTAAATGCGGTTGTCGTATTTGGTGTGACAAAAGCCACAGACAACTGGACGGACACAGAGACAGAGAGACAGTCATATGGCTTGCACACATTGTAGCTATTTCAAAGATACACACACACACACACACTTGACGATAAATCGCACTTGTCTGCCAATGCAGATGTGTGTGTGGAAGTGTGTGTGTGTTTTCTAAGGGGGTTGGGGGCTGAGGTTTTGTCTGCATTTGTCGGTTGTCAAAGCAACTTTCACACATTCATGAATTTGTTAAGCTCATTAAGTTGCATTTTCGGGGTTTTAGCGCAGCTCAATGTTTGGTGTCTCACCGCAAGTAATTATAAAACCAATTAGTAGACTCAGCTTGTTAGTTGAGGTTAATTATGTTAAGCATGCTCACTCTTCTATACTAAACTTGCTCCCCCTCTACCTTTCTTCAAGCTCTCACAACTCGCACATCACAAAGGCAAACAGTGGAAACTCTGTAAAACAAACGAAAGCTGCAGCTCGTTGGCGTCAGTTGCCAGCTGCACAAGCAGCTGAAAGTTTCCCTTCCCCGCTCACTTACTGGTCAGGTATGCATGTGTCAGCAGGAATACAACGCGCTTCAGCACAAGCTTGATTTCATCCTTTATGGCGAATATGCGCATCTCACGGCACTCGGTTATATAGTTTTGCAGGGCGACCACCTCTGGAGTTTCCTCCGGCCGCTCGCCGGCCTTCATCGACATCTCCTCGAGCTCCTCACAGATGCTGAAGTGGCACAAATAAACCAAAGACCGTATAAGCAAAAATAATCAAAATAAAAGAAGAGAAAAGTATAAAAGTATAAAAGTTATCTATTAAGTGGCATTGCCAATGCAGTCAGCAGTCAGCACAAAAACTTTAAATGAAAGGCACTTGCAATTCATTTGGCTTTCGAACTGGGACGGATGGGGGATGCTAGGATAGAGGAAGGAGCAAAGCTCTTGTACTTACGCGCGATTCTCGTTCAGATTGAGTGCTCTGTAAAAATCAATTATGAAATCGTAGATATTCCTCACGTACATGCGCAAGGATTCTTTAACATGCCGATTATCCAGCAGGAACAAATTTAACGGTATGAAATCACGCAGATAATAGGTCGTATCGCTGACGGCGCGCAATTTTTTCATTAATTCCTGAACAACCTGTTGTCGATGGAGCAGATGGAGAAATGGAGAAGTAGCGGGTGCAAAATGCAGCATATAAATGAATATGCATTTAATAAAAAACCGTAACTATATATATAATACATATATAAATAAATGTGTGTGTGTGTGTGTGTGTGTATTTGCATTACATGCATGAAAAAATTGCAGGCAACGCGTTCGCAATCGGAAGCAATTTTTATTTTAAATAAATTGCGCAAAAAAGGAAGTTCGATATTGGATGCAAGCAGGAGGGAATATATTGTTGGTAAAATTGTCGGTCGTTTTCATAAAACTTAATGAATGTGAACTGAAAACTGCTGGTCAGAATGGGTTAATTGAGAGAGAGTGCTCGGACACACATATATACCCACACATACATACACATATATATGTTGTTAATGTGCAGCTGTCTAACCAAATATTTTATGCACTACGTGAACCAAATGACATGGCAAATTTTGTGCACTCGACAGCAAATGAAATTTAGTAATTGAACCAACTTTAATTAACAATGCCAAAACGAATTTTCCATTCCATTCAGGCGATCAACAGCTGTGCAACAACAAAGCTTGCAGCATAGTTACAGTTGCAAATACAGATACAGATACAGGTATAGCTAAAGATACAGATACAGATACATCGCAAGAGAGAACGAGATGTTGTTATGTAGGCTTCACTCGCATAACTTGTTCAATTACAGAAATTGCCAGGCAATTTTAGCAACAGTCTGACACGACAGTCAGACAAATTGTCTGTCAGCAGTTTATTAATATTGCATAATGAAATTTTATGTTAATTCTACGCATCATTGCGTATAATCAAATCGAAATAAATAATTAAATTCATTTCAAGGCGAGACGGCAACGCAACAGCCCAAAGGCATTGTCATAATGCGAGGCATGCAACACAAGGGATGCAAAAATTTCTATTCCTAATAATACACACATACACACACATTTCAACTTACACATTTTACATATATATATAATTTTGAAGTAATTTCATACGCACCACTAATTCCGGCAATGTATTATCTGTCCAGATCTTTTCGACCATGGGCATTATCATCTTTTGGAACAGGCCATAATAATATTTGTAGATGGGCTTCAAATACACATTCACACCACGCCAATTGACCCTAACAATGGCCTCAACCTTGTCGCAGAGTGCCAGAAAATCCACATGATCCTCATCAATATAGTGCAGACATCCTTCAGTTTCCGGTACTAAAATAATACAAAATATTTTAATTTAAATATAATATAAAGGCAGTTCTCTACTTACCTCCGCCAGACATGACATATTCGAGACGTGGTATCTCATAGCCAACCCTTAGAATGAGCTTAAAGAGATCCCTAATAATAGCTGGCAGCTCCGTCATATAGGGATAAATATATAGCTTGTAGGAATGTTCTATTTCAAATACCGCCACATCATCGAAATCGGGCAACTGTTAACATAAATCAAGTAAGGAAATCTTTATATTATCAGACATAAATTATATCTTTGCTTACATAGTCCATACTCTGAAGTGCAGGTCCAGTTTGAAATGGATCCGCATCGTCGGCATCAAATTCATAGATATTTTCATCAGGCCTAATGCCGGGACCAAAGTCAATGGGTTCATTATCAAAATGAGCACCAACTACAGATACAGTGAGTGCCATCAGTGGTCTTCGTTTTAGCTTTGGATTGTACATGGAATATTTATCTATTTGATTGCCATCCTTGAATCCACACAAGACTTTAAATAGATACGTAAGACTCTTGTTAATCAGACTGCCTAAATGACGGGACATCAACGAGTGAACGCATTTAAACAGGGTATCTGCGCGTCCTCCATACTTGCCCGACATGGGCACCAAATCCTTCCAGCTGTTGCGCATCAAGTCCATTAAATCCGCACAACGTGGCAGCCAATCATTGATCAGCAGCTGTCGAGGATTCATTTAGAAATTGAGCAATATATATAATATATATAACTGTGTAGAACTTACGTCTCTGACTTGAGCACAGCTTTCCTTGACAAAGGTCTGCACAATGTCCGCATCTAAGGGTCGTTGGGAGAGCAGCAACTTGGAGAGATCCACAATCACCAGATCCCCATAGAGTTGATGCCAGAGTAGATTCAATGCCTGCACCGTTGGATGAGTTGTCATTAGCATTTCACCAATGCGACTCTTGGACAGCAATAGACGAGTTCGCCAAGGCACTGGGGATGTGATGGTTAATGCGGGAAAATCAGGTGGCTCCACCTCCAGCTGTAGGCGCTTGCGTTCCAAGTTGGATCTGGCCAGGAATTAAACATTTTCAGGATCAGAATTGAATTTTATAAAAAAAAATATTATAATAAAATATAATTTTTTGTAAAATTTCTTTTGAAATAAATTATATTTTTAATATGTATTCAATAATTTCAAAACAATAATTAAAAATTAACTTAACATAATTTTATATTTTAATAAAAAAGGAAAACTCATAGTATTACGTTATTTCTTAATACAATTCTTATATAAATCTTTTTTCGGCATTTTTAAAATATATATAAAAAGACAACCTGGTAGTATCTTATTTTTATCGAAAAAAAAAATAAAACTTCGACTTCCGTAAAACAACACGAAATATAAGTTCAAAATAATAATTACAAGTTAAATAAATATTAAAATGAAGAACTTTGATATTTTTATTTTATCTTTAACTTAATTTGTATACTTATAATTTTTTCATTGCCAAATGCTTTTAGTCGTGCATAAATAAATAAATAAATAAATAAAAAATATAAATAAATAAATATTAAAAGGAAAAGTAATAACTTTGTTGTAATTCCATTTACTGTACAATATTATTTTAACAGTGATTTTTTAAATTAAATTTAGATCCAAAGTAGTTACTTTTGGGTTCTGAAATTTACGGGTAAACTTACTGCAGCAGATATCGCAGAAAGGCACGCTTGACAAAGTAACGAAAATCCTCCTGCAGATCGATAAGGCAAACGATGATGAGAATGGCCACATCGGGGGCTGTAGCTCGTTCACCAACAAATAGATAATCCATTAATATAACTTCGGGCGGCAGTTGAGGCCAATATTTCTGTAATGAGTTGATTAGTCAGTGAATCATGGCAGGTAGCACAAACTTTTTGGCAACAACCCCTCCTTTTCCCTCCCTCCGTCGTTGTCGTCGTCTTGTTGCTCATTAACTTGGCTGCAGTGATTTGCCAGTTGATGGCAAGTGCTTGACTTGAGCAGTGCGTTCTATCCAAAAAGCCAAAGTTTCTATGGAGCACACGTCAAAACATCAACACTCGTCTCTACTGAGTTACCCCCCCAGAACCTTCTCTATCATTTATCCCCCCCCCCCCTACCCTGTACGACCTGTAGACGTGCTCACGTTCGGGAAGCGTGTTTAATATGTTCTCGTTGCTGACAAACTTTTGGGCCAAAAACTTCTTGAGCGCGCGTTAAGTTTGCTAATAATGTTGACGCTCACGACTCCCAGTTTGCAGTCGGAGATGAAGTGGAAGTGGAAGTTGGAGTAGGAGTAGGAGATGAGTTGCCAGCTGGCAATGTGTTGACAGGAACTTACCTCTTCCTGCAATATGAATCTGAAGGCATCCTGCAACATTTTGCAACGTGGATTAATATGCCTTATAGCCTTGCGTATGAGTCGAGATGGATATGTTTCCAGCTGCAGCACACTTATCTGTACAATAAAAAGTAGTGGCATTAGTAACTGTATATTTAACTTTATTTTAAACTTCAACTCTATCTGTTATCTTTTATCTGTAAAGTGCAGCTGTTAACGGATGAGCTATAAAAAAAAAAAACACCATTAATTCGCCACCTTTCCATCTTTTTTTTTTTTGTTTGTTTATTTTTTCACAACTAATCACGTTATTCATAGCTTTGGCCACGCCACAGCCGCCCCATAATGTTTATGAGCTATGAATTATATAATTTTTATAAGCACGTTTCTCCCAGCCAAAAGCCAACGCAGCTTAATTTACTCGCACGCTCACGCACACATATTTACTTTGTATTAAGTTTATTATTATCATTTTTTATGTCCGTCTCTGCGCTTGGACTCGCACTTGGACACGGACATGGACAAGAAGCTGGAGGTGGAGGTGTAGGTGGATGCCATGGTATAAAAGTTATTTATGTTTGTCGGTGCTCATTTTTGATGTGGCTTTTATGTTTCGGACTTGGGGAGTTGTCAGCAGCATCGACAACACAACACACACTGTAAATAATCAGTAAGTCCTCTCTTTTTATTTTAGCATATGTTGGTCAGTTGCATAATTCAAGAGATTTATTCTCTGACTACTTATGAGTACAAGTAATAGATGTAAAAAGAGAAGAAGTCAGATGTTTTAGCACTCTGCAGTTCCTTAAAGAATATATTGCAAGTGAGTTGCAGAGAGAATTTAGTTTAGATGTAGAAGTGTGAAAACCCTATTAAAGACATATTCTATCTACTTACACTCTGTAACAGGCATTTATAACGCTTTTGTATTGGCAATGTAAACTTCTTCTCAGCTGACAACAATTTGCGCTGATATTTCACCAACAATTTTAGCTTCTGATCCTCCGGTTCCACAGGCTGCAAAGGTGCCATATAAGGAAAGCGTCTAAAAGATAGATAACAAAATAAGTAAATTAAATGAAATTAAAAAATAAATATACATACGTTGCTTCCATTTTCTTGAGGCACTTTAAAAAATCCTCATTAGTAGCAAAGTTACGACGATGAATGCGAGGCTGACTGAGAGAGCACTTGGGCTTTTTCTTGAATTAAAATAAATAAAAAAAATTTATTATATCTCAATATTATTATGACGATGTAAAGAAGATCCAAGTCCAAAAAGTTTTAAATTTTTACAATAAAGCGTTTTAAGTAGGCGACAAAGCTTAAATAAAAACGAGTTTTACAGAAAGCTTTGATGTAATTTAGATATCTTAAATTAAATTGCAGATTGTGTACTTTCAATAATTTTTTATATACCAAGAAATTATTTATTATGATTATTTTAAATAAATAAGAATCGACTAAAAATCAACCTTTAGTAGAAATAACTATGTTGTTTTATAAGATCTTGATAATCAGTCTTACCAAAATAAATAATATGGAAAATTTTAATTTTTCGTAGTATATCACAACTTTTCTATAATAATTTAATTAACTTCATTAGAGAATAACTGCTTACCCGCTTTCGTGCCATGTTATTTAGATCTTCGCAGGTCGGATCGTTGGAATACTTGAGCAATCCGTGATCAGTGCTATGCTGAGCCTCCTTTATAATAGGTTCAATCATTTTATCAATGATTTTGCCCATACGCGCCAACTCATTGCGGCATTCTATAAATAAGAAAATAAAAATTCTTTAAAATGGCATTGCATTATTTTATATAGTTTCTACCTTGTGGCGTTCTAAGCGCATAATGATCGCCAGCTTGAAACCTTTTTTTCTTGGTCTGCGGGTTAAGGGTTGTCACACGCAGATGCCTCGCTTGGGGTGAATTATAGGCGCCAATCAGCTCAGAGGGCGGACCATATTGACGTCTCAGTTTGTTGGTCCAGAGTGAAGATCTTGTGCCGCAGTCAAAATAAAAGATACGTACACGTCTTTTGCAGTAAATATCCAGAAGTTGATTGGTCATTTCATAAATTTCGTGCTCGCTGGGTCGCTCTAAAGGGGAGGTGGGGGGTGGGGGGTGGATTGCATCAAATTTTTAATAATGCTCGCTATGTAAATATAAAGTTTTATTTATTACCGCCAGCCATCCATCTGTCAATCCAGGGAAATTGATGACAAGCTGCAAGCAAAAGCAAACCGAAAAATGTGAAAAATGAAAATGTCATGGCATTTAATATTTGCACACGAACTTGATATGTCTGCATGTAATTGTGTGAGTGTGGGTATGGGTGTGTGTGTGTGGGTGTGCAAGCATTTTACATATTTGTTTTGCTTGTTATTTTAACATTTTTCAAAGGCAGCCCATGAAATTGTTTTAAATAAAAGTCAATGCAGTAAAGTTCGCTTTTAAAATGATTAAACTAAAATTAATTTTCATTTGAGTTTCCCAAACCCCCGTAGGCTGCGCTGGCCAATCTCCCAGCGGTAATTTTACCAAATGGACCTCGTCTGTGTCCTTTCTCCACCCACAGAAATGTTTCCCGGCTTTTGCTATCATGATGTTTGTCACATTTTTATGCTAATGTTTATCGACAACATACTTTTATGCCTCATATTATACACACATAAAAATACAAATATATATAAACACACATATAGATACATACATATATGAGTGGGACTATACACCCTCGGTGTCGTGCTCTGTTTGCATTTACATCTATCCATAGCTGATATTAAATATTAAAAAACTATACGTAAAATGAAACATTTTTATCACAGAGCCAGCGACAAAGTCTCTCGTTGTCCCCCAGTAAATACAAACATGTTGAAATTAAATGGAAATAACAAATGTAGTCGACTTTAAAATACACTCCTGAACTCACGTTGTCTTTAACTAAGTTTTTAAAACTTTCTATATATCACAGAAAAATATATATGTTAAATTTCCTACATTGGAATCGACTCTTAATCGTAGCATCTTAATCAAAACTTATTTTTAATGTAATTCTTATTATATTTACAGGTAGATGTATTTTCCTGAAATATTATTAAATATTTCTATACATTTAAAAGTATATAGTCGATCTTCTCAAACACTATTTAATATGAATATTTTAACAAAGTAATACCAATTTATTTTAAAACATATTTATACGTTAATAAGCAACGATGAAATAATTTTTGTCATTTAAGTTTATTTGCTAATAATACTTGCCTTTATTAAGAGTAAAGGTAGCAAAAAAAAAAGGAAAAAATTTATATATATTCCATGTAAATGCTAAATAAAATACTATGATAAACATGTTACAAGGGCCAAATGTTTTTCCCTTGCAGTTCCTTCCCTTGGAGCCTGTTCCTGTGCATTCCCAAAGGATATTCAAATAAATGTCATACGCATTTGTTTTTTGGTTACTTTTTTTTTTGTTTTGTTTTTTTTTCTGCATATTTTTTGGTTATAAAATTTTATGTTTAAAGGATAATGTTTGAAATTTTTATGTTTACAGGTGAGCAACGAGCTGCCACAAGGGGAAAGGGCATGTCATTTGGGGCGGGGGTATGCCCTATGTGCATGTTTTTCGCATTTAATAAAGTATTAAGTGTTATGTTTCTGTGGTTAAGTCGTTGTTTTTGTGTTTGTTTGCTGTTGCTTATTGAATTACATTACATGTTGTTGGGCAATTTGTTGTGCACCTTCCCCAAAGCTTTTCCCTCTGTTTGCAGAGGTAAGAGGTCTAATGCGCAATTGTTGTTCAATTGGTTTACACTGGGCTTAACTCACTCACCATTGTTGTCAAAGTTGTAGGCATGATTCTGGGCTTTCCGCAGCATTTCAAATTGTTCAGGCATTACAATATCCTCCAGCTGAAGTTCCCGCAGGCTATCATCATCACAATCCTCGTATTTCTGCTTAACATTCTCCAGATCATACAGATGAAAGTCAAACTCTCGATTGCAACGACCAACAATTGTATCATTTTGCATGTGAGCTAAAAGGGAAATTTCTTTATTAAAATGTTTTTATAGTAAGTTTATAGTACTTACAGATTTTCTCGAGAAGAAAGTCCTTGATTGGATCCAGCGGCAGCTGATCAAATTCATATTTCAAGTCGAAGAAGGGACAATCATTGAGGGGTCTTTTGCCGCTTTTCTTTTGCGACTCTGCGACACGTTTGTGGTGGAGTGTACGTTGCCGGCGATAATTTGCATCCTGCAGCCGGGGATCACAGTAGGGGCGCCTTTCCGGCGCGATCTTCTTTGAGGCCATGCCGGGGGCGACGGAACGTGTACAACGCTTTTCAGTTTAGTGGCAAAACGAAAGAAATAAACCAAAAAAATGTTGTTTTTGTTGCCTGATATTGCCGGATTCTAAACAGTTTTTTTTGCCTGACATTGTTCGCCAGACAAAATACACGTTGGAAAACTGTAATAATAAAAGTTTACAACACGGACATTTGTGTGGCCAGGCCAACACAGTGGCTCTTGCTGCATATACGTGAAATGTTTATAAACTAACTTCGGATCGGAGGCAATGGCAACGGAGACCCGGACAAACAGCGTTGGTTGCGCCTGGCAACCAGCTAAAAACATCCACCTCCTGCTTCAAAACTGGCTTGCAAATGTTGTTATTGGAGTTAGACTAACAGCAGCTGACGGAGACAGAGACAGAGACGGAGCCGGTGACGGTGACTGACGAAGATGTGGCTGACACTCCATCAATGGTTGTTGCCCCAACTCGCCTTCCGCCTTCCGCCTTACACTTCTCTAGCTCAACTCAACTCAACTCAGCTCAGCTCAATAATATTTGATATTGGTGAGTGTGAGTCTGGGCTCTTTGCAATGCCAACGGCAACCGGCAGTCGGAGAAGAGGCATCCAGGGAGCAGCTCCAACTGCAGGTAACCCAGCATCGTTTCTTGAATAGCACACATTTTTTAATAAAGCGCAACAAATACGAGCCAGGACTTTATAAAAAGATATGTACACGTTCCTGCCACCGTTCTCCTTTGCTACTCATGTTAACCATTTTATGCCGGGATCTACAGCTGAAGCACTTCCTCTGTCCTCTGTCCTCTGTCTGCCTCTGTGTATTTATTATCCTATCCGGACGGACGACGAACGCACGTCTGGCACTCCTCATTCAGCCTGATTATAACTATGTTCACAATAAGAAAATAAAATGAAAATAATAATAGTACATAATAAGCCAATATAGGTTGTCAGTATGTACAACTTGGCGGATTTACCGCTATAATTAGCTATAAATATCAAGAAAGAAGATATGACAAATCCTTCTACTTCAACCCCTAAAAACATAAGACCACGATGATATTAACTGAATATCTCTGTGGTTAAAATCACTTAACTTTACTTTACTTAAAACTTAAAGTCTTGATTAAGAGTTGAAGCTTGTGATTTAGAACCTCAAATTTTCAAAAACGCAAGAGGCAATCCATTGCATAAATTTAAATGCAGAATATATTTAGAGGCCGAATCATGATCAAAATGACATTTTGTTTCAAAATCGGTTCGGTTTTGACAAAGTTATGAAAGTTTGAAGTTGGTGGAACCTTTGACCTAGCAACTTTACAAGTCAAATTTTTGTACAATTTCAGCATGATTTTTTACAAAAAAATGAAAGGTCTCAGAAACAAATTTAAAGTGTTGTTTTATACTATTTATGATATAAGAAGTTGAATAAAAGTGAAATCTCAAAATTTAAAATTTTGAAAAAAATATTTTTTCCAAAAAAGCAAAGGGGGGAGTACATGATGTTTAACGACAAAATATGAAAAATTATTTTTTGTTTAAAAATTATTATTCTTTATTACAGGATCAATTTAGAGACCAAATAATGATCAAAATGATATTCCGTTTGAAAATCGGTTTAGTTTTGACAAAGTTATGAAAGTTTAAAGTTAGTCCGACTCTTGACCTAGCAACTTTACATGTCCAAATTTTTCTTCAATTTGACATGGTTTTTTACAGAAAATTGAAAGGTCTCAGAATCAAATTTAAAGTGTTGTTTCATACTAATTATGATATCAGGAGTTGAATAAAAGTGAAATCTCAAGATTTAAAATTTTGAAAAAAATATTTTTTCCGAAAAAGCGAAAGGGGGGAGTACATGATGTTTAACGACAAAATACGAAAAATTATTTTTTGTTTAAAAATTATTGCTTTTTATTACAGGATCAATTTAGAGACCAAATAATGATCAAAATGATATTCCGTTTGAAAATCGGTTAAGTTTTGACAAAGTTATGACAGTTTGAAGTTAGTCCGTCTCTTGAATTAGCAACTTTACATGTCCAAATTTTTCTTCAATTGTATAAAGTATAAAGTGTTGTTTTATACTAATTACGATATAAGGAGTTGATTAAAAGTGAAATCTTGAGATTTCAAATTTGGAACTTTCGAAATTCCAAAGGGGGGACCCTTAGCATAAAAATCAAGCGATCACTATGAAATAATAAAATTTTCTAAATAAACAAAATTTAAATGCAGAACGAATATAGAGGCCAAACCATGATCAAAATGACATTCTGCTTAAAAATCGGTTGAGCTTTAATACAGTTATGACAGTCAACAATATTATTATTTTTTTAATCACAATACATCATAATAGAAAATTAAATGAGACTCTAATGAAGGTTGCAATTGCCGCTTTTTTAAATAAATTGAATTAAATTCTTTTGTAATGAAAGTGGGGCATAAACAAGCGTCTATCTACGACTACATGGCACAATTATCACAGCAATTAATTGTGGCAAATTAATTGGAAATTTGATTAATGGTCAAATGATGCCGTTGCGTTGCGGTGTCCTATTTACCATTTACAAGGCATTCAACTTTGACCAATTCCGAAGCGTAAGTGGTGTGCGGTCATTGTGTGTGAGTGTGTGTGTGTGTGAGTTTGTGTATATGAAATGTATGTGGTTCCTGCTTATAGACTATAGTGTATCAGTGTGTGTGTGTGTGAGGTGTTTAGTCCATTGACAGATCGTGGGAAAGGGACAACCTACAAACAACCTGCGACCTGCTTGTCTCTGCTGTCACGTGCCTAAGCTCGGAGAACTGCAATTTGCCGCTTACAGCGGACTTTGCAGGTGTCATGACGGTAATGGTAACGGTTTAGTTAGAGGCAATCGGGGATCGGGAATCGGAAAACGGTAAACGGTAAACGGCGTGCCGCTGCAGTGCGTCCAAAGCCATGCGTGACATATATTTATTAACTGTCAGAGCAGCGAGCCGTTGGGCTCTTAGAAAATTGTTGCAATTCCATTTGCTGCAAAACAACGAAGCAAAAAAAAAAGTAAAAAGAAAAATTGATTCAGCTCATCAATTGTCACAAATAATGATTACTACGCATTTTCAGAGCAATTGCGACAAAGGCGTGCATGACACGCATCAAATTGCATTTAGCTCAGTTTGTCATTGGGGTAAACAAAGGGCTGTGTAATGCGACGAGGGAGGGGTATGGGAAGGGGCAGGGTCGCACGCCAGTCACGTGACCTCAATGCTAAAAATAGACAGGCGTTTGCCCACGAATCGGGTGTCGAATATAGTTGTGTGGGTGGCCAGTTGGCAAGTTGGGTGGTTGGGTGGCTATAGCGATTACAGCAGCAAAAACATCAACATCATTATTAACAAAGTCAACGAGCGTCGGCGACGACGTCGACGTCAACGTCAGCGGCTTATTGGCAGGCATAATGCGATGGCGCCGAGTCATGCCAATCCGACAGAACAATTTCTGAATAGCTTTAAGATTATGTTGCAAGCCTAAGCTAACCTATAATCTGCGAAAAGTCGATATCCAAATGCTCTTTAACAGTATTTAAGTAAATATTCAAAAGCTTAAAATACGACCGATTATTGCAAATAATAATAAATTACATTGCTATTTATCGATAGTGATCAAATTTTATTATTGGAGAATATCGATAAATGTACTTACCGATAGTGATCAATTGTCAAGACAATATATCGGCTAGCGACTCACCGATATTTTTGGAGCTATCAACTGCCGTAACACTGTAAAAATGTTATGTTTTTAAACTTTATCAAATCAACTTATTTAGATACATTAACAAAATATTTCCTTTTACGTATTTTTTAAGTAACGGGTATAAAAATTCTATTGTAGAACTTCGAAAAAAAAATTAACTATTTTTAGTCATTTTTCAGAGGTAACTTAATAATACCTTAACTGGTGTTAAAAAGGTTTACACTTTCTAAACATTTATGAATATATCTCTTAGTAGTTGATTTACTGTATCAAACTTAAGGCAATAGTTTTAGAGATATCGAGTTTTAAAGTAAGAAAATAATGTTTTATACCGTTTTCTGACTTAGAAATTCTACGATAATTTCAAAAAACTTTGTAACTTTTTTTACTTCCCTAGATTTATATAATTGCATTATTTGATTCATTCAAATTGATGTTCTGATAGCTATCAGTTGAAGCATCAAAGTCATTCTGTGTATTGTGATTATTGGTGAGAGTATAATTCAAGAAGCAAAGGGATAGTGCTGATGGCAAAAGTTTTCCATTCTTTGCATTCCTTTTTTTTTTTGCAATACTCTTATTTTTTTTATTTATGTCGCATTTTGCCCACGTGATTAATGGCCAACTGTAAAAGACGTCGCGACTTGAAAAATTACACCGAAATAAACGACAGGGGCGTTGTGGACGGCTTTTTAAAACAGGCTGTCACACGTGAGCCGACAGGGGGGGGTGGTAGGGGGTGCGATACGGAACGGTTGCCGGCTGCTGGCTGCGTATCATGGTCGCAGGAATCAACGAGGACAACAGCAGGAGGCAGACGCACGTAAAAGATGCAACAGGAGCCAGAGCAAATGCCATGTGATTTACACGCAACAGTAGCAACAACAACAACAGCAGGAGGAGGGGGAGGGGGTTGGCGTGCAAATTAGGGGTTGACTCAGCCGACCCGAACCCGGACCCGGACCATTGTCAGGGCGGAGCGCGCACACTACTGTCAATTGAAAACGTGCCAACAATTTGCAACGACGATTAATCGTGCGACCGACCAAAGTCAAAGCTACAGTTGCCACTGCAGATCCCAGAGTCCCAGTCTCAGTCCCAGTCCCGGTCCCATTCCCATTCCAATTTCCATTTCAAGAAGGCGTACAGAGACCAGGAGACTCCGCCGTAATGCGACATTTGTGCATGCCGGGCGCATTTAGCGTTTTGTTTACGACGTTACGGCAGTTGGCCAAGTTTGCCAACGGAACATTTGACTAATTTGTGTGGGTTTTATTATGCGTAGATGTAGATGGGCATTGCCCACGACAAGGTCTACGTCTATGTCTATGTCTACTTCCATTGAGTCAACCTTTTGACATATGCCTAATGAGCACTTAATTCCCTGCCGCTAATTGGCTTGAATCAAAGACCATCCGCTTGGACTTTGACATTTGTAAGAGTCAATGCAGTGGGCTAAGAAAATACGTCTATATTTGATATATTGGTGATATTTTGAACGCCTACAAAGTACAGGCAGACATTTTTCTATATATAATAATAAATAAATTCAGAGAATTCAGCTCTAATTTGCACTTCAACATTAATTTGGAATTTAATAATGGTAAGTTAATTCCTGGAATAACATGCCATTTCAACTGAAATATACATTTTCTGAATATGAAATATAATCATTTGACAAACGCACACACACGCACACTGTCACACACTCGAGGGGGTTGCCATCATTAAAGGCTTTTGTATGCAATTACATGCCGCATTGAGCAATCATAAATTAGCTTTTTGAAAAGTGTGATATAAAAAAAATATTAAATAAAAAACGAGAAAAAATAATAGTTGGCATTAGAGAGCCGAAGAGTTAATACTCTTAGAGATGATAACTTAAGCAATTCAAATTAATTGTTAATAGATTTCGACATCAGTGATAGAAAGAATGAATTTCTAGTCTCAAAACTTTTTACACTCAGCAATAAATTGAATTACAAATAAAATGCTATATATTTTTTATTATAATTTTTTGTATAATCTCTGATGTTACACTTGCTGCAGTGACACCTTTGATAAGTGTATAACAAATTAAATTAAAATTAACAAAAGGTATTTTCCGGCAAACAATTTAATGCCCATAATGAGAACTGTGTCCGTTCAGATCGACATTAATAATAATATACAAAATTTGCATCTGCAATTCAGCTTTTCGTTATGCATATTTCATAAAAATGAAAAGAAAAATGAGAAAGGTGAAAGCAAAAAAAAAAAAAAAAAATTAATTCACATCTATCAGCTGTTAACTGAAAATTGGAAACTGTATTTATATTTGCTTTTAATGTCAACAGTCATCAATGCAAATGCACTGCAAAAATCTCGAGTACATCGAGCCGCAATTTATTAACCTGACTCGACGCGTTGTTTGTCATGTTTTCAAAATTATAAAGCAAATGCATTCAGAATACGTGATTGGTTCATACCCTGTAAACAGAACTAAGAAGAAGGAGTTGAGTTTAGGTAGATTTTTTGCTTAAAAACTTTTGTTTATTTTCCGATTATGTATTCAACATATTTTTTTAATATATAGAATGGATTTGAACCAGAGTCTTTATAAATTTTAAAGTCGTCTATGCCTTTTGCTGACTATCACCTTTTATTTACATTTTATTTTTTTCAATGTAAACAGGATATGCATATTACAATTGATATTGTTGACTTCATGATATTTATTTATTGAGAATATTCATAATTTAATAAATTTCAAGTTGGGCAAACTTTAAATGCAGCCAACATACTCATATTTTTGCTTATTTTCACAACATTTTCGACAACAACAAAAATCCCGGCCAAATATTTGAGCAAATATCTTGCAGATACACATCAAACTATGTACTGAGTACTCTGTCTACAAGTATGAATATACGTACGAGATGTTGTATTTTGTGCGTGTAGCAACATTTTGCAATGCGTTGCTTAAAATTTCCAGCGCTAAATTGTTATGGTCTCGTCTATTCTCTCTCTTCTCTCTCCGTCTGTGTCCCTAACTGGGCCATAACCAAAACCTTAGTCAGTCGAGAAGCGTCGTCAAGTTCTTTGTAAAGTTTTTGCCAAAATATGCTTGAAAATATTTACTCATGAGCTTGTTTAGTTAATCCATAAAAACTTGGCATGTGCTGTCCGTTCTTGACACAGCCAAAAAAGACAATGCAACATTTAAGAAAATTTAAGCCGCAAGCGACTTCAAAACGAGATGAGAAAGAGAGTTGTCCTTTTGCTGAAGGAAGCACATGATTTAGTTCTAGTCCAGCAACTGTTTCGACTGTCTCTTATTCTCGTTGAGGATTTGGCATTGTCTTTGCATTTTTTACTTTTTTTTATTTTTTTTTTTGCTTGTTGTCCTCTTATAATTTTTGAAGCTGACAAAAAGGCCAAAAGCCCCCATAGCACTGTGTCTGAGCCCTAGTCCGACGATTCGGGCCAACTAAAGCCTCTGAGATAGATAGACAGGCAAACAATTGCTGTTTGGATCCTGTTAGCTTTGCTGCTGCTTTGGCTGCTCTACAAATTAGTTTCTAATACCTTTAAGTCAAACAGTGGAGGCCGAAACAAACACACACACAAACAAACAGACAAACAAACAGCCTCTGTCTCAGCCTGTGTGTGTGTGTGTGCGTGTGTTTGTGCCACGAAGTTGCATCAACACGCCCCCAGCTGCCACAATTTAACAAAATCACTTGAGCGTGCTTATGAAATGTTGTTGTATGCTCTACGTATCTATGTGTGTGTGTGTGTGTGTGTTGGTTTTCTAATTACACAACCCAACCAATTGGTTTACAGTAAATTGTATTTTAAATAGTTCCATTTAGTTTTACTTAAAAATTGACTACAAAGCGCAGCTGCTGCTTCCTTTTTCCTCAAAGTAGTTTTAAAGATTGCGTAATGATGCGGTTATATCTCCTACCCCTCCCCTTTCCCATGCTTTTCCCCAATTTTCGTAGTCCTCCCCCCATACAGAATGTGGCCTTTTAATGAGCTATTTGATAGTTTTCTCTTTACACGCTCACCTTCTGTCTGCTGTCTACTGTCTTCCGTTCTTTTTTGTCTGCCATAATTTTTTTGGCAAAAGTTTTTAAATTAATTTTTAATTGCTTAAACAGCACAAGTTAAGTCCAAACATTTGGGCAAGAACATAAGTTTTTAAAACACTTTATTAACTTAATATTTAAATTTCAGTTAGTAGCTAACTGATTTATAATAGTTTATAGAGTTTAAGGTTGTTCAGAGCTGCAATATTCCATTAAGGTAGTTTGATGGTAAGCTTCGTTAAGATACTTTATGGATATATAAACATATTATTTTATTTAATAATCATAGATAAATAGGCGAAGGTTAACCAATTGTTATAAGTATTTATTGCTAAAACTTCATGTCTTTTTTTGAAGCTTAAGCTTGTTTGTTTCGTTTAATTCAATTGCAAATGCTCTCAAGTTTGATAGAGGCTGTGCGAAATGTCTCACGTGCGACCTTCAAGCAAATCCCAGCAAACTGTGAATATATTTATTTAAACATTTCTACATTTATACATTTATCCGTAGCTTTGACAGCCGACAATAAGCGTAGCTACAAATGACTTGTGGTAATGCCAGCCGTAAACTACAAGACCTTATGGGTAATAAGAGCAACATTTGCATAACATTGGCCAAAAAGAGTTGATGACGATGACAACCGACTGGGGAGACTGTGCGAAACGGGCGACCGTCATTTAAATCAAAAAAGTTGGCACAATGAAAGCAGCGGCAACTGCTTTATAAAAGAAAATTATGCAAATTGCTAATAAATTATAGTGAACCAGCGAACGAACATGTAAAAATAATAGCCAGCAAGAGAGAATGAATAGTGTGGAGTATCCGAAGAACCCAACTGAATCTGATTCTCAGTCTGGTACTGTATGGAGTAGTATATGGAGCTGTAGCTGGTAGCGAATTGAATTACAAATGGAACGACAATGCCATGGAACAGGGACAGGAATTGAGCGAATGGACACAACGGCGCTGTAAAATCATTAAAATAATAAGAATAATAATGCACAATGTAAATGAGTGATAGTCTAGCAAATATCCTTGCCGAAAATCCGATTTATCTATTTATTAAGGCATCCTTATGAAAGTTTGAAAATAGCTTAATAATAAATTAATCTATATGCATAGCAACTATCAAGAGTTTATCCTTTATAATAAGAAGATAAGTTAATTTTTAACAATTGACATTGTAACTTTTATAATAAAATCTGACTTTTAATTAATGGAAAGATACCCCTTTCTGGCCATGCTGAGCATTACAGGGTATATAATAAAGCACTGTATGCTTGCAAGAAGACGTCGAGGATGAGGCTGTCGTCGCCGAGGACACCACGCAGGACGTGGACTGGTCGCATTAACTGGCGAATGGATAATGGCGAAACTTTCTGACATTTATTGTGTTTGTGTCGAATGTTTATTTATGGATTGCATGGCGCGTATTTACATTACAATGGGCATAACTAACGGCTGCAGGATACTCGCATCCCTATAGATCCTTGTATCCTTGTTTACATAAGCGTATGCGTAAGCGTATTAAATTAATGATACTTTCTAGTTCATAAAATTCGTTATATGTGGCCACGTTTCTGGAGCGGGCAAACTCTGAATGGGATATGAATGTCGAACGTCAAAACACAAATCAAATAATCACATAAATGAGAGCGCACGCATGTATGCGTATGTGTGTAGGGCTGTGTGTGTGTGTGTGTGTGTATCAGTTGTGTCTATTGAATTGTAACAAATTGATTGTCATAAAACATCGTTTATATATATTAGAATGTGTCATTGGACTGTTCATGCTTCAGTTCAGTCAAGACGTTCGAAAATTCGCTCACTCTTCATCTCGACTCCATTTCTCTTGCTCTGTTAGAGATTTCACAAGTGGCGCTGTGAATGATTGCGATAAAGATGGTAGCACTAACAGGAGTAAGGGGGTAAGGGGGTTGGGGTCGGCACCAGCCGCTTTATGACAGCAATAGTTGCCGCCTCAACTGACTACACAGAATTTATGGCTGTTTACGACAGATTGCACACTCCATTTGTTTTGTTTACCACATTGAAAGCACTTGACACACATCCCGATACGAGAGAACTGAGTACTGTGTGAGAAATGTGAGAAAGTTCACTTCTAGCTTGTGTCTCCTTTAATTAGTTGCCTTTTTGTGCCGCTTGGGGGCGCCACTGTTACTCGTAGCTTAGCCTAGCAGCTGTGACAAGACTTGTCACAGTTTCACGACATCATATGCATATGATTTGTGAAAACTTTTGACTGTCCCTCATCGTGGGAAGAACGGTTGGAGGGCGGGGAGACAGGAAGACAGGGGGCGTGGCTTGGCAAGCTGCCGCCAGGCTGCTTGTTTTTGCCAAGTTTATGAATTTCATAGCAAAAGTTTTCGGCAGCGCATACGCGCAAGTTGTAAGCTATTGTTATACCCTGTTTGCAATAAAAAGGCTAAACGAGGTAAGCCAGACTTAAGCAAATATATGATTACATAAGCATATATTCCCAATTAGCAACTGCTAGTGATTAAATCATATTGACTTAAGACATTCTAAGAGCTAAAGGCATTATATTATTTAAGTAGTTTGTCGAATACTCTATAGACATATATGTAGTTATATTTTAAATTTGTAATCTTAGCAAAATTTGAATAAGTAGGGTATCTCTAAGTCAAGCCTTCTCAACCCTATCCTGTTTATTTCTGTTTCTTGTTAGTGCTTTTCTTCCAAAATCTTTGATATCGAGTCTGCCAGGATTTACTACAAAGATACGAGTATTACCAAGTTTTCGTTAGTCATAAAAGTAGTCCCCTGTTTACTCAATTAGCTGATAGTGCGCAAGTACTGCGTATATCATGATATCATCGCTTCTGAGACAAAGAATCACCAATATTAATAGAAACACAAGCAGAACAAACAAAACTGAACACGAGCCAAAGATCCAAAGAGTTAACGAACCAAAGCACAATTCACAAGCGACCTTTCCATACATCAATTTTGGTTGATTCAGTTCGTTGAACTGAAATATCGTAGTACGCAAATTACCGATAACCACTTGGTTAACTAAATCTTGAGAGCAAAGCTATTAATGGATCACGCTAAACACTTGCTGTCATTAAGATTTGAAATATTATTTCAATAATTTTGATGTCTTTTGTATTTTTTTTATTATTTTTGCATTAAAACTTATTATACGATATCAATGTTGACCGTGAAGCATTCAAAGCGATCCCCAAATGAAAGCGAAACACAATTTTTAGTTCCGCACTTTGTCTAGGCCCGAACCGGCTTCCAGCCACAACCAAGATGATATCTCTTCGACCTAATGAGGGGGCGACTCGGACGCTTGGAGGGGGCAAGAGCCAGGGTACTTGATGTGTCTAAGTGGCACCATGTGCGAGCTCGTTGGGCTTGCAAATGCTCTGCTTGTCTATAATGACCAACAGCAGTGCTGTTGTTGTTGTTGTTGTTGTTATTGTTATTTGCTGGGGCAAACAAAGTGTTGGTCATTGTTTGGTTTATGTGAGCGCCACATGGCAAACATTAGAGCGTATAAATATGCCGACAAATTGCGACTATTAATCATTCGACCCATAGATTCCATCGATAATACAATTAGCGTGGAGATCTATACCAATATGGTAGGTACCCAACGGAATAACCGCCCAGGCCCAGGATTAATCCTAACCCACCATTTTTTTTACTCTAATCATCTTCATCGCAGAAACTATTCATTGCGTGCATCTTTATTGCCGCAGCGACGGCTGCAGTGATTCCTGTCGAACAAGCCAGGCACCGTCGTGATGTCTCCGAGATCGTGAATGAGTATGTCCCACCACTGGAGGAAGTTGGTGTCGATGCTCCCCTTGGGAATGTCGCCCAAGACTCCGCCGCTGTAGGAGAAGATGGATACCGTTACAAAACCGTGCGTCGTCTGAAGTACCGTCAACGTCGTGATGTCTCCGAGATCGCCAACGAATACTTGCCCCCTTCTGAGGAAGTAGCTACCGAAGCCCCAGTCGATGCTCCTGTTGAGGAAGCTGCCCAAGACTCCGCTGTTCTCGCTGAAGATGGTTACCAATACAAAACTGTCCGTCGCCTGAGGTACCGTCAACGTCGTGATGTGTCCGAGATCGCCAACGATTACCTGCCCCCTTCTGAAGAAGTAGCTACCGAAGCCCCCGTGGAGGCTCCTGTTGAGGAAGCTGTCCAGGACTCCGCTGTTCTCGGTGAGGATGGTTACCAGTACAAGACTGTCCGTCGCCTGAGGTACCGTCAACGTCGTGATGTCTCCGAGATCGCCAACGATTACCTGCCACCCTCTGAGGAAGCTGTTACCGAAGTCCCCGTCGAGGAAGTCGCTCAAGATTCCGCCGTTCTCGCTGAAGATGGTTACCAATACAAGACTGTTCGTCGCCAGAAGTACCGTCAACGTCGTGATGTCTCCGAGATCGCCAACGATTACCTGCCTCCCTCTGAGGAAGTCGCTGAGGAAGCTCCCGTCGAGGAAGTCGCTCAGGACTCCGCTGTTGTCGGTGAGGATGGATACCAGTACAAGACTGTCCGTCGCCTGAAGTACCGTCAACGTCGTGATGTGTCCGAGATCGCCAACGATTACCTGCCACCCTCTGAGGAAGCTGTTACCGAAGTCCCCGTCGAGGAAGTCGCTCAGGATTCCGCCGTTCTCGGTGAGAATGGATACCAGTACAAGACTGTCCGTCGCCTGAAGTACCGTCAACGTCGTGATGTGTCCGAGATCGCCAACGATTACCTGCCACCCTCTGAGGAAGCTGTTACCGAAGTCCCCGTCGAGGAAGTCGCTCAAGATTCCGCCGTTCTCGCTGAAGATGGTTACCAATACAAGACTGTTCGTCGCCAGAAGTACCGTCAACGTCGTGATGTCTCCGAGATCGCCAACGATTACCTGCCTCCCTCTGAGGAAGTCGCTGAGGAAGCTCCCGTCGAGGAAGTCGCTCAGGACTCCGCTGTTGTCGGTGAGGATGGATACCAGTACAAGACTGTCCGTCGCCTGAAGTACCGTCAACGTCGTGATGTGTCCGAGATCGCCAACGATTACCTGCCACCCTCTGAGGAAGCTGTTACCGAAGTCCCCGTCGAGGAAGTCGCTCAGGATTCCGCCGTTCTCGGTGAGAATGGATACCAGTACAAGACTGTCCGTCGCCTGAAGTACCGTCAACGTCGTGATGTCTCCGAGATCGCCAACGATTACTTGCCACCCTCTGAGGAAGTAGCTACCGAAGCCCCAGTCGATGCTCCTGTTGAGGAAGCTGCCCAAGACTCCGCTGTTCTCGCTGAAGATGGTTACCAATACAAGACTGTCCGTCGCCAGAAGTACCGTCAACGTCGTGATGTCTCTGAGATCGCCAACGATTACCTGCCACCCTCTGAGGAAGCTGTTACCGAAGTCCCCGTCGAGGAAGTCGCTCAGGATTCCGCCGTTCTCGGTGAGAATGGATACCAGTACAAGACTGTCCGTCGCCTGAAGTACCGTCAACGTCGTGATGTCTCCGAGATCGCCAACGATTACTTGCCACCCTCTGAGGAAGTAGCTACCGAAGCCCCAGTCGATGCTCCTGTTGAGGAAGCTGCCCAAGACTCCGCTGTTCTCGCTGAAGATGGTTACCAATACAAGACTGTCCGTCGCCTGAGGTACCGTCAACGTCGTGATGTCTCCGAGATCGCCAACGATTACCTGCCACCCTCTGAGGAGGTCGCTGAGGAAGCTCCTGTTGAGGAAGTTGCTCAAGAATCGGCAGTACTCGGTGATGATGGCTACCAATACAAGACTGTCCGTCGCTTGAGGCTACGTCATCGTCGTGCCTTGTAAGCGCGCAATCTGGTACCTGCCTGTATACGATTAGAACCATTTATCCCCACCAAGCACTTGTTAGGTTGTAAGTAAGAGTCCTGTTTTGCCATTATTTAACGATTGAAATCAACAAAAATAAATCCAGCAAAAATTGTTATAATATACACTCGTCGTGGCACTTTTATTGTTCCAAGGACTCTGCCAGGCAGTTAGCCAGCTGTTCACCTGTCCGCCTCCAGAACTGTCCGGCTGTAGCTCTTGGTATAGCGAAGCTCTCGGCGTTTTCATAAATTGTATACCTTTTCGCTTAGTTATGACAGCAACAGTTAAGCTCATGGCTCAGCGCACAAGAACGCAATTATCCAAAGACGAGGCAAGGCAAAAAGGACCTAGTTACCCCACTCTACCTTAACCAGGGGGAACTTCAGCGAACTCTAACAAATACTTTAAGCTATGCTTTTGAAGATGTTAATCTCATGTCAAGTCCACTTTACACACAACGTTAAGGGTTTCGGCCAGTGCAACAGCCAAAAACCCCAAAACAACACTACGAACAAGGACAAAAGTCGCCCATTGATTTGTGTGTGTCGGTTGTGTGTGTGTGTGTGTGAGTGAGTGTGTTGTTTGGTGTTGGCAGAAAAAGTTGTTAAGTTAAAAGGCATTTGAACCGCAGCGGGCAAGGATTTCGGTCAATGCGCCTGGACGGGGTCTAACAACTTCCTTTGCACGCGCCCCTGAACGGCTCACAGGACTCACTCGGGATCCCATCGTCCGTCCGTCTGTCCGTCCGTCTGTCCGTCCGTCCGTCCGACCGGCCGGCCAACTAATAATAATTTATCGATCCCCTAGCTAAAGTAGTCACATACGTGGTCGCCCTTCCTATGATTTATGGCTTCCAGTAACTTGGGCGTGCCAAAATAAAAAAGAGAAGAAAAAAACAGCAAACTAAGGCAAAGCAAAGGTGCCAGGCGGACGCCAAATTGGTTTAATGTGTGGTTAGACAACTTATTTAACTGTATTTTCAAGTGGCTTGCAGTGCAGGGACACAAGTCTACACCACACTCTATCGGAGCAACCACTCAGGCGGTGCCACAATTCACATTTTTCGCCCACATAAATCATGCGATGGCAAAACAAAACGGGTTGCCCAATTCGAATATGTAACTGTATCTCGCTGGGGGCTCTAACCCTCAAGAGGGAGGTGAGGAGACAAGTCGAGGGAGGGAGTGCTCTGCACTCACAAATCAGGGCATAAACTTCGTGTGTACACGAAGTACTCGTAAATCAATCGGTTTGCTATCAAGCTGACATTATGACATCATTAAGACAATTATCTATGCTGAATTATTTAGGTCCACGATAACTTCAGATCTTTAGAGAGCCAACTATTTTAATGGCCTTGGCCAAAAACAAAATATATGCGAACTTCAAAGCGGAAATCACATAAAATTTTATGAATTATTTCAAATATTTTCAATTACTTTTGCGAGGGTCGAGTGTCCGCAGTTCGCAGTCTTCGGGCAGAAGTGAAAGTCACCCTAGTTAGACAAATGGTAGAGCGTAAAAAACCACATAAAGAAATTTATGCGCCATTCAAGCGTAGAACATTAACACATCCTAACATCCTAACATCCAACATCTAGGAGCTGGAGAAGCATCCATGCTCTACTTGACTTCATAAACAGCACAATGAAAGTGAAACGGAAACAACATGAAAGACAGTTTAGTAAAGCTGAAGTGTTAATACTCTGACAAAATGCTGTGATCTAAAAAAAATTAATTTTTAGTTCTATAAATATCATACAATAAAATTAATTACATTCGTTTATACGATGATAGCTAAATTACACAACATTTTGATTAAATTTGTTTAGATATTTCTTTTAAAATAGCTACAATTTTAAGCTATTTTCACTAAGTCTTCTTTAAGATATAGAAATGAAATCAAAATGATTCCAAAGTGAAACAATTGCGCCATTATTTCAGTTAAAAACTAGTTCCCAGAGTTCACAATATACAAAGGTTTCAAATTGTCAACACGATTCCTAAAACAACTGAATCACCCACAGTAAGGGTATTCTAATGTCTATGACTCTTAATGTGCTTATTGCCAACTGCTTTCATATTTAACTTGATTAAAATTCAAGAGGTCTTGGTTCAAAAACTAAAGTTGTATTTATTTTTTGTGATGCTTGAAGTCATAATTTAGCATTTATGGCGCCATTATTGAAATGCCGAGGGTGATCTAATAAGCAACCACCCTAGAACGTATGACTGTTGGCCAGCAATTGGAGAGCCAAAATCAATTTAGACCAACTCAGTCGCTGATTAGCCTGCCACATGCAAATAAAAGAAGGATAGAGTTCTGCGGGAGAGTGTTGAAGATGCGCAGGATATTCCAACGGATGCGATACTATACTCTCTGGTCGGGTTTCATTTGGTCTGCAGTTGGCATTACTAAGTAAGCGCCGGACATGGCCAGGACGTGGCTGTGTGGTAAACAACTGTCTGCAACAACTTTACGGTCACAATATAATTTATTCAATGCCATTTGGCGCTCGTGGAGCGCACATAACACGAGCAATTGACATTTTTGTGACTTTTTGAAAACTATAAAATGTGCAGTGCTCCCGCATTTGGGCCATATAAGCACAAGGCGGGCCACAGAACAAAACCGGCCGGGCCAACTCAAGTCAAGGCAAGACGTAATGATGACGGGCCATAACGACCACAAAGAAATGAGGCACAGTCTAAGAGAGAGGGAGAGAGAGAACAACTGTTGTTGTTCGACAGAATAATAAAGTTGTGCTTGATTATGTGTGTGTTGTGTTGTTGTGTCTGTGTGTAACGAGAAATATCAAATACGACAACAACTAAAATAAAATTGTCAGCGCGTTGTATGTAACAGGACTTATAACACATCTCAGGCCCAGACCCAGGCAGGACTAAAAACTCCCTCCTCAGCTCCACAACAGGGCGACAACAGCCACGCCCATTCTATGCAACACACTCTTGCCCCAGCAACCCACTTCCACTCCCCTCGTCCCACCATTTGTGCGGCTCGTCAATGGACGTCGGGCAACAGCAGGAGCCGTTTGCCGGATATCCTTTTTGACATGTCATTAAATTTTATATACACAATAATTTTTCACAATTTGCTTTATGGCCATTTTAAGAGTCTGTCCCGATGTGTGCGTTGAATATTATATACACTTATACATATGTATACGTATCTAAAATGAAGTCCAAAGCAAACAATAACAACAGTAACAAGTGACACTTTATTGAATGTAGACAAATGGTCAATACGCTCAGTGAGATGGACTGTGAAAGAAATTCGAAAAAAGAGAGAGGAAGAAATAGAAAGATAGAGATACTGCAAGATGTAATATGGGTAAAGTTTCAGCAGGTGAGAGACGTTAGAAACTTCTCTAAAAGGTGCTAAAAATGTATACAATTATGTATATTATACAAAAAAAAGTTAGTTATTAAAAATACATCGATCTCTTATATAAATATATATTCTTGATCAATGAAAACATTTAAATCTTAATAGATTTTCTTTAAATTTTATCGTGTCCAAATGATACTGAATTCATTTGATAATAATGGACTCTTTTTATTACTTGATATGCTTCTTAAGTCATCTAATGCCAATAAATAAATGCATAATTCTCTCAATATTTTGCCACTTATTTAGCTTAATTATTGTATCAATCGATGTAGTGCTTTGTTTAATTATCTAGTCAGTTTCATTCAGCTGTATATGATTTCTATTTGAAGCTCATCATAGGAATACTGGCATATCTCAATGCTAATCAGCTTAAGTATCAAAATGTCTAACCAACAAACCACAATATTATTATTACACAGAGTCTGGTCATAAAAACTAAACGCTTGGCTCCGAAAAAGGAATGCACAATAACATGGATGACTAGGAGGGAAACGGAGGAAACGGAGTTCCAGTTTAGCATACTATATAATTTTACGGTCATTAAATATTATTTCAAAATCGAAGCCACACAGACAGAAAGAAAGAGAGACAGACAAACAAACAGATAGATGGATAAACGGAAGTTAAGCCTTTGTTTGGTTGGTTTGTTTGTTTGTTTGTTTGTTTGTTGGCTTCTCGTTCTGGCCATGTCCTGTAAATGTTAAATTGCTGAAATTATACGTTTTATTATGATACAGTGACTGCTGTCCGTACTCGCACAGTGTGTTGTCCGCTGTGTGGCTTACAATCGAATTGGCATTATGTGGCATTACAGGAAACCAAACCAAACTAAATCGAACTGAACCAAAGTGAAGTGAAAGCTAAAGCTCAAGCTATTTCTTTCCTCTGTCACTGTCCCTGTCTCTGTCTCTCTCATTTTTGTGACAAGGAGCAACGCAATCGTCCGTTCAGCATGCAAAGTGAACTTGAAAAGGCTTCGGTGCGGCGACATGCCACACAAAAAGCCAGTCAATGATACGACTACGAGTCTGCCACATGAGGCAGACAGGCAGAGTGTTAGTGAAGCTGCAGAAGCAAGAAGAACTATCATATGTAGTTGTAAACCAGAGCCAAGTCACTCTGTGGCAATAAAGGAAATCTTCTTACAAAACATTCGCTTAAGTTTATTCAAACAAACTTAGATAACACATGGAGAAAGTGCAGGCAGAGAGAGAGAGAGAGGGAGAGAGGGAGAGAGGGAGAGGGAGACGCACTCGAAGACTTCCTTCTTGTCGATGTGGCAGAGACAAAGACGCTTCAATCAGTCAAGCGGAATAAGCAGCACCGCACGAGCAACATGAACTTTTCCCATCCACATCCAAAGGATCCAGCTAAAGGACCCACCTCTTCCAATTACAATGTCTTTTGTTTTATATATTTGACTCTTAGCCGGGGCAAATGCTCACTGCTCACTTTCTTGCCCTCTCCCTCTCTCTCTCTCATTCTCATTTCGGTTTGGCCATTTTGTGTTTTGCTACGTTTGCTCGGATTAAATGTATGACCGAGGAGCAGTTCAAAACCATGATTACACTTCAATCTATTCTTTCTTGACAGTGTCTGCTTTTCCTTTTGCCCATTTTGTTTTATGTCTATGCCGACGACCCTCCCTCCCCAATTTTGGCCTAAAATGAGCAGAAAAAAAATTGACATTGTGTTGAGAAAAATGCGTTTCAAAGAGATATAAAATGTTAACATGACCGAAAGATTCACATTCCCGCCCATCGCCCAATGGATATAAAACATTGAATTTAATCAAAAAGGATTTAGCTGTGGGTGATTTCCTCACTATGTGCATGTGTGTGTGTGTATGTGCAATGGGTTATTTCAATATCTCCTTGACCTTGCTCCTTGAGAAGATTCCGCGTTGCCACGTGCCACAACTACATTGACTCAGACTCGCGTTAGTGGCCATAAAGATAAATAAAGTAATGGCTGTTTCCACTATATTTACCACTAACTTGTATGTATGTAGTAGTAAAAGCTGCTGCTGCAGTGACATTACTCGATAGTAATTTTGTTGTAAAAAATGTAATAACTATAGAATTCAACCAGTTGACAATAAATGGTTTAATAATCAGCACACGCTGAAGAAATATATACCTAGTGTAGACATTAAGTAGTTTTTTTGAAAATGAATTCTTTCATTATTCAAATGCAGCTGTGTTATTTTGCCGGTTTAAAAACTGCTGCATACTTTTAGGCTGGCCTCATATTAACTTGGAAAGTATTATAAAAGATTTGAAAATAGTCGCGCATGGCAAACAAATTTTTAATTTACGTATGACCTTTATTGCCTTCCGCTGCTAACTTTGTTTTGATTCCTTTTTACTATAATTCAGTTTGCAATGCAAAGCGTTCGCTCCGCTTCAAAAAGCATTGCATGCTTTTAGGCTGTCGTTGAAAAGCGAAACGAAGCGACGCGTCGCCATTTTGAAATTGTGCGGCTGAAAAACATTTGAAGTAATTGTGCAGCCAATACATAATTAAGTTATTGTGACTAAAGCAACACAAAAAAAAATGAAGCGAAAAAGAGTAAAAGCTAACAAAATTAACTAAGCGTCGAGAGCTGCAGCGGAAGCGACTGTCGGCCAAAAACGGGACCTGGAATGGGTTGGTTGTGGCAGCCATCCAAGCGACAACCAACCAGTTGCAAGGATCTATGTGTCTGGCCAACCACCACGGCCGTGGCATGACGATGCGTGCACCAAAATCCGACTACGTGCATAGACGCTAGGCAGGCAGACGGACCCCGGCTCGAATTGTGGAATTATATTTCCTATGGGCGGTATTTTGAGGCACGCCTCCTGCACACACAACTGCCGGCGATTGCTCAGACGGTATAATTTGTAATCACGTTGAGTGCAGCGGCAACGGCAGCAGCAGCAGCAGCAGCTCTTTCCCAAAATCGGGGTTGTCCGGCTCTGACTAACCCCTTTCTCCTTGCCCCTTGCCCCTTGCCGTATCACCGTCTACTGCTGCCGGCTGTGGCAAGTGGTTGTTGACTGCCTGATGCTTAGCAAGGTCTTAGCTGTTATTACGCTCATGTGTCACTTTGACAATCCTGCCACACCATATGCGTCTGTCTGTGTGTGCGTTTGTGTGTGTGTGTCTGAGTCTGTGTTTTTGCACTGTTCATATTTTATTCAACATCTGCCTGTTCTAGTGGATTTCCAACTGTTGCTATCACATTCACAATCAGCCGCTCTCTCTCTCTCTCTCTCTCTCTCTTCCGCTCTCTCTCTCCCGCTCTCTTACTCCCTCTCAGTCTGTCTCGCTCGCTCTCTCTGATGTTTTTTATGGCGTCTGCAGACATTTTGCCAAGTTAATCTCCGGTTTGTTTTTCTGATAATGGGTTTGTCAACGCTACTTTGTGAGGCCCCTCTATTTAAGTGTGAGTTCATTTCTGACTCTCAGTGTGTATGTGAGTGAGTGTGTGTCTCTCTGTCTCATTCCATCTCTCTCTCTCTCTCTTCATCTCCATATTTAAATGTATGTATGCATACAACTGTAGTTGTAATGTCTGTCTCTTCCAGCCGCTGTCTGTGAACTGCCAAAAAAAATGCAATAAATAGTACAGCTATGACTAGAAAATACCCTGTAAATATAGAAATTTTTACAGTAAACCAACATTTTTTTTTTTAGTTTAGTAATCCTTTCTTAAACTTTTCTAAAGTAATTTTATAAAATTTAAGCACAGAATTTATTCAAGTCATGATTTCTAATTATTACCCTTAAAGTCGCTTGCAAAACATATATAACTTTGTTATTCAAATTGAATTAAAATTTTAAACAGATTTTTAAAACTTTTCTGAACTATTTTAGAAGGTACAAACTTTTTTAATAGTGAGAAAGATCTCAATATTTTCAGCTGCTGATAGACATTCTATGTTCATAATTTTACACATCTTTCTCTTTCGTGAGCCTCTCAAATTTTGACGGAATTAAAGCGAAGTCGTAATTCGGAACTACCCTTCAAAATCTACTCCCTGCAGTTGACAAATATTTGATCATCCTATTGAAATGCTCAGCTCGTTTATGGCAATGACATTAAAATGGTGTTGCTTTTCCCAAACGACACGCCCACAAATTTAAGAAAGTTAACGCCCCAAAATTAATCAAGCTGCTGTTGTAATTTTTGAACTGACAGTCAATGGACTAAGCAAGCTGTTGGCAGTTGCCAGCTACCAGCTACCAGTTGCCTGTTGTCACTTGTCTGTGGCTGTTGCGTGCCACAATTTGCTGCACTCTCGACATTGCCACCACCTGCTCGACGCACCATATTTTCGGCTAGGAGGGGGGATTTAACGAGGGGGCGGTAGGCGGTACAGTGTACGTGACATTGCCGCGGACTTGGGGCATCTCTGGAAAGCCGAGTCTCTTGTGCAGCTGCTTCAACTCAGCTGGTTACGTGTGTCATGTTTGCACTTGGCCTCAGAGCAGACTTTAACCGAGCTGCAGCTGATTTTGACAATCTCAATTAGAGGCGGAGAAACGGAACACGATGGGACACTTAAATGGCAATGCGAATGCGATTGCGATTGGTTTTCAAAAGGTGAATTGCGAATTGAGTTAACGAATTTGCAGCACATTTAAGAATAATAAAAGCCCGTTGAATTAATTGCACTTTTAAGCAGATTGCAACTTGTTAAACAACCAAGCAGCCAAGCCAAGCCAACCCCATGACAACAACAACAAGTAAGAACGCTGCAGTTCAGATGATAGACTGTTAAATGCCCGGTACCTGAGAAAAATTAAAATTAAAAAATTAAAAAATATTGTAAAAATACAAGAATTAAAAATTGGATTTAAATAAAAATAAAAACATAGTACCCTCTTTAAGGAAGATTCGAGCTTAAGTTGCCATCAAGTACAAAAAATTTCAGAATTAGCAAAAAGATAGGATAATAGAAAAGTAAAAAAAAATAATATAAAATGGATGTCGTTGGATCTGCATTAATTTATTAATAATAACAATTTATATTATCTTCTTTGTTTAATAAACGATCTTATTGAAATCTAAGCAACCGTTCGAAAATTGGTTGCTTTATCTCTGATAAGCTCGTATGGATAAAAATTTTCACCAACTCAATAGCCTGTGTAGCTTTAGGTTACTGGGCTAACAACCAAGCCAACCAACCCAATGACAACAACAACAGCAACAACAACAGCAAAGCGTGCGTTAATGGCTTTAGCTTAAGCAGTTGCCAGTTGCCAAGCTCATACCTCGTGGCCACATCAACCTGGCCAGGTTGACTTCAATTGCACGCACAGCAGCGCAGCTCAGACAAAGAGCAGGAATGGGGGATGGGAGTGGGAGTGGTAGTGGGAGTGGAAGTGGTGGGGTTCATGCCACCCACACGTTGCACTTAAGATGATAATCATGTTTACGTGGCGCAAGTTAAATTGCTAACGTAATGGACTAACAGCAGGTGAAGAGCAGTTGCCAGTTGGCCCTTTAGTCGTCTGCTCTGATGTTGCTGCTGTTGCTGCTGTTCATGCAGCTCATGCGTGTGCCCTGCTCCTGTCAGCGGCACATTTCGGTTAGCTCCTTGCAAGTGGCCAACAAGGCTGGCAAAAAACCATTTATTTGGACCAAACGAATTGAGGAAGACGGTGTAGCAGGAGCAGGAGCAGGAGCATGAGAGTAGAGATCTCGTGTGGTGTACGCTTCATTGGACAACTGAATATGCAAATTGAATTGAGCGTATTATCGACAAAGGCAGCAGCGACGACGTAGTTGGCAACTGCAGGTAAGCAGTACCTACCTGCCTGCCAGGGCCATCGACATCAGCATCAAAAGCATCAACATCAACATAATCGCTCAAGCCAAGGGCTTTGCCAGCGATTGCGTTTGGCCAACAGGGCGGCACAACGGGGCCGGGATGATGACCAAGATGGCAGCGCCAAATGGTGCACAAAATTAAAATTTTAATGCCAAGCAGCTGACGCTTGTTTGGGTTTGGCGCAAACAATTGGGGCTAAGCAGAAAGCGCTCTGCTTAAATGGCATACAAAGAACTTGTTCAAAAATCATTGCATACTTTCGCGCTGCACATGAATACGAAAAACGTTGCATGCTTTTAGGCAGCATATTTTAAAACTTTATTTTTAAATTGTCTAGTTCAGGTAATATTTAAATATAAGCTTTAATTAATAAGGTATAAACATTTTAGGCTTAAAAATACAATATAATACAATCATTATCTAAGTTAAATTAATTTAAAATTGCAAGTAATCTTATTAAAACAAAAATCATGAGTTAAAGTTAGCTGTAAAAGCTAGAAATATTTGTATTAATTAATTTTATATGATTTAAAAATCATTGCGAAAAATATTTAAAGATTTATTTATATTTTAAGGTGTTAGTTTGGAAGACTGTGTAGTTGAACAACGCAACCTTTAAGCTACTAATTAAATATTTTAAACTGAAAATATGAACAATTGCGTTGCGTGCTGCAATTAACTTGAAATTACTGCATACTTTGCGGCTGCACCTGTTAAATTAACTTGGCCTTGCACTCTCTCCCTCTTTCGCTCTCTTTTTCGCTTGTTTTTCTTTTTGTTTTTATTCGCATAGCATTCAGGTTCTCTTTATTCTCTGAACGAGCGTGTCGTTGATTGTTGATTGACGCACGTAAACAAAAAGTGCGCCAAGTGCCACAGGCATGGAACCTATACCTATACTCAATCCACTTATACTCGTGTATATTCAAGTCTCCGGGTACTCAAAACCGCTGGCCAGTCAACGCCGAGCGCTGTGCCGGAGCGGCCGCGGTATTCAGTCAACAAAGCGAAAGACAACAACAACAACAAAATACGCCGCAACGAACAAAAAGCAAAGCCAAGAGAAAACTTTTATTTCGAACAGTAAAAAAATTATAAAATTAACGCTATGTAAAACGGCAGCAAAAAACTAAACAAATTGGACAACTGGTGGCACAGTGGTTGTCGTCATCATTGCAGTAAAAACAAAAAAATCCCATCATGACGACGACATGCCGCACAACAACAACAACAGCAACATTATTGGCCACGCCCATACCGCCCACAATTAACGGGAGCAGCGCGATGCAACAACGACGCCAGCTGCTGCGCAGCGTTGAAAACTTGCGCGGTCGCGTACGTCAAGTGCTAAAATGTGTTATTAATTTACACATTGAATTTTTGGTAATTGAAAAGCAAGAAAAAATACGAGAAAACCTTAAAAAAAAAGTAAAGCACACAAAAGTCATTTGACATCCAATTGTAATTCGTGTCGCATGTCGAGTGCATAATTCATGAAGGCACAAAAGAGAGGCAGAGAGTGAGAGTGGGAAAGTGTGAGAGATAGTAAGAGAGACAGAGTCGAATAACAACATTTGTTATTGAAAGCACTCGACAGCTGATATGACAAACCGGTAGACGACGATTCCACAATTAAACTCTTCATTTGATTGTTTGTTATTGTAAATACTTGGCCGTGTTATCAGTCTTTGGGTTATTATATTATGTCCATTCCCTGAAGCCATGAAACGGGTCAGATAAAAGATGAAAATAACCGAGTAGAATCTTATAATGAGTATAAAAGTATATTTCTGATAAGCCTGAATTCCCCCTTCTTTTAATGATAAAAAAATCATTAAATTTCCCCTTTTTACTCATAGAACTAAAAAAGATTATAGAATTTGAATTTTTCCTAGAGATATTGACTTCAAGTATACTTATTTTACAAAATGAGTTCATATTATTAACAAAACAGAAAAATATCACAAGTAAATAATTAGAACAATTAAATTTATATTCCCGAAAATAGCTTCTCCAAAAAAGTTTTTCTTTTAAAGACTCTAATAATAATTTCAGCTGTTGAATATCATTTTGATCATTATTTTGCCCCTAAACTGATTCTGCATCAAAATTTTAACTACTTAAAAAATTCAAATTTTTGGTCACTACTGTCATATTTTTCCATACCTACTCCATTAGACTTTATCCATAACTTCGAAGTCTCATAACTTTGCCAAAACTAAACCGATTTTCATGCGGAATATCATTTTGATCATTATTTGGCCTCTAAATTGATTCTGCATCAAAATTTTAATTACTTAGAAAATTTCATATTTTGGTCATCACTGTCATATTTTTCCATACCTACCCCTTAACACTTTATCATAAACTTCAAGCTCTCATAACTCTGCCAAAACTTAACCGATTTTCATGCGGAATATCATTTTGATCATTATTTGGCCTCTAAATTGATTCTGCATCAAAATTTTAATTACTTAGATAATTTCATGTTTTGGTCATCACTGTCATATTTTTCCATACCTACCCCTTAACACTTTATCATAAACTTCGAAGTGTCATAACTTTGCCAAAACTAAACCGATTTTCATGCGGAATATCATTTTGATCATTATTTGGCCTCTAAATTGATTCTGCATCAAAATTTTAATTACTTAGATAATTTCATGTTTTGGTCATCACTGTCATATTTTTCCATACCTACCCCTTAACACTTTATCATAAACTTCGAAGTGTCATAACTTTGCCAAAACTAAACCGATTTTCATGCGGAATATCATTTTGATCATTATTTGGCCTCTAAATTGATTCTGCATCAAAATTTTAACTACTTAAAAAATTTAATTTTTTGGTCATCACTGTCATATTTTTCCATACCTACCCCTTAACAGTTTATCATAAACTTCAAGCTCTCATAACTCTGCCAAAGCTGAACCGATTTTCATGCGGTATATCATGTTGATCATTATTTGGCCTCTAAATTAATTCTGCATCAAAATTTTAATTACTTAGAAAATTTCATATTTTGGTCATCACTGTCATATTTTTCCATACCTACCCCTTAACACTTTATCATAAACTTCGAAGTCTCATAACTCTGCCAAAACTGAACCGATTTTCATGCGGAATATCATTTTAATCATTATTTGGCCTCTAAATTAATTCTGCATCAAAATTTTAATTACTTAGAAAATTTCATATTTTGGTCATCACTGTCATATTTTTCCATACCTACCCCTTAACAGTTTATCATAAACTTCAAGCTCTCATAACTCTGCCAAAGCTGAACCGATTTTCATGCGGAATATCATTTTGATCATTATTTGGCCTCTAAATTAATTCTGCATCAAAATTTTAATTACTTAGAAAATTTCATATTTTGGTCATCACTGTCATATTTTTCCATACCTACCCCTTAACACTTAATCATAAACTTCGAAGTCTCATAACTTTGCCAAAACTAAACCGATTTTCATGCGGAATATCATGTTGATCATTATTTGGCCTCTAAATTGATTCTGCATCAAAATTTTAATTACTTAGAAAATTTCATATTTTGGTCATCACTGTCATATTTTTCCATACCTACCCCTTAACACTTTATCATAAACTTCGAAGTTTCATAACTCTGCCAAAACTGAACCGATTTTCATGCGGAATATCATTTTGATCATTATTTGGCCTCTAAATTAATTCTGCATCAAAATTTTAATTACTTAGAAAATTTCATATTTTGGTCATCACTGTCATATTTTTCCATACCTACCCCTTAACACTTTATCATAAACTTCGAAGTCTCATAACTCTGCCAAAACTGAACCGATTTTCATGCGGAATATCATTTTGATCATTATTTTGGTCTCTAAATTAATTCTGCATCAAAATTTTAATTACTTAGAAAATTTCATATTTTGGTCATCACTGTCATATTTTTCCATACCTACCCCTTAACACTTTATCATAAACTTCGAAGTCTCATAACTTTGCCAAAACTAAACCGATTTTCATGCGGAATATCATTTTGATCATTATTTGGCCTCTAAATTGATTCTGCATCAAAATTTTAATTACTTAGAAAATTTCATATTTTGGTCATCACTGTCATATTTTTCCATACCTACCCCTTAACACTTTATCATAAACTGAAGTTTCATAACTCTGCAAAACTGAACCGATTTTCATGCGGAATATCATTTTGATCATTATTTGGCCTCTAAATTAATTCTGCATCAAAATTTTAATTACTTAGAAAATTTCATATTTTGGTCATCACTGTCATATTTTTCCATACCTACCCCTTAACACTTTATCATAAACTTCGAAGTCTCATAACTCTGCCAAAACTGAACCGATTTTCATGCGGAATATCATTTTGATCATTATTTTGGCCTCTAAATTGATTCTGCATCAAAATTGTAATTACTTAGAAAATTTCATATTTTGGTCATCACTGTCATATTTTTCCATACCTACCCCTTAACACTTTATCAATAACTTCGAACTGTTATAACTTTGCCAGAACTTAACAGATTTTCATGCGAAATATCACTATGATCATGATTTGACCTCTTAATTGATTCTGTATCAGAATTTTAAGTACTTAAAAAGTTCATTTTTGGTCATTTCTGCGTACTTTACATTGACACTTTTCAAAAATTTTATAGCTTGCATAACTTTGTCAAAACCAACCCAATATTCATGAGAAATATCATTATCACAATTATTTGAGCTCTAAACTGATTCTGCATCGAAATTTAATGCACTTAAAAAATTATATATTTTGGTCAACATTACCCACGTTACCCAACGATGTCATTTATCGTTATTTATTATTTGTTACATACAGCTGACATTCTTATCGTTCCTTGGCCTTTCAATTTGAGTTATCAGCTGTTATCAACAGAATGTTGTAAATGCAACCGCACTTGTTTCTCTTACCTTTCTTCCTCTCTCTCTCTCTCTTGATGTTTTTAACTCTTTGCATGTCTGTTAACAGTTGCGACACAGATTTCAACATGTTAATGCAATTATAGCGTGCTATTGGGGGCGACATTTCACGATATAGAGCAAGTCAAGCGAGGCACAGGTGTTTACCTTGATTACAATCCAGACTTTGGGTCAGAGCAAGAGACTTTATATACATTTGTAACACTACCTGGCTTATTTTACCCACTGTGCAGGGCGGGGGTGTGGGCTTAAAATCAGTTAGCATGCATTCTGACATGAGCTTAGCTTGCGTGGTTCACTGAATTTGCTAATTGGGTGCTAATAGACAGAAACAAGGCATAGATTTCTTGTTCTTGTTGTTATTCTTATAGATATATAGAACTGAAATCTGAGAAGTTAACGGCGAATGCACATGGCAAATTCAAATAGAAGAAGAAGACTGACAGTTAACATGGTACGGTGGTGAACGGAACGCTGACACTGTCATTCGACACCTGAGCTCAAATTGAGCTAAATAAGCGACTTTTAGCTAATCTAATTTGAAATTGACACCTTTCAGGTGCTCGATTCCAATGTGGCTGTACTGCTCGACGAGGTGCGATCTCTAAACGACGACTATGCGGAAGTGCAACGTCTGGATAGGTTAATTGACACATTACGCGATTACAATGGACCCACAATTTGCCACGAGTGGCCATATCCTTTGATATTCAAGGGCACAATCGACGAAGCGCACGTTGCACAAATACTCAACAAGGAACTGGAACTGGAGTTGGTTCCAGCCGGAACAAAGGATCAGCTGTTAAGTGCGAGCGAGATGACTAGTCTAAGAAAACCAAGATCAAAACTATTGCGGTGCCATGGAACAAAGAAAGCAAATGGAACCAGTAAAAGCTGACTTAAAAGAGTAAATACGCCTTTAGTTAGTCAAGTAACTATTTTGAAAAATTTTAAAATTCGCAAATTTATTATTTTCATAGCTACTAATAATTCTTAGATTAAGTTTAAGAAAAAAACAGATCCAGTTTGTTTTAATATTATAACATTTAAAAACACAACCTTTTAAGTTATTTTATTGTCAAAACATTTACTTGACCTACTGTAGGTGTGTGTGTCCTAAATTTATGTTCTTACCTCAAATTCATACATATTTGATGAGCTGCTGCCAATTTCTTGTCCTGAACAAAAATAAATACCAAAAAAATAAACTTAAGCATATAAATGTCAAGCAACTTGTTAGTGGTTTCTGTTACTGGCCGTTTAATTTACTGTGGTCAATCGGCAGCAGTTGCTATTGAAATATTGATATAACAAGACACCACATGCCTCCCCTCCTCTCCCCTCACCACACATAAACCCCTCAATCACCCCCTCAACCACAGGTGTCGCGTTTGTGATTTTTGCGGTGATGCGAGCGTTGAATTTGACACGACACTGTGCCTGAGATTGAGTTGTATCCGTCTCAATACAATGCCGTTACCGTTACTCCCACTCCCCCTTTCCCTGCCATTCTCTATTGTTGGAACAGACGCAACAAGTTAGCACATCTAATTAAAATGGCCTCATACGCAGATCCTTTGTAATGGAGCAACAATGGCGCAATGAAAGGCAAAAGTGAAAGCATTAAGTGTAGAATACGTTGTTGTTGTTGATGTTGTTATTGTTGGTCTGCTTATTAATTATAAATAAACCCAACAACAACACTTGCAAGTATAGAAACAAAGCGAGTGTGTGCGAATGTTGCCGTTTGTTGTAAATTATTCATAACGGTATTATCAGCTTTTACAGCGCGTTGCCAGACTGATTAAATTGCTCGTCCAGGTGGAGGGAATAAGAAGGGCAGTGTCGCCAACAGAGTAAAAAAGGGCTGTATCTGATGGAAAAGCATTCTGAAAATAGCTGAATCTACGAAACTTTTTTAACATCAGTTTTTTTATTTATATATAAAAGTTTCAAAATTGCAATTTTATGTGAATTTTTAATTTAATAATTTAAACATACATAGCTAAATATATATTTTATAAAAAAATCAGATTTTTGGAAAATAACAACTATAAAATTATTCTTAAATCGAACTTGGAGAATTGCCTGAACTAGCTATAAAATAGCTAAATTGGCAACAGTGAAGCAGAAGCACACAGAGCTAATGATGAGCTTATAGCCCACACACACACACACGCATACATTGAAAAAGAGAGAGCGGATGTGTGTTTGTGTGTGTGTGTTTGCTTTCTGGCAATATCTCTCCTCTTTGCTGTGCGCGCAATTTATCAACTCGTTTCTCTGTGTGTATATGTACAGTATATCTGGTAATTGTTTTTACAAAAAAATATTTGTTAATTTTTTTTTAGTTTTTTTTCTTATTTGTCATTGTTGTTGGTAGTTCTTTTAATAAGTAACATAATTCACTGTGTTTAAATATATCTAAAAACATAATAGCAAATGTGTAATATTTTATTTTCTGTCAAAAGACTGACTTGACATACTGTTTGTAGATATGTTTGTGTGTGGTCAGGGACAATTGAAGCTGCGCGTAATAATTATTAAAAAAATAAACAACAGCAAGCACAACAATTGAGATAATGAGCGCACGAAGACAACAACGAAAGGCGAAAGTAAAAATGTCGCCAAGGTTGACAGACACTGACAAAGAGCACAAGAGACAGAGGAAAGGGAAGAGAGAGACAAGGAACAAAGCTTAAGTCGAGCTTGGTTTTTTTTATCTAGCACAACGATAACAATTCAACCAACAGGCTATTTAACCAGGCAAAAGACTGCAAAATTAATGGCCCAAAAGGATGGCAACAACAAAAACAACTACTACAGCCAGAGCAACAACAATGGCTTTGGTTAACCTCAGCGGGCCAAAGGAATGAGCCTATCAATGACAATGCCATAAAATAAACGTTGAATGCAACGGACAACAATTGAAAACTTTTGTGCAACTTTTTCCTTTCAACTTTAAACTTGAAATTGTTGCCGCAACTCTTGAGATTTGACACTACAAACTGAATGGAGCAACAAGCTAAAGGAGTTTGACAGTACATTTCTCTTCGAAGTATAAGAGTGCATATACCCTGTAGCTATGCAGTCCTGCTTAAATGCTTTCAGCGCTCGATGGAACAAAGAGACTAGTCCCAAAATGCTGCTATAATTATAAGCCACCTTTCATCTACTTAAATTATACTTCAACTGGGGATAAATACTCCATACAGGAATCACAGTTTTAAAATTATTAAATAAAAAGAAAAAGAAGAATTTCCTGTGTATTTTTCGGGGCTATTTGTTAACCAACCTGTTTTTATTTCTCACTTATAATAGCAATTTTTGGTTTCAATTCTTGAAGTTCGTAAAGTTTTTCTCCAGGTTTGGCTTTTTCATTGTACAGACAGGTTATATAAAATATCCTTTTGTGGCCAGGACCTTGAATTAATATGCCACAGCCGACATAATTAACTTTGTGATTAATTATATTTGCCAATTCATAATCTTTTCTTGAAGCATTCGACGGAAAACTATATACAAACTTTTCGTCTACATTTTCAGAATGACTAAACCATACTTTTTCAATTGCAAAAAGCGTAAAGGTGAACGGAGTATAATGTGCAGGGAGATCATCTGATTTGAATGAACTCCTGGCCACGTTCAAGAAACGTGCCGTGTTCACACACTCACTGACTTTGTCGTCATTGCAGAAGTTGGTAACACGCATCGCCAGAATGGAGAGCTCATGATCCCAGTATATCTTGGGCAAGGCCTTGGCTGGTGGTAAATTTTTCAAGAACGGCGCTCTTGATAAACGATCCCGTAGATTATTGTGATGATCGACGATTATTATTTTTAATTTTTCCATGTTAACGCCATCTCGTGGTTTCGTACATCGTGGTCCCCACTTGTGAAGCGATTGATTGTATTAAATTGCTTGATTTGATTGAAATCCTCATTTTTTTTTTACTTACAAACGGAATATCGCAGGCGATGTGGTTCACATCTGGCGGACAGAGTTTTTTGCGGCAATAGTCCTCCGGTGGATTTGGTGTACGCAATTCCCCACGCATTATATAGTGTGGCATTTTTGTCTTGAATATTGGTCCGTGGAAGGGCATCGCATACAGGTACAAGATGCTTAAAACTGAAGACTGTAAGTATAGCTGAAGTAACGAAACTTGCATCTTCAATGCTCCAATCACTTACTGAGAGTATTTTTAGCAAGTCGGGGATTAGCATCGTTAGACATGCAATTCGATCCATGTTCCACTTGACGGAACTAATTTCTAATGATATAGTCTCTCTATATTTATCAACATAGTTGTAAAGCTGGAAAGCTGCTAGCTTGCTCTGAAACGAACCTCGAACCAGAGATTGCAAAAAAATACCTTTCGACAAAATAAAAGGTTGAAATAATTAAGTAAATTTGTTTTCAATCATAATATAACTCTTATTTTAAATTTTTATTATGAAAATCAAAAATAATAGTGTATTTTCAAATATTGAAATTATGAATATAAATTATTTTAAAGTTTTTGTAATAACTTTTTAAAATAAAAATGGAATATAAATATCTTTTGAACCAAGTGGTGTATTTGCGAAATCTGAAAACATTCAATATCTTTCATATGCTACATCACATTCCGTAAAAAACAGCTATAACCATCATAAAAACAAAAAAAAGAACCTGAATACGTTTCTTGCTGCTATAAATAGAAAAGCTTAAGACATGTTTTAAATGCCCCATAGCCTAATGAAGTTTGCTCTAAGAAAGTTGAACAAATAAAATTAACCCTGCATGTTATGAAATCCTTGAGCTGTTTTTTGCACTTGTTGAAGGCGTTGCGAAGGAGTTCATTGAACGTTGCAACAATAACAATTATCGTGATCGGCCTTAAACCTGGCCTGAATGAATTGCTGTCTGCCTGCCTCTGCCGCTGCCTCTGCCTCTGCCGCCCACATTGGTTGCCAATCAAGAGTCGAGTTATTGTGCCCATTGGGGCAACTGCAATTAACAGTCCAGACAACACGGCAAGGCTCCTGTTGCTCCTTTTGTAACAGCACCTACTCTTTTCTCCTTTTCTACTACCACTTCCACTTTGTTTTTCCGGCCAGCCACTCACAATATGGACAGACACATAAAATGCCAACGCACGCACATGCCGAAGAATAAGCAGTAGAAGAAGAAGCAGCAGAAGAAGCTTTGCTTGATTCCAATTTTTTATGACAACAATTAAATTCGAATTGTTGCCTGTGTCTTTGATTTGACAGCAGCCTGAGTACTTCCCTCCATATCCCTTGGGCATTCCTCTCATTCAATAAAGCTCTTACTCCTCTCTCCCTCTCTCTCTCTCTTTGACCCTCTCTGCATGCTAGCAGCCCTTTGTCTGTCTCAGGCGTAGACTTGACTACGCTTTCGTGCGTGCTAATTGTTTGGGGGCCAAAAACTTGACGAATGCATATGCCTCTCTCGCTCGCACTGCATGCGTTGTCGTTTAACTTTTGCATACATGCTTTTGCATCAAGCACAAACACAACAACAGCAACAATAGGCAGCTAGAGTTGCCAGACAGTCGGCTGGCACGTGAATCCATTATGAAGGCAGCCAATTATGTGCGTGTCTTTCACTCAAATCCTCTCTCGTCCGTTGTGTGGATGGTAAGTGTCTGAGCGGCTGGGAGCGGGAGGTCGCTATTAAACTGTTTTCTTCAGCAACAGTAACAAGAACAACAACAACAAGAACAATGCATAAACCACAAAATATGTTTTTAATGCAAACGACTTTGGTTTGAGTTGCACGGCCAAGGTGAATACTGAGGACGCTTAATCAAAATGGCGGAGGAAGTAACTGAAAGCGTTTCATTGTAAGACGTTATTTTTTGAATGTATTGAAATTGTTTCGAATAGTCAATTAAATGGTATTTTAATATTTTGAAAAAGAAAATATAATTAATTGGTATTTAAGTAAATTCTTTAGTTAAATACTTTACTTTTTCATTTCGTTAAGTAAAAAATAATATTTCTATGATATTAATAAATTCAAAAAGACGATTTACAGGTAATTGAATATTTTTAAATGTGATATAAATATTGAAGAAAAGATTGTTTTATAATTAAATTTAAAAAAAAACATTTCCTGTCTTATATGCCTTTTGAAACTTGAAGTAGCGCATAATGATAATGCCAGCAATGTTTTGGTATGTTTAGAAGCCAGTCAGTTCAACTTGACTGTCGTTCTGTCTCTGCGACTGTTTGACAGTTTGTCAGTCGTTTGGTTGCAATGAATGCCGCCCTAAAAGCGCTTTAAATAAACAAACTAATAGCTGAAATCACGAAGCAAATAGGACCAGGTGAAATAACAATGTCAGTGCGAGTGAGATGGCAATGGGAGTGTGCAAGCGAGAGGGGGCGATCTATTGGCACTGTCTTCTGCAATACAAAAACGGTCTATGGCAACCGCGCCAATAGCTATATGTATAACCCGAATAAACAAACTAATAAAACATGCCCATGCCGCGACCAACAACATTCAACAAAAATAAGTCGAAAGAATAAAGAAAAAAAAAAAATAGAATAGCTTAAAAGACTGAAGGAGAGACAGCAAGAAGCCAGGAGCTGCAGAGAGCAGCAGAGCAGCAACTCAAGTGGAGCACGGCCAACAAATCGAACTGAAATTGAAATTGGAACCAAAGAAAAAAAAAAAAAGAAAAAGTATTAAAAATAATATAAATTAGATAACTTATAGATTGGGTAAGTGCAAAAGAGAGAGATAGATAGAGAGAGGGTGCTAAACTGAGTCCTTTTACTTGTCAGGATAACAACATCCTTATTATGCAACGCTGAAAACAGGCATCAGTGTGTTAGCCATGTCCCAGCTGGAGTCTGTTGCCGTCCACATTGCTGGCCAACAACGATTATGAAACACAAAGGTGGAAGCCACACGCACGGCAACGGGCCAGGCTCCAGGCAGGACGGGCTCAGCGGCGACAATTGCCCGGAGACGCACCTTGATGTCCATGGCCAAATGTCGTGGCAGGTCCATGCTAAACGATGAGCCGCCCGAGCCGACAGCGACCACAACCACAACAGCAACCACAACAACAGCAACACAACAACAACAACAGCAACAACAGCCACTGCAACAACAACAGAACTATTTACCTCAAACATCTTTGCTGAAAATTGAACCATTCGTTCCTAGTTTTAATCAACGTCTACGTCGTCGTCCTATTGGACGCTCACATAGCACACTTAGCCACAATGTTATACAAAAGCGCGTGGCGGCAGGCGCAGGATTAGGAGCGGGAGGATTGGGTGGAGCAGGAGCTGCACAGCCGGAGCTGCTGGTGGGACATGGACAACTCAAGCGCAGCTATGCAGCTGCCGCACAGTTGCGCAACCAGCAGCGTCTGCAACGTGTCGCCGTCAGCCGACAACGCTCCAAGTCCACCTCATCCTCGGCTGCCTCCAACAGCTGTCGTCCCGTCACCTCGATGGGCGGTGCTGCTCCCGTTGCAGGTGCCGTTAGCGGCGCAGTTACGCCCACCACGCTGGTGGGCAGCACGGGTGGCACTCTAGTGAGTGGTGCAATTGTGACACCACAGCCGAATGGCATTTGTCGCATTCAGCGGTTGGCCAAGGAGCGGGAGGAGCTGCCGGATCGCATTAACTATGATCGACGTGGTCTAACTGCCATACCCATATTCGAGCAGGAGCCTAATCTTCGCCTGCTCTCGCTGCAACACAATCTGATCAACACCTTTCACATACCCAAGGAGCTGCCACCACCGCCACCGCCGTTGCCACCGACAGCAGCAACAGCATCCGGAGCTGCTCCACAAGCCACACCTCGAGACAACAGTAAGTGGGGAATCCCCTTAAGATATTAAACTACACCCAGAAAAAAGCTTAGTACACATAACAGTATTGTATCTATTAGATTTTTCTATATCATATTTAAATTAGGAATCGCTAAGAAAAGAACAAAAAAAAAAAAAAATCACACTTGATTAATTTTTAATTACATTGAAAATATATTTTTATTTCCATTTACAACTTTGAAAAAAAAATAAAAAAAAAATACATTTTTTTCTTAATAATAATTAATAATAATTTTAAATAAAAATATAAGTTTTATTTCCTGATAATGATTATGTTTAAATTTTTTTCTAAAAATCAATGAATAATTCTTATGTTATGTTTAATTTTTGGATACACAAATTTAAAATAAGAGTTTTTAGACAAAAAACTTTTAATTTGAGTTATTCTTCCATTTTTACTTTTAAAATTTTAATTGTTAGATCTTTTAAACTATAATTAGTATTTCAATATGCTCTATATGAAGAATTCCGTCCATACACTACCATTTGTATAGAAAGGTGTTGATGTATAACACTTATTGAAATACATTTAAAAGTTATGGTTATTTCATTTAAAAAACTAGATCTTAAAGTAAGTGAATATAAATATAATTTTTTATTATAAAATTTAGACTTGTGCTTCCAATTCAAATTTATATTTAGAATTTTTTTTTTGTCGGTTTGAGAAAAAAAACTTTTTTTTTTGATATATTAAAAGAAATCAAAAATTTTAATTAAAATAACTTCTTCAAAGGTTTTTATTTTATAATCTATAACTTTCGCAATCTTTGATATTTAACGCTAAATTATAGGAAAAACTAGTTAAATTACAGTTTACAATTTGAGAGTTTTTTTTTGAGTGGAGTGTAATGGTAACTTATCTTAAACTTTCAGGGGAGCAGCGTGCACTGCGAGCTCATGCCACGAACCAGGCGCCGTCCAGACTGACACGCGCCATGACAAATGCGGGAGCTAATCCTCACCACAACTCGCAGCACCTGAACTCATCCAACTCGGGCAGTCCCTGCTCCGGCAGTCCGCTGACCACCCAAGCACTGGCCATCAATGGCGGCTCCAATCGCTCCAAGTTGGCCAATAAGCGTGGCTTTAACTATGCCCAGGCTCAGTTGACGCCTCCGCCGGCGCTGCGTCTGCGCTTTGGGCTGGAAAAGTCCAAGAGCTTTGTGTCCAACAGTCTGCAGGCCATGAAGCATCAACAACAGCTCATGCAGCGTCGCCAGCTGCTCAAGGCTGCAGCAGGAGGCGTCGCGGGAGGCGGGGGCGTGGCAGGAAGTCATCAGCTGCAGAGCTGCGATGAGAGCAGCGTGCTCCACAGCAGCACACTCTCGCTGTGCGGCGTCGGGGAGGAGGAGGAGCCCAGCATGACGTCCAGCTTGCAGCTGGAGCAGCTGAGCATCAAGAACAAGCAGCTGAGTCTCAGCGCCTGCTATGGCATCATCTTCCATCAGTTGGTCTTTCTCGATCTCTATGATAACCAAATTGAGAGGATTGCCAATCTCGATGGACTGCCATCGCTGTCAGTGCTGCTGCTGGGCAAGAATCGCATCCAGGACATTGCCGGCTTGTCCTCGTTGAGTCCAACTTTGCGTGTCCTCGATCTTCACGGGAATAAGTTGACCAGTCTGGGGAATCGCATCAACTGCCTGCAGCAACTGAAATCCCTGAATCTGGCGGGGAATCAAATCCGTCAGATCAATCAACAGGATTTCCATGGCTTGCGTTTGCTGCGGGAATTGAATCTGAAGCGGAATAAGCTGCGACGCATCAATGGATTCCAGCATCTGGTGGCGCTGGAGCGGCTTTGGCTGTGCCACAACGAACTGCACAAGGTGGACGACATGGCGAGCATTGCGAGAGCTGCTCGTCTCCAGGAGGTGACCATTGAGAACAATCCCGTCTCGCTGGCCGGGGATTGTGTCTCGTTTCTGGTCTCCCATCTGCCGCTGCTGCAGTCGCTCAGCCAGATGCCCATCACGGAGCAGGTGCGTCGGGCGGCGCTCGCCTGGCGTCAGCACAAGGAGCACGCGCTGGCCACGCACGGCAGCTCGGATGCCTATCACAGCAGCCGGCGGGAGGAGGTCATCTCGAATGCCCGCACCAATTGGGAACTGCTGCGTTCCCAGCAGACGCTGGGCCGGCCCAAGGGTAAGCTCACCAGCGAGCTGGCCAAGATCAATGAGTCCAACGAGGCGGCGGTGTCCGAGGAGCCGGAGGAGCTGGAGAAACCGCCAGCCAGAGATGAGCTGGCCGAGCTTCAGGCGCTGTTCAAGCTGCCACCAATTGTCAAGAAGCCGGAGGGCGAGGAGGATGCCTCCTCGGAGGCTTCCAGCCTGGGACCCAATGTGGACTCCTGCTCCAGCTGCTACAGCACGGACAACGAGGAGCTGGGCAAGCAGCGGAAGTCACCCACGCCACAGATCGATGAGAATTGCAACAAGCTAAGTCCTTCTTCTCCTGCTGCAGTTGCTCTAGTTGCTGTTCCCGCTGAACCCGCAACTCCTTCACCCTCCCCACCAGCTGTGACACTGACGCCGCCGGCTCCTGGCACACCTGTGCCCGCTGCCACGTCCACACCGCCGCCCAGCACCGTGACTCTTCCCCTGCCCGCCGCCGCTGCCGCCAGCACGCGTCCTGGGAGCAGCAAGCAAAGGATTCGCCAGGCGCCCATCACACAGCTGGGATTGCAGGTGAACCGAGGAGCAAATCCGCCCAGCTGCAAGCGCTACATGGCCGGTAGTCTGGTCAGATCCCAGACCATCAGCAGCAGCAGCACCAGCAACAGCAGCAGCTCCAACAGCGCTGGACGTGGCAGGACCAACAACAACAACAACAACAACAACAACAACAGTAACCAGAACAACAACTCCAATCAATCTGCAGCCAATGTGGTCTCCTTGGTGGCTCCACAGAGCAAATCCAATCAGCAATCCTCGACAGCGTCATCCATTTCTGCCCCCAGTGCCACGCCCACTGCGGCGATAACCGTCACGAAGCCAAGTGCCGCGGAACGGGAGCGGGAGCAGGGTGGAGATTATCTCATAGAGATCTGCGGCAGATATCTCAACATTTATGGCCAGGGAGCACTGAGATTCATCGACAAGCAATGGAATCCGGCCAAGGCGAATGATGTGCACACCTTGAACTTCAGTTACATCAATTTCAACAGCATTGTCTGCATTCTGGGCAGGATTAAGGTGCGTTTCCCCCACGCCGAGCACTTTGTGTTCCGCGAGACAAACATCAGCACGTTGGGACAACTGAATGCTCTGGCGGAGCTCCAAGGACTCAGTTCTCTGCTGATTGATGCGGAGGGCAATGCCATCACTGGGAAGCCCGCCTGGCGTGCCTATGCCATCTACAGACTCTCCCACTGGGGATTGAAGCAGCTCAATGGCCAGGAGATCAGCGAATCCGAGGTGGAGTCCGCCAATGCCATGTACGCAGGTCTCTCCAATCTCGTGCTCTGGTCCATGCCCGATGGCATGCTCCAGCCGCTCCTGGCTCGTCTGCGTCTAGACGAGACCTGCACGGCGAGCAAAATGTCGCCCAAGGATTGGCTGCTGCGTGCCGAGAACAAATCCCTGCGTCTGGTCGTCGGCAAGGAGGCGCTGCAATGGAAGAAGGCAACCACAACGACGACAACAACAACGGCGACTGTGGCAGGAGCAGAGAATGGAGCCACTGCGATGGCGCCCAGTGCCAGAGATCGGGGCAGACAACACTTCTCGCTGCTGCTGGAGAACACCTGCAATGCGGTGGAGAAGCTACACAAGCTGGAGACGCTCTGGCCAAGCATGCTGTTGGATATTGTGCGGAATACTCTCTTGGATTACGCCCAGCTGGATGTCTACCTGCGGAATCTGATGGCGGAGCTGATGAAATGAGGTGATCCTGCAGAGAAAAACCAGCTGAGGATCATTTTGAGCTGATGATCCTTCAGAAAGAATCTATAGATTGATGTTGTAAAGAAGCAATCTAGTATAACTCCGCTACGGGAAACTGTGATCCTCAAGAGCAACTACGAGTTGAGGATCACTTCGAGATAATGAAGTAAAGTAACAACCGCTTTCTGTCCACATTGAACTGTGATCCTCAAGAGCCACCATGAGCTGAGCACTAAAGTGTTATCCCACAGGAAATGGTCATCCTCCAGAGCCACATCAAGCGAAGGATCATTCCTGTTTTGTAGAGGATTCTTAGACTTAATCGCTTTTAGTGGAGAATTTGCTGCACATTCGGCACATAATCCTAAATCCAATGATCCCCTAGGCATTTAAGCATAATTCCAATCCAATCCAATCCAATCTTGTAAAGCAACAAGCATGAAAGTAGTCCAATTTTTATATATATTTAACATTAAACTTAAATAACAAATAAAGATAAATCCCAAACTAGGCTGCAATTAATCTTCTGGACAAAAATGCTAAGTCCCACAGGTTACCAGCTGCTCCTTCTCCTCTTCCATTTACTCTGCCTGCAACTTATCCATACTGCTGCTCTTTGTCGGTTTCTGCTCCTTTTTCAGCTTGTCCACATAGATGTTGAGTATCGCCTCAATTCCAGGATACAGCACAAAATTCGTGGTCCTTATCTTCTTATCAATGAGATACGAAGTCACCGATTGCGTGTTGAAGGCAATGTCCAGTGCATCACTGTGATTCACCTTGTCCAGCTGATTTCTCGCCACCTTAATGACGCAATTCTCAAATCCATTGACCTTAATGGAGAGATCCAGTTGATACACTGCATCCACATCTGGCCAGCGTTGCTCCAGCACATCCTTTGTCCACTGCAGCTCCTCGCTGGCGGCATTGAGGCGTCCCGGCACGGACACAAACTTGGACCACAATTCGGAGGCAAAATGTGGCGCCATGGGAGCCAACATGATGATCTGTGCCGCTAAAGCTCGTTCAAATTGTTTGCCATGTCGTTGAATGTGCTTTGGTGTGCGCTGAAAGAGATCAAGTTGATTAGCTGGATAAAAATGAAGTAGCTGGCGGGGATTACCCTCAAGGAGTTGGTTAATCCCTGCATCTTGGAGATGGCGACACTTAATTGATGCGCATGGCGATAGTTGAAGGTGGCGCCTTTGATGTAGAAGTTGCGGGCATCAAAGAGTTTGGCATCCTCGAGCAGAAACGCATCGCTGCCCGTGTCCACAATATCCGTGGAGGATTCCTCGCGTGCCGCCTGGAATTCCTCCAATGTGAGCCACAATCTCTTCTGCCAGTTGAGTATGCCAGGAAAAGCTGAAAGTAGACAAGGCAGGATTAGCGAAATTTTATAAAAAAATTTATGTAAATTCTCAATTAAAAATTATGTTTATTGGTATTGAAGAATAAAAAATATTTTGGAGTTGACAATCTTTATTCAAAACATAGTGGTAAGATAAATCCAATTAAATTTTAGTGATAAAAAAAATTTATAAATTTTATAAATACGAAGATTTTTATTTTATTGTGTTTTTTTCGCTATCAAATTATTTTTGTCCTGTTATAAATTTTATTTATTTCAAAAATTAAAGTAAAAATCAGTGACTAAATTTTATTATAACAATTAGTCAATAAAAATCAGACATTGATTTTTATTTCAAAAAGTCATCTATAAAAATCAGGTATGGATTCTTATACATATGTTTGATTTTCTAAACTCTAGTGGAAAAACTCAATTTAATTCTCGATTGATTTAAAAAACATTTGAGATCAACTTAAAACAAAATTCAGTATTAGTATTTTAATAATTTTATAGAATGTTATTAAAAACTTAACTATATTAAAAAATTGTTTTTTGCTCGAAAAACTTTAGTAAATAAAAAGATTTTTTGTTAGTTCAGAGATACAGATAAAAAACTTAATATAAATCTCAACAAATGTAAATCTACTTACTCGCACTTGACCAATTCCTATGTGAGGTGGGCGCCACGTCCGCCAGGATGATCAGACGCGTCGTATCCGTGCCGTATTCATTGAACATGTCATCGGGTTCGACGCCATTTAGCTTGGACTTGGACATCTTCTCCCAGCCCATGACCACGGGCTCTTGAGTCTCCTTGAGCAGCGCCTGATTCTTCTTGGCATTCACAATCTCCACCTCCGACTCTCGAACATAACGTCCACTGCCCTTGACGCGATAGGAGCGACCCATAACCATGCCCTGCACCAAGAGGCGGGAGAAGGGTTCTGACGTGGGCGACAATCCGCAGCTGTGTAGGAAATGATTCATGAACCGGGCATAGTAGAGATGCAGCACGGCGTGCTCCTTGCCACCGATATACAGATCCACTGGCATAAAATTATTCACCAGCGACGTGTCAAAGATGCGTTCCGCATTGTGAGCATCCAGATAACGCAGATAGTACCAGGAGCTGTCCACAAATGTGTCCATGGTGTCTGTTTCGCGACGCGCCTGAGAATCCCCACACTTTGGGCACTCACAGCGCAGGGAATCCTTTCCAGCGTCGCGTGGCGGCAACGTAACCGGCAGCTGTTGCTCGGGCACGGGCACAGCTCCACATTTGGGACAGTGGACAATGGGTATGGGAGTACCCCAATAACGCTGGCGAGAGATTAGCCAATCCTGCAGCTTCGAGGACACACGATATCCGCCAATGTTTAGCCGACTGGCAGCATGCAACACTTCCTTACGCAACTGCTCCCAGTTGCCGGGATTGATGTGTTCCTCGTTCTCACTGGATTTGCAGATAGCCAGACCGAAGCTCTCCCACAGTTCACGATCCTCGGTGCGGAAACTGGGTGCAGCCAAATAGACATCACAGTGTGCTGGAAATACGGCATCGTCATTAAACACCACAGGCAGAGTGGTCTTGGCAAAGGGATTCTCCACGCTCAGTTGATTCGCATCGGGCAGTTGGCATAAATAGTGTTTGCTGCGCAGCACCAGAAACGCGTGTGGATCCTTGAGATGCTCCGGATTGGCAGTCCAAACACGCAGCATGTTCGAGGCGGAGGTGAGCAGCGTGAAGGCGTAACCATCACACTCGCCAATCCAATGCCGCTGCAGATTTATGATATCACGCCAATCTCGCAGTGTGGGATCATCCAGACCATCGAGGAGCTGCTTGGCATAGGCACTGGTGCGTATGAACCACTGCTTAAGCAGTTTCTTCTCCACTTTAGCTCCAGAACGCCAGGAGCAGCCATTGGCGTCCACCTGCTCATCTGCCAAGACGGTTTTATCAACTGGATCCCAGTTTACGAGTGCTTCATTCTGATACGCCAGTCCGTGTTTGTGCAGCATCAGAAACAAACTCTGCGTCCACTTGTAATACTCGGGACTGCTCGTGGACAGCTCGTGTGTCCAGTCAAAGGAGCAGCCAAGACGCTGCAGCTGCTGCTTCATCTGTGCAATGTTCTGTTGCGTCCAATCCGCTGGAGCAACGCCGCGTTGATTCGCCGCATTCTCAGCGGGCAGGCCAAAGGAGTCCCAGCCTATGGGCTGGAACACATTCTTGCCACACATGCGCTGGAAACGTGCAACGGCATCGCTGATTGTGTAAACACGAACATGTCCCATGTGCAGATTTCCCGAGGGATAAGGAAACATAGACAACACATAGAATTTGTTGGCCGTCTGTTTGTTGTCAAACTGCCCATTGCACAGCTGCTGGCTCCAGTGCGTCTCTATTCGATGTTTCACATCGTTGGTCAGCTCAAGTTGCTAAAAACAACACAAAACATTTGTTTAATTAAGTAACAAAAATTATTTACTGCTTACCTCATTGCCTGTGCAGCTTTGTGTCAAGAAACGGCGGCACCAGTTGAATTCCAGTCCACGTAGAAGACACCTGTGTCTCAGTGCTTGCATATTGTTTATTTTAATTGATAAAATTGCACATTAATACGGCATTCACTTTTGTAAGTATTAAATAACAAATCAAAATGCAATGTGAGCAGCTCAACAGCTGTTAAATGGACAGTGCTGCCACATCTCTACAAACACATATGTTTCTTACCAAAAGATTTTGGCGGGAAGCATTCGCAACTAAGTGGCAACGCTCAACACAGTGCTGCATTTTCAGATGCTTGTGAAAGCTGGCAATATAGAGCTTTTGTTTGCTTTTTTACACTTTCTGGCAATATTCGCGTTGCACTTTCGCCAAAAGTGCAGACGTAATTTTTCACAGGGCGTATTCATTTTGAAGTGGTGTGAAAAAATTAATTTAAAGACAAATAACCATTGAATTTAGTGCGAAAATAGTTGGAAAACATGGGTGATTCGCTGGAAAACACCGACACTTCGGTGGATCCGGCTGTAAACCTGTCCATTGCCAATTATGATGCATTTGCAAATTATCTTCGCAAGGCGGTGATTATTTTGCTGCCCGAAGAGGATGTTGTGCCGGAATCGTTGAACAATGCATTGGACGATCCTGCCAACCAGGAAACTATCCGCAAGTTCCTGTCTGATCCACAGGTGCAAGCGTTGTACGTTCAGCGCAACTGCATCAAAGGTAAGAAAACATTTATTTTCTTGGCAATTGGTCCAATTGCCAAATTGGACCAACTGCACAAAATGGCGTCGTGCAGGAGAAAACGGTCAGCAAATTTCCTGATAAAAATTTAATAATTGCTTACTTAGTGCTGCAAATACTATAGTCAGTGCATTTGCTTATTACTTTTGGAAGTGCAACTTGCATACGCAACAATTTTGTTAAAAATCAATTGGCAAACAATTTTTTCATGTTTTCTCGGCAGCTTTGTGCGCATGACGTCATGCCAGCTGACTCACATCCACCGTTCATGGTATAAAAAGAAAGGTTGCTGTTTAAAGTGTGTGACGTCACTTCTGCAGTTCAATCAACAATTAAACTCGCCCTCGGCGTTTGATAAATAATTTTTTTACATATAATTTAGTTTCATTTTTTTCATTGTTTCTTTAAAAAACCATTTCAATTATTTACTAGAACTTGTTTTGCTGCACATTTTAATTGCTGACGTCATGTACAGAGTGTGAAAGCGCTGGAAACTCTCTTGTGCAACCTCTCTGTCAGTTGACCATGAACAGCAACCAGTTGCGCAACGTTGCCGGCTTGTTGAGTGTGTAGTGTGGCCAGACGTTGCGCAGTTTGCCGGTTGCCGGCATGTAAACAAAACAAACGACAGCTGTTTTCGCTTTGTTCGCGGAAACTTGTGCGACCTTGAGCTGCATGATTTTTTATTTTGTTTATTCCATTGACTTGTGACTTTGAACGTTGCCTCGCGTCAGGGTCAGGCGATGTGGGAGCAACGCACGCTCAAGGTTCAGGCCTTGAGTGAACGAAATTTTGAAGGTTTCACCTTGGCCGTCGAATTTTCGAAGGTTGTCACCTTGGTAATGAATTGATGTCAGTGTCATTGCTGTCGCGACATTGAACGCCAGGGCCAGATAATGTTTGTGCATTGAGTGAAATGTGGGTGAAGGTGAAATATTGATAACATTACTGATTATGTGTGTCGTTAATTGACTTTCTCTCCCTCTCTCTCTCTTGTTTTATTACACAGAGGATGATAGCGAACAGCCGGCGGAAACTGAAGAGGAGAAGGAGCAGGTGACTTACCAGATCAGCAATGATGTACATTTCACCAACAGCCGCATGGCATCGCTGGCATGCATTAAGCGTGGTGTTGTTGTCGAGGCGGACAAATCCATTCACTCGCAGCTGCGCTTGATTAACTTTTCTGATGGTTCACCTTATGAGACTCTGCATGCGTTCATCAGCAAATCTCTGGCGCCGTACTTTAAGTCGTATGTCAAGGAGTCGGGACGTGCTGATCGCGATGGTGACAAGATGGCCCCATCGGTGGAGAAGAAGTTGGCGGAACTGGAGATGGGACTGTTGCATTTGCAGCAGAACATTGACATCCCAGAAATTACGCTGACTGCGCATGCGACTGTCAATTTAGTCATACGCAAGTGCTTTGAGGAGAACCGCAAGGCCAAGGTGGTGGACTTTGGGGATAAGGTCGAGGACTCGTCGTTTCTTAATCAGTTGCAGAATGGCGTCAATCGTTGGATTACTGAAATCAAGAAAGTGACTAAACTAAATCGTGACCCCGGTTCGGGCACTGCACTACAGGTAAGCAAGCAACCAAACCCAATCTTTGATTTTGCTAATTCTTTTGTCTTGCAGGAAATTTCATTCTGGCTTAATCTGGAGCGTGCGTTGTACCGCATCCAGGAGAAGCGAGAGTCGCCAGAAGTGGCATTAACACTGGACATTCTTAAGCATGGCAAGCGTTTCCATGCCACCGTCTCGTTTGACACGGATACGGGCTTGAAGCAAGCTCTGGCTACTGTTGCCGACTACAATCCGTTGATGAAAGACTTCCCCATCAACGATCTACTGTCGGCGACGGAGCTGGAGAAGATTCGCCCGGCGGTGCAGCAGATTTTCTCGCATTTGCGTAAAGTGCGCAACACCAAGTATCCAATTCAACGTTGCCTGAAACTCATCGAGGCCATCTCGCGGGATCTGTCGCAACAGCTGCTCAAGGTGCTGGGAACCCGCCGTCTCATGCATATTCCCTTCGATGAATTCGAGCGTGTGATGAACCAATGCTTTGAGATCTTCAGCTGCTGGGATGATGAGTATGACAAGTTGCAAGGACTACTGCGTGACATTGTCAAGAAGAAGCGCGACGAGCACTTGAAAATGGTCTGGCGTGTGTCGCCAGCTCACAAGAAGCTGCAGACGCGCATGGAGCATATGCGCAAGTTCCGGAGGCAGCACGAGCAGCTGCGTACCGTAATCCTGCGAGTACTCCGTCCCACAAAGCAGGCGGCTAACGATGATGGCAGCACCGTTGAAACCAAGCAGCCTTACAGTCTGGATGCCGCAGATGCCAATGCCATCGAGGAGGTCAACTTGGCCTATGAAAATGTCAAGGAGGTGGACTGCTTGGACATCACCAAGGAGGGCTCCGAGGCCTGGGACGCGGCTGTCAAGCGCTATGAGGAAAAGATTGGTATATAATTATATTTTTTCTCAAATATTTACATATTAACATTCGTTTTTTTATGTAGATCGCGTGGAGACACGCATCACGGCTCATCTGCGTGATCAGCTGGGCACTGCAAAGAATGCCAACGAGATGTTCCGCATCTTCTCGCGCTTCAATGCGTTGTTCGTGCGTCCTCATATTCGTGGCGCCATTCGGGAGTACCAGACTCAATTGATACAGCGCGTCAAGGATGACATCGAGGCGTTGCATGAGAAGTTCAAGGTTCAGTATCCACAGAGCAAGAGCTGTCGCTTATCGTCTGTGCGTGATCTGCCTCCAGTTGCGGGTTCCATCATCTGGGCTCGTCAGATTGACAACCAGCTGACCATGTATCTCAAGCGTGTGGAAGATGTGCTGGGCAAGGGCTGGGAAACTCACATCGAGGGACAGAAACTGAAGGCCGATGGCGATAGCTTCCGCGCCAAGTTGTCTATTTCAGATGTATTTCATGAATGGGCACGCAAAGTGCAGGAGCGTAACTTTGGCAGCTCGGGACGCATTTTTACGATTGAATCAACACGTTCACGCATTGGACGTGGCAACGTTTTGCGTCTGCGTGTCAACTTTTTGCCAGAGATCATCACGCTGGCCAAGGAAGTGCGCAACATCAAAAACTTGGGCTTCAGGTGAGAAGATGTTTGATATTTATTAGAGCCTTTTCATTATCACTATATAAAAAGTAATTTTGCTTTAATTTGGTAATATTAATATATTCCTGCTTTCAGAGTGCCACTTACCATTGTCAACAAGGCTCATCAGGCCAACCAGATTTATCCCTATGCTATATCCCTGATTGAAAGCGTACGCACCTATGAGCGCACTCTAGAGAAGGTAAGGAATGATTTTAAATCAGTAAACACACAGCACAGCCATGCTACGTCACACCACAAGACACCACATAGTCATCTATCACCACAGCTGAAGCAATAGCTCTGTTTTATTTATTTCTTATATATACGTCTAGCTGTCTATCATCTCTGTAATTTTATCTTTTTTAATTTACCTAAAATTGCTTTAGACATTTATTAAAACACACATTATATATTTTCTGCTGATACCCTGCGCCCATTTGCAAATTAAGAAATTCGGATAATTTAAGCACGCTAAGAAGCGTTTTAAAGAATTTAAATGATATTTGATAAGCGTTTTAACGAGTAATTGTTATCCAAATGCCTGGGACGCAGGGTATATCGTAGTCGTGATTCTCGGCTAGATCTCTCTTATTTATTTATTGCATTGCTTTGCTTCCGGCGTGCAGCTTGAATTTTGTTAACCACAACACATTTGAAACACCTGTTACACCTCACACTTCACATCTTACACCTTACATAAGCAAAGACAGTACAACCTCTTTTAAATCAACCAAAACAACCAAAAACCTTTCTTTCATGCAGCTTAATAATAGGAGTCTAGCACTAAATTCAGTATTCAAGGTAGTGTCGTTTGTCCCCCCTTTAAAATAAAAAGAAAGAAATGTTGTTGCTACCACAATTTGTTAATGTTCAATTCCCGCATGCATTTATTTTATAAATCCTCTTGATCACCTTGTATTATGATATATTTTAATGTATATATACTGTCCACAGATTGAAGATCGCGCTAGTATTGTGCCTCTGGTAGCTGGACTACGCAAGGAGGTCTTGAATCTCGTCTCCGAAGGCATTGGCCTCATCTGGGAGTCTTATAAGTTGGATCCCTATGTGCTACGTTTGTCTGAATGCGTGACACAGTTCCAGGAGAAGGTAAGCATTCTGAATTTTACAAATTTAAATTTTATTTGTCTCTAATAAAATGTATATTTCAGGTGGATGACTTGCTGGTGGTGGAGGAGCAGCTGGATGTGGATGTGCGCTCGTTGGAAACATGTCCTTACAGCGCAGCCACTTTTGTAGAGATTCTCTCGAAGATTCAGCATGCTGTCGATGATCTATCGCTGCGTCAATATTCCAATCTCAATGTTTGGGTTACACGTCTCGATGAAGAGGTTGAGAAGAAGCTGGCATTGCGTCTCCAAGCGGGCATACAAGCCTGGACAGAAGCACTCACTGGAAACAAGAAGGAGGTGGACACATCCATGGACACTGATGCTCCCACACAGCCCACACATAAGTTGGGTGGCGAGCCTCAGATTCAGAATGCTGTGCATGAGATTCGCATCACCAATCAGCAGATGTATTTGTATCCCTCCATCGAGGAGGCACGCTTCCAGATAATGCAACAATTCTTTGCCTGGCAGGCCATTGTTACATCCCAGGTGCGTCTACAGAGCACTCGCTACCAGGTGGGATTGGAGAAGCCCGTCTCTCAGACCTATCGCAATCTGTTGACCAAGTTGCCGGAGGGTAAGATTCTGGAGAATGCCTATGGAGCCATCGAGCACAAGATTAGCGACGTGCGCAATTATGTCGATGAGTGGCTACGTTACCAGAGCCTCTGGGATCTCCAGGCGGACACTCTGTACGGTCGGTTGGGTGAGGATGTTAATCTATGGATCAAGTGTCTCAACGACATTAAGCAATCCCGCACAACCTTCGATACTTCGGATACACGTCGTGCCTATGGCGCTATCATCATTGACTACGCCAAGGTGCAGGCCAAGGTGACGTTGAAGTATGATTCCTGGCACAAGGAGGCACTAGGCAAGTTTGGCACACTTTTGGGCACCGAGATGACCACATTCCATTCCAAGGTGTCCAAGTCTCGCACAGACTTGGAGATGCAGAGCATCGAGGCAGCCAGTACATCGGATGCCGTCAGCTTCATTACTTATGTGCAGTCGCTGAAGAAGGACATGATTGCCTGGGACAAGCAGGTGGAGGTGTTCCGCGAGGCACAGCGTATTTTGGAGCGTCAGCGTTTCCAGTTCCCCAACAACTGGTTGCATGTGGACAACATCGAGGGTGAATGGTCGGCCTTCAATGAGATCATCAAGCGCAAGGATACGGCTATTCAGACCCAGGTGGCCAGTCTTCAGGCCAAGATTGTGGCCGAGGACAAGGCCGTGGAAACACGCACCGTTGACTTCCTTAATGATTGGGAGAAAACAAAGCCCACCGGCGGCAAGATACGTCCCGATGAAGCGCTGCAACAGCTGCAGATCTTTGAGAGCAAATACTCACGTCTCAAGGAGGAGCGCGATAATGTGGCCAAGGCCAAGGAGGCACTCGAACTGCAGGAGTCGGCTGTGCCCAACAACAGCGCCGAGCGCATGAATGTCGCCCTGGAAGAGCTGCAGGATCTGCGCGGCGTCTGGAGCGAACTGTCCAAGGTGTGGACGCAGATCGATGAGACTCGCGAGAAGCCTTGGCTATCGGTGCAGCCACGTAAGCTTCGCCAGCAGCTGGAGGCGATGATGGCACAGCTAAAGGAGCTGCCTGCTCGTCTGCGCATGTATGAATCCTATGAATATGTGAAGAAGCTGATCCAGAGCTACATCAAGGTGAACATGCTGATTGTGGAACTCAAGTCGGATGCACTCAAGGAGCGTCATTGGAAACAGCTCACCAAACAGCTGCGTGTTAATTGGGTTATCTCTGATCTGACCCTGGGTCAAGTGTGGGATGTGAATCTGCAGAAGAATGAGAGCGTTGTCAAGGACATTATCCTGGTAGCCCAGGGTGAGATGGCGCTGGAGGAGTTCTTGAAGCAGGTGCGCGAATCCTGGCAAAACTACGAACTGGATTTGATAAATTACCAGAACAAGTGCCGCATCATTCGTGGCTGGGATGATCTGTTCAACAAGGTCAAGGAGCACATCAATTCTGTGGCCGCCATGAAGCTGTCACCTTACTACAAGGTCTTCGAGGAGGAGGCTCTCACCTGGGAGGAGAAACTGAACCGCATCAATGCTTTGTTTGATGTATGGATTGATGTACAGCGTCGCTGGGTTTACTTGGAGGGCATCTTCTCAGGCAGTGCGGATATAAAGACACTGCTGCCCGTGGAAACATCACGTTTCCAGAGCATCAGCTCCGAGTTCCTGGGCCTGATGAAGAAGGTAACCAAGTCTCCCAAGGTTATGGATGTGCTTAACATTCCGGCCGTGCAGCGTTCCCTGGAGCGTCTAGCCGATCTCCTCGGCAAAATTCAAAAGGCTCTCGGTGAATATCTGGAACGTGAGCGTACATCGTTCCCACGCTTTTACTTTGTGGGCGATGAGGATCTCCTGGAGATCATTGGCAACAGCAAGAACATTGCCCGCTTGCAGAAGCACTTCAAGAAGATGTTCGCCGGCGTGGCTGCGATTCTATTGAACGAGGAAAACAATGTCATTCTGGGCATCTCATCACGCGAAGGTGAGGAGGTGCACTTTATCAATCCCGTGTCCACGGTGGATCATCCCAAGATCAACGAATGGTTGTCGTTGGTCGAGAAGCAAATGAGATTCACGCTTGCCTCGTTGTTGGCTCAAGCTGTGCAGGACATTAAACAGTTCCGTGATGGTCAAATTGATTCGCAGAAGTACATGGAGTGGTGCGACAAATACCAAGCACAGATTGTGGTCCTGGCTGCCCAGATCCTCTGGTCCGAGGATGTGGAGGCTGCACTGCAACAGGCTTCCGAGAACAACAAGGACAAGCCCATGCAACGTGTCCTGGGCAATGTGGAGGGCACGTTGAACGTCCTGGCCGATTCCGTGCTGCAGGAACAGCCTCCACTGCGTCGTCGCAAGCTGGAGCATCTGATTAATGAGTTTGTCCATAAGCGTACAGTTACCAGACGCTTGATTACCAACGGTGTCACCTCGCCCAAGTCCTTCCAGTGGCTGTGCGAGATGCGCTTCTACTTTGATCCCCGCCAGACGGAGGTACTGCAGCAACTGACCATCCACATGGCCAATGCGCGCTTCTTCTATGGCTTTGAGTATTTGGGAGTTCAGGATCGCTTGGTGCAAACGCCACTCACGGATCGTTGTTATCTGACCATGACACAGGCGCTGGAGTCACGTCTGGGCGGATCTCCATTTGGTCCAGCAGGCACTGGCAAAACTGAGTCGGTTAAGGCGCTGGGCAATCAATTGGGTCGCTTTGTGCTCGTCTTCAATTGCGACGAGACGTTCGATTTTCAGGCCATGGGACGCATCTTTGTCGGTCTCTGCCAGGTGGGCGCCTGGGGTTGTTTCGATGAGTTCAATCGTCTGGAGGAGCGTATGCTGTCCGCCTGTTCGCAGCAGATCCAAACTATCCAGGAGGCACTCAAGTATGAAATGGACACCAACAAGGAAAGCATCACCGTTGAACTGGTTGGAAAACAGGTGCGCGTCTCCCCCGACATGGCCATCTTTATAACCATGAATCCTGGCTACGCTGGCCGTTCCAATCTGCCCGACAATCTGAAGAAGCTCTTCCGTTCTCTGGCCATGACAACTCCAGATCGTCAGCTTATCGCCGAGGTCATGCTTTTCTCGCAGGGATTCCGCTCGGCGGAGAAACTGGCCTGCAAGATTGTGCCCTTCTTCAAGCTCTGCGACGAGCAGTTGTCCAACCAAAGCCATTATGACTTTGGACTGCGTGCTCTGAAATCTGTGCTGATCTCAGCTGGCAATGTGAAGCGTGATCGCATCATGAAAATCAAGGAACAGATGCGTCAACGTGGCGAGGAGAATATCGATGAGGCATCTGTGGCAGAGAATCTGCCCGAACAGGAGATCCTCATACAATCCGTGTGCGAGACAATGGTGCCCAAGCTGGTGGCCGAGGATATTCCTTTGCTCTTCTCGCTGCTCAGCGATGTCTTCCCCAATGTGGGCTACACGCGGGCCGAGATGAAGGGACTTAAGGAGGAGATACGCAAGGTGTGCCAGGAGGATTATCTGGTCTGTGGCGAGGGAGACGAACAGGGCGCTGCCTGGATGGAGAAGGTAAGTGTCGTTAGCCTTTTTTGTCATGCTCTTGACCATTTCATAACATTGGATTCACTTCACACACGCCTACTAACCACCTAAAAGGGACTCGGCTCTACTTGGGTCGACAAAGTAACTAATTTAAATCCCATTGGCAATTGCTTTTCCATGTGCAATCCATTAATCTATACTTTGTTCCCATCAAGGTACTTCAACTCTATCAAATCTCCAATCTCAATCATGGCCTGATGATGGTGGGTCCTTCGGGATCTGGTAAGTCCACGGCTTGGCGAACTCTGCTCAAGGCGCTGGAACGTTTCGAGGGCGTTGAAGGCGTTGCCCATGTCATTGATCCCAAGGCTATTTCCAAGGAGGCGCTTTATGGTGTTCTCGATCCCAATACGCGTGAGTGGACCGATGGTTTGTTCACTCACATTCTTCGCAAGATCATCGACAATGTGCGTGGCGAGATTAACAAACGACAATGGATTATATTTGATGGTGATGTGGATCCCGAGTGGGTGGAGAATCTCAACTCGGTGCTGGATGACAATAAATTGTTGACTTTGCCCAATGGAGAGCGTCTCTCGCTGCCTCCCAATGTCCGTGTCATGTTTGAGGTGCAGGATTTGAAGTTTGCCACTTTGGCTACGGTTTCCCGTTGCGGCATGGTCTGGTTCTCGGAGGATGTGCTCTCCACGGAGATGATCTTTGAGAATTATCTGTCGCGTCTGCGCAGCATTCCGCTGGAGGACGGCGACGAGGACTTCGTGGGCGTCATTAAGCCTGCCAAGGACAAGGAAGAGGAGGTTTCCCCCTCCCTCCAGGTGCAACGCGACATTGCAATGTTGCTGCAGCCATTCTTCTTTGCCGACGGCATTGTGGTGCGCACTCTGGAGTATGCCATGGATCAGGAGCACATCATGGACTTCACACGCTTGCGCGCCCTCAGCTCCCTCTTCTCCATGCTCAATCAGTCGGCACGCAATGTGCTCAACTTTAATGCGCAACATCCAGATTTTCCCTGCTCCGCTGAGCAATTGGAGCACTATATACCCAAGGCTCTGGTTTACTCCGTGCTCTGGTCATTCGCTGGCGATGCCAAGCTCAAAGTACGCATCGATCTGGGTGACTTTGTGCGCAGTGTGACCACTGTGCCGTTGCCAGGTGCAGCTGGTGCTCCCATCATCGACTACGAGGTGAGCATGAATGGCGAGTGGGTGCCATGGAGCAACAAGGTGCCCGTCATTGAGGTGGAGACCCATAAGGTCGCGTCGCCAGACATTGTGGTGCCCACGCTGGACACAGTGCGTCACGAATCCTTGCTCTACACTTGGCTGGCCGAGCACAAACCATTGGGTAAGTCCATGATGTCCAGAAACAACTTGGAATGCATGTATATTTAAAACCTTTTCCTTTCAGTGCTCTGTGGTCCACCTGGTTCTGGCAAGACCATGACGTTGTTCTCTGCACTGCGTGCTCTGCCTGACATGGAGGTTGTCGGTCTCAATTTCTCATCGGCTACGACGCCGGAGCTGCTTTTGAAGACCTTTGATCATTACTGCGAATACCGTAAGACTCCCAATGGAGTCGTCTTGTCGCCTGTGCAGATTGGCAAGTGGTTGGTGCTCTTCTGCGATGAGATCAATTTGCCGGACATGGATTCATATGGCACACAGCGTGTCATCTCGTTCCTGCGTCAATTGGTAGAGCACAAGGGCTTCTATCGGGCCAACGATCAGGCTTGGGTTTCCCTGGAGCGCATCCAATTCGTGGGTGCTTGTAATCCACCTACAGATCCTGGTCGCAAGCCGCTTTCACATCGTTTCCTGCGCCATGTGCCCATCATTTATGTGGACTATCCCGGGGAGACATCCCTTAAGCAGATCTATGGCACCTTCTCCCGTGCCATGCTTCGATTGATGCCTGCATTGCGAGGATACGCCGAACCCTTGACCAATGCCATGGTGGAGTTCTATTTGGCTTCCCAGGATCGCTTCACGCAGGACATGCAACCGCATTATGTCTACTCGCCGCGTGAGATGACCAGATGGGTGCGTGGTATCTGTGAGGCCATCAGACCCTTGGACTCGTTGCCTGTGGAGGGTCTGGTGCGTCTTTGGGCCCATGAGGCACTGCGTTTGTTCCAGGATCGTCTGGTCGATGATACAGAGCGTCGCTGGACCAACGAGAATATCGATCTGGTTGGACACAAACACTTCCCGGGCATTAACCAGGAGGAGGCACTGCAACGGCCCATCCTCTACAGCAACTGGCTGTCCAAGGATTACATGCCGGTGAATCGTGAGGCGCTCCGAGATTATGTGCGTGCTCGTCTAAAGGTCTTCTACGAGGAGGAGCTCGATGTGCCGCTCGTGCTCTTCGACGAGGTGTTGGATCATGTCCTTAGGATTGATCGTATCTTCCGCCAGCCGCAGGGACATCTGTTGCTCATCGGTGTCTCTGGTGCCGGCAAAACAACGCTGTCACGCTTCGTGGCCTGGATGAACGGATTGTCCATATTCCAGATCAAGGTGCACAACAAATACACCAGCGAGGACTTTGATGAGGATCTGCGTTGTGTGTTGCGCCGTTCCGGCTGCAAGGATGAAAAGATCGCCTTCATATTGGACGAATCGAATGTGTTGGACTCTGGTTTCTTGGAGCGCATGAACACGTTGCTGGCCAACGGCGAGGTGCCCGGTCTCTTCGAGGGAGATGAGTACACAACGTTGATGACCCAATGCAAGGAGGGCGCCCAGCGTGAAGGACTCATGTTGGACTCCAGCGATGAGTTGTACAAGTGGTTCACCCAGCAGGTGATGCGCAATCTCCACGTTGTCTTCACAATGAATCCCTCAACCGATGGCCTCAAGGATCGTGCTGCAACTTCGCCAGCTTTGTTCAATCGTTGTGTGCTCAACTGGTTTGGAGATTGGTCAGATTCAGCATTGTTCCAGGTGGGCAAGGAGTTTACCACACGTGTGGATCTGGAAAAACCCAACTGGTCACCACCAGACTTCTTCCCATCTGTCTGTCCTCTGGTGCCGGCAAATCCCACGCATCGCGATGCTGTCATCAACAGTTGCGTCTACGTTCATCAAACTCTGCATCAGGCCAACGCTCGATTGGCCAAACGTGGCGGACGCACCATGGCGGTGACTCCACGTCATTACTTGGACTTTATCCATCACTTTGTCAAGTTGTACAATGAGAAACGCAGCGATCTGGAGGAGCAGCAGCTCCATTTGAATGTCGGTCTCAACAAGATTGCCGAGACGGTGGAACAAGTGGAGGAGATGCAAAAATCGCTGGCCGTCAAGAAGCAGGAACTGCAGGCCAAGAACGAGGCAGCCAATGCCAAGTTGAAGCAAATGTTCCAGGATCAACAGGAGGCCGAAAAGAAGAAGATACAATCACAGGAGATACAAATCCGTCTAGCCGATCAAACCGTTAAGATTGAGGAGAAGAGGAAGTACGTCATGGCTGACTTGGCACAGGTGGAACCTGCTGTCATTGAAGCACAACAAGGTGAGTTCGACGGACACCAGTCCGTAGAGGGGAGGGCGGGATTAGAGCTAGAATTATACACAGTTATTGCTAAGACTAGCTATAAATTTTACTTATTTGATAATGTGTACTTAAATCGAATACTTCTACACACACTCAAACACACTCAATACACACACACACACACACCGATCCGCACAAATGTTAAACAAACACAGCCGTTAGCTCGATTAAAAAGAAACACCTGGCCGAGGTGCGTTCCATGGCAAATCCTCCAGCTGTGGTGAAACTGGCCCTGGAATCTGTCTGCGAGCTGCTCAATGAGAGTGCCACAGATTGGAAGGCCATTCGCGGCATACTCGTTAAAGACAGTTTCATATCCTCGATTGTTAATTTGGAGACTGACAAGATCACGTACGCAATTATTTCTTTTTCTCACACACACCCACCATAAACACACAGAACTCAGTCTCATTCAAGTGTCTTAATTCGATATCGTACCGTTCACATCACTATTGCATATATAAATATATATAACATGACTAAACATCAGTTACATTTGCAGTCAAACTTTACTATAGAAACCTGAGAAATCTCTGAATAATAATAAAAATACACCTCAAACCTGGGACTGGTCTGTTAATCCCTGATGAAATCACTGAGATTGATCAATTCATAAGTCAATTATATCAACGTTTTCTATGGAGAAGTTTGACTGTATGTAACTATACCACACACCCACACACACATACAAACACTCTGCATACGCAATGCACAAGCAAATAAACATAACCCTAAAACGAATATCGAACATAACCTTAAACAAAGCGATCATAACCTCAATAAACATACTGTGAATAGCTGTAAAAATTGAAATGAAACTATATGTTAACTAAAGAACGAGCTGTAATCCCTAACAAGGTGTGAAGAATATAAAAGAAAAGTAAGCAGGCATTATATTAATAATAGAAGCCACATTTTACTTAGTTATGATAAAGGGTTAATCGTATAGTTAATAATTGTTGTTATAACATCATGATGTTAGGCTAATTTTACGAGTTTAACAATTTAGTTAAGTGCCATGCTGTGCCATGTATTATGTACTATAATAATTCTGATCCTTCATGTTAACACAAATGAACCACACGATAACCACTGAACCACTGAACCACTCAACTATCGAACCACAAATGCAGCGGTGAAGTCCATACGCAAACAGCAACTGGTTGAGGTTCGAACGATGGCAAACCCACCGTCTGTGGTTAAATTGGCACTCGAGTCGATCTGCCTGCTCCTTGGCGAGAATGCGACTGATTGGAAATCGATACGCGCTGTGATAATGCGTGAAAATTTCATTAATTCAATTGTATCTAACTTCGGTACAGAACACATAACGTAAGCATGAACAAAAACAAATTATTAATTCACTATTTGAGTTTAAATTTTCTTTCAATTATTACTCTTTTTTTTTTTTTTTATTAATTGTTGTTAACTGTTGTAAACGAGTGTAGAATGTTGTTTCTTTTGTTAATTTTTCCTGATTTGAGTTTTGCGTTTTTCTTGTAGTTGAATGATTAAGCGAAGCTGCGTTATTATATTTGTAAATATATGAACTTTAATCCTTAACTTAACTTTGGTAATTGGCTCTTTAATTTGTTGTATTTATTTTTTTCTCAATGGTTTTTGGTAAAATTAACGCGTTTATTCCATTATTAACCAACTGCTTTGCTTGCTTGATCCATACAAAATTTCTTGATAAAATGTTGCTTGTCCCACAGTTGTTAATATCTAATTTAATCCTAAATCCTTAAATAGCGATGATGTTAGGGAGAAAATGAAGTCGAAATATCTGAGCAATCCGGACTATAACTTTGAAAAGGTCAATCGTGCCAGTATGGCTTGTGGTCCCATGGTGAAATGGGCAATTGCACAGGTAAGAACTCGTATCTATCAATCTCTTAAGCAGTTATTATTTACTTTAATCCCTTACAGATTGAATACGCAGACATGTTGAAGCGCGTGGAGCCGCTGCGTGAGGAGCTGCGTTCGCTGGAGGAGCAGGCTGATGTCAACTTGGCGAGTGCCCAGGAGACCAAGGATCTGGTGGAGCAACTGGAGCGCAGCATTGCCGCCTATAAGGAGGAATATGCTCAGCTCATTTCGCAGGCTCAGGCCATCAAAACGGATCTGGAGAATGTGCAGGCCAAGGTGGATCGCTCGATTGCGCTGCTCAAGAGCTTGAACATTGAACGCGAACGTTGGGAGTCCACGAGCGAGACATTCAAGTCCCAGATGTCGACCATTGTGGGTGATGTGCTTCTCTCGGCGGCGTTTATTGCCTATGGCGGTTACTTTGATCAGCACTATCGCCTCAATCTGTTTACGACCTGGTCGCAGCATCTGCAATCCGCGAGTATTCAATACCGTGCGGACATTGCACGCACCGAGTATCTGTCCAATCCGGATGAGCGTCTGCGCTGGCAGGCGAATGCTTTGCCCACGGATGATCTGTGCACGGAGAATGCGATTATGTTGAAGCGATTCAATCGTTATCCGTTGATCATTGATCCATCTGGTCAGGCAACGACATTCCTGCTGAACGAATATGCAGGCAAGAAGATTACAAAGACGTCCTTCCTGGACGACTCGTTCCGCAAGAATCTGGAGTCGGCTCTGCGCTTTGGTAATCCTCTCTTGGTGCAGGATGTCGAGAACTATGATCCCATATTGAATCCTGTGCTGAATCGGGAGCTGCGTCGCACTGGCGGACGTGTGCTCATCACGCTGGGAGATCAGGACATTGATTTGTCGCCGTCCTTTGTCATTTTCCTGTCGACACGTGACCCGACCGTTGAATTCCCGCCGGATATCTGCTCCAGGGTGACCTTTGTCAACTTCACCGTGACACGGAGCTCGTTGCAGTCGCAGTGCTTGAACCAAGTGCTGAAGGCTGAACGTCCGGATATTGATGAGAAGCGTTCCGATCTGTTGAAGCTCCAGGGCGAATTCCGTCTCCGATTGCGTCAGCTGGAGAAGAGTCTGCTGCAGGCACTGAACGATGCCAAGGGCAAGATTCTGGATGATGATTCGGTCATCACAACGCTGGAGACGCTCAAGAAGGAGGCCTACGACATCAACCAGAAGGTGGATGAAACGGACAAGGTCATAGCGGAGATTGAGACAGTGTCGCAACAATATTTGCCACTTTCGGTGGCATGCAGCAGCATGTACTTCACCATGGACAGCCTGAACCAGGTGCACTTCCTCTATCAGTACTCGCTCAAGATGTTCCTCGACATCTTCTCCACGGTGCTCTACAACAATCCTCGTCTCGAGGGACGCAGCGATCACTCGGAGCGTCTGGGCATTGTTACCAGGCATCTGTTCCAGGTGTGCTATGAGCGTGTGGCACGCGGCATGTTGCACAACGATCGCCTGACCTTTGCCCTGCTCATGTGCAAGATCCATCTGAAGGGCACTGGGGAATCCAATCTGGATGCGGAGTTCAACTTCTTCCTGCGCAGTCGCGAGGGTCTCTTGGCTAATCCCACCCAGGTCGAGGGATTGAATGCAGAGCAAATCGAAGGCGTCAATCGCCTGGCCACACGTCTGCCCATCTTCCGCAAGCTGGTGGAGAAGGTGCGTTCCATGCCGGAGCTGGGCGCTTGGCTGCAGCAGAGCTCGCCGGAACAATGTGTGCCCCAGTTGTGGGATGAATCCAAGGCACTTAGTGCCATTGCCAGCTCTGTGCATCAGTTGCTGCTGATTCAGGCCTTCCGGCCGGATCGCGTCATTGCCGCTGCCCACAATGTGGTCAACACGGTGCTGGGCGTCGACTTTATGCCCAATGCCGAGCAGGAATTGGACTTTTCCGCCGTGGTGGACAAACAGTTGAACTGCAATACACCTGCCCTCCTTTGCTCCGTACCCGGATTCGATGCCTCTGGACGTGTGGATGATTTGGCTGCCGAACAGAACAAGCAAATCTCAAGTATTGCCATTGGTTCCGCCGAAGGATTCAATCAGGCGGAGCGTGCCATTAACATGGCCTGCAACAGTGGTCGCTGGGTGCTCCTGAAGAACGTACATCTGGCACCACAGTGGCTTGTCCAGCTGGAGAAGAAGATGCACTCGCTGCAACCGCATTCCGGCTTCCGTCTCTTCCTCACCATGGAGATCAATCCAAAGGTGCCGGTCAATCTGTTGCGTGCCGGACGCATCTTTGTCTTTGAGCCACCGCCAGGCATCAGGGCCAACTTGCTGCGCACCTTCTCCACGGTGCCGGCAGCACGCATGATGAAGACGCCAAGTGAGCGGGCTCGTCTGTACTTCCTGCTGGCCTGGTTCCATGCCATTGTCCAGGAGAGATTGCGCTATGTGCCACTGGGCTGGGCCAAGAAGTACGAGTTCAATGAGTCAGATCTGCGGGTGGCCTGCGATACGTTGGACACTTGGATCGATACGACGGCCATGGGTCGCACCAACTTGCCGCCGGAGAAGGTGCCGTGGGATGCACTGGTGACCTTGTTGTCACAGTCCATCTATGGCGGCAAGATTGACAATGACTTTGATCAGCGTCTGCTCCAATCCTTCCTCAAGAAACTCTTCACGGCGCGCAGCTTTGAGGCGGACTTTGCCCTGGTGGCCAATGTGGATGGCGCCTCTGGGGGATTACGGCACATTACCATGCCGGATGGCACGCGTCGGGATCACTTCCTCAAGTGGATCGAGAACCTAACGGATCGCCAGACGCCTTCCTGGTTGGGATTGCCCAACAATGCCGAGAAGGTGCTGCTCACCACGCGTGGCACGGATCTGGTGAGCAAGCTGCTCAAGATGCAGCAGCTGGAGGATGACGACGAGTTGGCCTACAGCGTGGAGGAGCAATCCGAGCAATCGGCTCTGGCCGTCGCACGCAGCGAGGATGGTCGTCCGTCCTGGATGAAGACGCTGCACAATTCGGCCACTGCCTGGCTGGAGCTGCTGCCCAAGAATCTGCATGTGCTCAAGCGCACCGTGGAGAACATCAAGGATCCTCTCTATCGCTACTTTGAGCGTGAGGTGACCAGTGGTGCTCGCCTGCTCCAGACGGTCATCTCCGATCTGCAGGATGTCGTCTTGATTTGCCACGGCGAGAAGAAGCAAACGAATCATCATCGTTCCATGTTGTCTGAATTGGTGCGTGGCATCATTCCGAAGGGTTGGAAGCGTTACACTGTCCCAGCCGGCTGCACTGTTATCCAGTGGATCACGGACTTTAGCACACGTGTCCAGCAGCTGCAGAAGGTATCGCAGCTGGTCTCGCAGGCTGGTGCCAAGGAGCTGCAGGGATTCCCCGTCTGGCTGGGCGGTCTGCTCAATCCGGAGGCCTACATCACAGCCACCAGGCAGTGTGTGGCCCAGGCCAACAGCTGGTCGCTGGAGGAGCTCGCATTGGATGTGACCATCACGGATGCGGGACTCAAGACTGACCAAAAGGACAGCAGCTTTGGTGTCACCGGCCTCAAGTTACAGGGTGCTCAATGCAAGAACAACGAACTGTTGCTGGCATCCACCATCATGATGGATCTGCCACTGACCATCCTCAAGTGGGTCAAGTGAGTATATTCTAAGTTTATATGTGCTTCAGAGTTTCAACTATTTCTTATTCTTGCAGAATCTCTTCAGAGCCGCGTGTAAGCAAACTAACTTTGCCAGTCTACTTGAATTCCACACGCACGGAGCTGCTCTTTACCGTCGATTTGGCTGTGGCCGCTGGCCAGGATTCCCACAGCTTCTATGAGCGTGGCGTTGCCGTTTTGACATCGACAGCTTTGAACTAAGTTCGAGCTCACAAATAATCATAACAATATAAACTATATAATGTATACTCCAGTATAGTTTTGAAAACTTTTCTTGAATTTAAATATTCAAATAACATATATTATGAAGCCCCAAAATAGTATGAAAATTTATTTTTTTTATTCCAATGTATACCCCAAAAATAATTTTGAAAACTTTTCTATTACTGTCATATAGCATATTTGATCTTTAATTTGAAAAAATAAACACAAAACCACAACATTTTTTGGTTTTTAGGTTTATTTTGTTCTTTTTTTTTTATTACTTTCTTGTTTTTATATGTATTTTAAATCTAACTTATTTTAACTTTCAAAATTCTGGCGAGAACGTTTCCTGCTTAATCAAATAAATATATAAACAACCCCAGAAAGAATATCAAGCGAATCTTTTTATTAATCGTGCAGCATGTTGAGTAGATTGGGATTACAGAGTGCAGCTACTGCCGCCTTTCATTGGAAGCAACTGCGTCAGATCACGTATCGCATTCCACACGAGTTCTCCACGGAGATGGCGCACACATCGCTGGTGCTGGTGACGGAGGCGCGACGCTTCATCCAGGATTGCCTGCATCGAGTGGGCGTGCCGCCGGAGAAGCAGCGTTGCATCAGCGATATTCTGTTGGCCGCGGATTACAGAGGTGTTCACGGATCGGGCATCAATCGATTGGACATGTACTTGAGTGACATTCAGCACAAGTTTGTGGACATCAAGGCGGAGCCGACGATCATCAGTGAAACGTTGACCACGGCGCATGTGGATGGCAACAGTGCCATGGGCGTCTTTGTGGGCAACTTTTGCATGGATCTGGCCGTGGAGAAGGCTCGCAAGACGGGCATTGGCTTTGTGGTGGCCAAGAGATCCCACCACATAGGCTTGGCCGCCTGGTATGCCTTCCGTGCCATGGCCAAGGGATTCATTGGTCTCGTCCTGTCCAATGCAGCTCCAATGATGATGCCACCGGGTGCAAAGACTTCCAGCATTGGCGCCAATTGTTTGGCCTTTGGTGCCGCTGCAAATCATTCGCATTTTATGCTGGACATGGCAACCACTGTGAGGGACATGGGCGCCATCGAGTGGGCCTTTATGATGAATGAGAATATACCCAAGACTTGGGCGTCGGATGAGTGTGGTCTGCCCACGAGTTTCCCCAGCTTGGCACTGTCCGCCCAGCGACTCTCTCCGGCTGGTGGCCAAAAAGGATTTGCTTTGGGGGCGATGATTGATGTGCTCTGTGGTGTGATGTCTGGTGCCAATTACGCCACACAAATTCCACGCTGGTGGGCGCCTTGCCAGGGTCGTACTTCCAACCTGGGACTCGTTATGCTCGCCCTTGATCCTTGCGTCTTTGTGCCAGATTTTCAGGAGCGTCTCGATCATTTTAATAAAAGCATACGGAGCAGTTGTCCGGCTGATGAAGCGAATCCTGTGAAAATACCCGGCGATCTGGAGAAGATGCACATGGACTACGTGGATGATCTGGGCGCAATGCCGTATCCGAATCTCCTGCTCGCCAAGTGCAAACTCATTGCGGAGATGCTCTGTGTAAAGCCAATGCAATTGGCCTTCGCCTCCTGCCCTCGTTACAATGGCTGTCATTGACCAATGACATAATAAAATCTATCTAGAGTTTTAACGCCTTCGCCTTTTAAAATGTTTTTTTTTTTATTTATGAGGCTGCCTCCAGCGACTGTCAAGTCAACTCCAATTATTTGATTTGCCAGATGGCGGCACTGTGTCAGCTGTAGATGGCGCTCAGATGAATTAGCCGCATCCTGGCAGTGTCATCTATTGAGTTTAAGGACATTACTGGGTTCGGTTTATAGCGGTTACAGTTGATTAAAAGTGGGAAGGATGAAATACTGGGTGCAGTTATTTGTAAACTAAGAATCGCCAATAGTTGGCGCCAGGCGTTGGTAAAATGTGGTAGCGAGCGATAACTGTGGCGCCACCTTTAGTCTGTTTTACAAAGCTTTTTTTCGCTCTCCTTTCGAACAAAACTGGCAACTTTTTATTTTCTCAATTTAACTAAATTTCAACTTCAAAAAAATGATGATTTTCGCTTGCAAATTGGTTCAGTTTTGGAGTTTAAAGATTTCGTTTTTCTAAGCATTGGAAAAGTTGAGCTAGAATTTATTATTATTATTTCATGTTCCTACATTTCTTTACTTTTAAGAAACATATTTTAGAATAAGTTTCTCACAAGCTTTTATTGTCGTTTTTTTTTTAAATCGTATGTGTATTCAAACTAGACTTGAGCGAATTTTAAGTACCCTGTAAAGCTGATTAAAATTAACAACAGATTTTTTTATAAATAAATTTTTTATAAATAAAATGAATAATTATTTAGCATGTAAATTAATATTAATATAATCCTTTAAAGAAATATATGATGAAGACTCATAATCCAATGAAAATATGCGCTACAGCTTTTCCGGCGACATCTCAGCTCCCATGCGGTGTTGTGAACTAGTTAAGGTAATTGCTGGAAAAACTAAAGATGCAAATTTTGATGAATTATGCGAATTAGACAGAGCGCTGGAAGTGGGGCCTATAAATAGGACAGAGCAGATTGAGAGGTTCTTCATTTAGTAATTGTCATGTGGTCGTCATCGGTTGTTCGCTTTGCCCGCATCTTCTGGCTGCTGTTGCTTTGCTCCTTGCTGGTGCAGGGACAGCTTGGAAAGGATACGCAGCAGAGTCTGGATGAGTTCCGTCAGCGATACTTGATGCCTTTACTCTCCCCGGGTAGAAACTGCAGCTTAACAGCCTGCGAGTCGCTGAGAATCATCTCGCAACTCCTGCTGCTCATCAAGGTGATGCCCAATGGCACCCTTAATTCCCTGGCGGAGGGTGTAAAATCGGATTCTTCGAGGCGTAAAATGGGAGGCAACAACGACTCGAAAGCTGGCGATGTTGGTTCCATGTTCAATCTGGCCGACTTCGATAAGCGAGTGCGTCAAATCGAGAGTCGACTGCGATCTGTGGAGCAGCCCATTTGGCATTTGGCCAGTGGAAGCGAAATCGAGTGGAATCATTGCACGTCGGGTGGCTGTCGCTGTAATCCGGACACCAAGAGCTTCACCTGCTGGAACACAAATCTGAAGACGGTGCCAGTTACCCAAGTGATACCCATGAATATGGTGGCCATTGATCTCTCGCGGAATGCGCTCTCCACACTGCACAAGGACACATTTCGCGGTCTAACGTTGCTGAAGGAACTGGACTTGTCCAACAATGTGCTTGACTTCTTACCCTTTGATCTGTTCCAGGATCTGGACAGTCTGTTGCAACTGTAAGTGAAGATTGTTTATTTTTTAAAATCAATGTTTTTTTTTTTTAATTTCTTTCTTGTTTTCTTTCTTTTCTTAGCCGCATTCAGAACAATCAATTGGAGGACATTGATTCCCGCACTTTCTGGAAACTACGCAATTTGAATCTCTTAGATCTCGGCAAGAATGCCATATCTCTGTTGCCTGAATCCGTTTTTTATCACGCCCAACGTCTGACTGTTATAAATCTATGTGATAATCAGATCAAGAACTTTCCTCCAAATCTATTGAGGGATCAAATGATGCTCGAGGAACTGGACATGTCGCGGAATATGATTGAGGAACTCGTCTCAGGCAGCATGCGTTACCAGACAAAGCTAAAGACACTTAACTTTGGCTGGAATCAAATAGGTAAGACATAGAAAAAATAATACAACCTTGTAATTTTATACCTTTACTTTATAGCCAAGATTGAGGAGGATTTCTTTGAGGGCCTGAAGAATCTGCGCATTTTAATGTTGCATAATAATCGCATCACTACCATATCTGGCACAATTTTCAATAATCTAGCAAACCTGGTCACACTGGATCTTACAATGAACCGCATAAGTCATGTGAGTATTTCTGGAAAATCCACTAGTAAAAAAGAACTGTTCTAAAATCAAGTATATTTTAATTAAATATTTTTTTTTATTTTAAATGACACAACTTTATGAGAAAAATAACTAAAAAATTAAGATAATATGTATGTGAGTATTTCTGGAAAATCCACTAGTAACAAAGAACTGTTCTAAATTCATGAAAATTTTAGTTAAATATTTTTTTTTATTTTAAATGACACAACTTTATGAGAAAAGTAACTAAAAAATTAAGATAATATGTATGTGAGTATTTCTGGAAAATCCACTAGTAAAAAAGAACTGTTTCTAAAATCAAGTATATTTTAATTTAATATTTTTTTTTATTTAACACAACTTTATGAGAAAAGTAACTAAAAAATCAAGATCTTTTTTCTACAAATGATCGAGAACTTCAATTTCTGTAATCAGTGTTTTTTTTTTTTGGACTAATTAAAGATTTCTTTGTTTTTTTTAAGATCGATGGACATTCCTTTGCTGAACTAAACAATCTGAATGAACTGCTGTTGGGACAGAACTCCATGTCGAGCATACCCGCTGATCTTTTCCTGCATGTGAGTGCGCTCACTCGCTTGACCTTGTTCTCGAACAACCTGACAACCCTGGAGGCCAATGACTTTAAAGGTCTAACCAGCCTCAAAATTCTGATGCTCAACAACAACATATTGAAGCAATTCGATGCTCGGGCATTTGAGCCGCTCACCCAACTGGAGAAACTGTGAGTTCACTGAATTGTCAATTAACAGAGGCAGTAGCTTTTTTATCTACTCCTTCTGCTCTCCAACTTCAATTACTTTGTCTTCTGCTGCAGTCGCATTGACTCCAACAAACTCATGTTTCTGCCACATGGCGCCTTGCATGGACTGGACAAACTGGTGGCCGTGAAGCTGGACAAGAATCCCTGGCATTGTGATTGCCGTGCTCTGTATTTGGCCCGTTGGATACGTGAGTTTGTGCTGAAGCTCTGGGATGGCCAACAGCCGATGTGTCGTGGCCCTGGTGACCTTGGTGGCCATGAGGTGGGTCTGCTGCGCTATGATGATCTCTGTGATGGCCAATGGGCGAGCATGTTGTCGCTGTCGCCGCGTCTTCCGGTGCGCAAACATCGCATATCCACACCGATGAACTATACCGACTATTTCAATTTGTACTTGAAGCATATCTATAACGCCACCACAGACGAGCAGCTCAAGGAGGCGGAAATAACCAGTGTGGCCATTAAGAAGGTTCACCTCGATTAACATTTGATTAACGCTCCATTGTCCAGTGTGCAGTGTCCAATGTCCAGTGTCCAGCTTGAAGTCTAAGTCATAAATATTGCCTGCTTTTCTATTTAAATTTTCATGCATAATTGTTGCCATTTTGCACAAATACGCTTCAAAGGAAACTGCAGTTTTTTTGCCTATCTTTTTAACCTCCTCCTTCTATCTGCCCACCCCCGTCCGCTTTTCCTTTCCTCCCCCTTCTCTGTGGCAATGCACACAAATTACGACCATGTCTCGCGTGCCATTTCGCTTCGGTTTTTTACCTATGTGTCTACGTCTAGGACAAGCTTTTTACCTAACCAATTTATTGCTTCCGTCGGTAAGTTCTGCTCCCTTTCCGCCTCTTCCTTGTTCACTCCTCGCCGCCCTCTAGCTATTGTGACATCTAGGACTGCTAGTTGTTAGACCCTGCACTTAAAAATCACAAAGGACCTATTGAGTGTCTGCATAGCGAAATGAAAGTAACAGCTAGAAAAATATATGTTTTTGATTAGCATCAAAATCCAATTCTGGTTGTGTTCTGTAAATTTAATCACGATAGAGTAATAAACTCAAAAGTTATGCAATTCCAAAGAAAAAAGAAGAAAATAATAAGAATGTTACGTTGTGAAATATACTTTTTACAGATTAAATTATTTTTTTTTTTAAATTGATTCCAAATTATATTTAATAATAATATTTCTGAATATACCAGTTACTTAAAAAATAAGTAACACTGTATATTGATGCTAAGATTGTTAAAAATTTAGCTGCACAAAGTTGTTTATTTTTAAATGCATAATTTTTTAATTCGAAAAGTCGAGCAATGATTCAAAAAAGTTTAAGTACAGGGTCTCTTATAGTCAGTCTCTCTCTCTCTCGTCTGTAGGCTTTCCTACTAGTTTGCCGTTGTCCTTGCAATTTCCATGTGTTGACATTGCCTTCTCTGCTCTCTCCCATTTTCTCTTCCCCATTTTCACTTCACTTTCGGTCGGTGTCGGCTGCTGCTTTTCCTGTTGCCAGTTTTCGCCTGTCGCCGTCTATCGCCGATCCCTTCCTGTGCACAACGGAAAAGGCAGCGGCGTGGTTGGGTGGAAGAGGAGGGGTGTTGTGGGATTGCCTCGCATGCAGACAACAAATGCATTTTATACAAAATTTGCAAGGCAAATATTAAAAATTGAATGCCGCCATTGTTGTTACCTCTTGTTGTTGTTTGTGTGCTGTCTGCTGAAGTGTCAGTGGCCAGGGGGTGGGGGTGGCTGATTGCCTTAAAGTGTGCGCCCCCCACCCCACCTACTAATGGGGGAGTGGAGGAAACTGTCAACCCTTTTTCTTTAGCCGTCTTTAACTCCATCTCCATATGCAAAATATATACAATATGTAATCATATTTTTTTATACGCTACGCACGCGTTTCAGCTGAAAGGGGTGTGTTTCCAGGGTGGTGGGGAGGAGTAGCGGTTGTGCGTGGTGTGAATCTTTGCTATCAGCCGCATCTGTCTCTTCCTCTGCTCGCACGCTTGTTGTTGCCTTTGGCTTGAAGCGGAAGTAAAAGGATTTGAATTGCCTGCCTATCGTGCTGCGCCGGCATTCAACACAATCCTTCCAATGCCTCCCTTCCTGGTATTCATCCTTAATGTATGTAAATTCCCTAAAGTTGCAAATCCTTTTGCTCGGCAGCTAAACAAACATTTTTAGCGGCATTTTGAACTAAGTTTAGGCCTACAGCAAAGCTCTCTCTCTCTCTCTCTCGCTCTCTCTATGGCAAGCAGTTTTTGTCAGTCACACTCACTTGTGTTGAAAAGCTGCACTATGTTTTAGTGAAAGCACAAACCAGCTTTGCTTTTTCTGCCGCTGCTTGGCAAAGTGGCGTTTTTTTTAAATTGAGTGCAACAGCATTCAGCTTTGAGCGCATTGCGTTGAGTTGCGCTCAATGCTCAGTGCTCTTGCACTCATTCGCTCTTGAGCTCTTTCTTCGTTTGCACTCAAATCAGTGCACAGGCGCTCGCTTAAGTCAGCACATTTACTCTTGCAGTCGCCGCTCGGCTGTCGTTCGGCTGCCGAAGCCTTTGACACACTGAACTCGGCAAATGGCATACGAAGGCATTGTCGTTGACGTCGGCGTCGCCGCCAGCAGCGCTGCATTTCGTTTCGTTATTTGTTGTTGTCGAATTTTCGGCCAAAATTTGTGATTTATTTGAAAATTTGAAATAATTTGGTTTTTTATTGTGTGCAAGTTAAACGGCTTGAATGTGCCACAGTTGCAGCAGCAGCAGCTTCAAATTAATGTAAATTTCATGCAGCCTTCAAAAGGAGCAGTCGAATCTAATACAGTCTCCTTTTAGCCGTGTGTGCCTGACCTAAGGCAATGCCAGACCAGACTCGACCCCAACCAGGACCCGGACACGGACCCAGACCCGGACCCGGACAGCCGCACAAAATTTGACTCAGGCAAATTCACTTAGATGTCGTCGACGTTCTCACTTGGCGTTGTTCTTTTCCACGGGCGTTCGCACAAAACTTTTTGCCACACGCTGCACGTTCACACACACACTCACACACAGACACAAACTTGTACAGTGAAGGCAGAAATAATAGAAACGATATGCACTTGAATATTTTAAAACATATATTTATTAATATGATTTCTTCCTAGTAAAATTTAAAGTATATTAATCAGGGTTTTTTCCAGAAATGTAAACACAACAAAAACCAACCAAATATACAAATTTTGGTATTTCTAAAACATTCCTGAATAATTTTGAATTAAGGAACTAGTCACAAACTATTTAATTTAAACTATTTAAACTATTTAAAATAATTTTGAATTAAGGAACTAGTCACAAACTATTTAATTTATGATAATTATTTAGATATTCGAATACTAAAACTATGTTATTATTATTATTAAAATTTATTGTTTACTTTTGTGCTTTGATTTCTTCAAGAATTGCTTAAATTTCTGAAAAAACTATGTTGTTGTAGTAATATTTAACACACGTAGTCATAAGTACTATGTAAGACTGTATTATATTGTAAATAGTGTTATTTATTAATTATATTTATCGCACTGTAAAAATAATTAATCATTTATCGATTACTAAGAAGCGCCCTCTGGCGTGAATAAGAGTTAGCTTAAGAACGCATGATTGTATTGGAAAATGCAGCAAGCGTCACTTTTTCAAGAATGAATAAATTATAAAAGATCGGAAATCTGAGTATTTACTTATTAACCCCTGACTATATATACTGACTTTGATTTCTTCAAGCTTAAATTTCTGAAAAATCTAGACTTAAAGAGTATAAGCATACATTTTTTATACAAAATGTTTGTTTATAACTTATATACAATACAAATATATTAATATTTTGCTTGTTTCTAACATGTTTTCTATCACTGTACATATACATATATTTAGAACATGCTGCCGCAGAGATTGTGGGTGTGTGTAAGTGTATGTGTGTGTGTGTGTGTGTTTGGCTGCCACTTTTGGAGCTGCTACAACGCATAAAAATGTGAGTGTTTGTCTGTCCCTCTGCAGTTTGGTTATGCTGTGGCTATGTGTCCATTGGAATACCAGCTCCAGACTCGCAGCTCCAACTCCCAATACAAGAACCGGCAGCTTTGGGCTTAGCCAGAGTTAGAGCGTGTCTGCTAGCTGGCTGACTTGGCTGGCAAACGTGGCGTATACTTAATTCGGTTTATGCTTGAACGTGTCGCACATTATTCTTATGAGGCAAACGCTGTCGACGCTGCCGCTACGATGTGTGAAATATGCTGAATGTGTGTGCACAGTAATTCTGATTAGACACAAAAACACACACACATAGACCACACACACACAAACACATGCACAAAAGTTGACACAGGATGGAAAACAATTAAAATTTTGTGTGCAATTTGTTTGATTTGCACTACAGCCAAATGAAAATGCAAATGATGGCAAAGAATGTAAATGCTAAGCTAAATAAAAATAAAATTGAAAGCGAAAATTAAAATGAACATAAAACTGAATAAATCTACAATAAATGAAAATAAAAATGAAAAGTCTGCCCATTGACCTTATTGAGCACTGAGACGACGACGCTTTTACAATTGCTAAAGAAACAAACCGGACAGTGTTAATCTCTTAGACGGTCAAAAGCATTAAACAGGGTTGCCAACGCATCATTATTATTTAAATTATTATTTTTATTTATGTCTAAGTCATTACTTTTTTTATTTGACTATTTTTATTACGACTTTTACTCAAAATTTGTGGATTGAAATCGATTTATAGCTAAAAAAAACTGAAGCGCACTTTCCAGCTCGGTAACCCTAGTATTATATATAGGGACTGGGACTCATTGTTTGAAAAAATGGGAAGGGGCATAGAGGAGATCTCTTGAAGCTGCCATCGTTTTGTGGCTTTCATGCTGCCCGCTCATAATTTTTACGACCTATTTCGTGTGAAAACTGTGTCGCATTCGCCATCATTCGCCGGGTTCACTGGTCCGGATTGGGCGTGGGCTTAACAGGGTGTTGGGGTTGTAACGGG